>NC_084796.1:168087252-168398214 GCF_963169125.1 Humulus lupulus | reverse complement strand
GAAAAGAGGGAAAACAGAGGGGTTTTCACAAGGGTCGGTTTGTGCATTCTTGCACCATTCCGCTCCATTTTTCTTGGTGCAAAGCTTAGTGGAGAGCAAGGATAGGCTGAGCATCAAGGATCTTGGGTTAGACTTGAAGATTTGGCAAGAACACATCAACTTTTGAGGTAAGTTTTAAGAGATTTCAGTTTTAAGGGTTTTGATGGTTTGAGCTGTGTTTTGAGCTGAGTTGATGGGAATTTTAGGGAATTTCTGAGAAAGCTTTGATGATGAACAAGCTAAGGAGGTCTAGGGTTTAATCAAGGTCGAAATTTGCATCAATGGTAAGAATTCTAAGCCTTTAACTTGTTGTTGACTGAATTTCTGAGTTTAGGGTTGTTCATGGTAGATTTTGAGATTTGGGATAAATGTTCTTGGGATTTGAGGATTTGGGATGCTTGGGATGAATGGAGAGTGTTCATAAGCTTGATTTTTGAGTTTGGTAAAGATTTGGGGGAGTTTGGTTTGAGATTGGTTGAAGGAAATCGCAGAAATGCGATTTTGGGTTTTCTGGGCTGCAACTAGCGCTACAGCGCTAGTCAGTGGGCGCTGTAGCGCTAGTCCCTGTTTCTGGAGGGGTGTTCTACTTGTAGCGCTACAGCGCCCTCTTTAGAGCGCTGCAGCGCTACACTGTTCACAGAGGTGGATTTTTGGGTTTTCGATGAGGGATTTTGACCTAGGGTTCGGGGCTCGATTCCGCCACTTTGTTTTGGGGATTTAGGACTTCCTAGGGGCTCGGGATTGGTCCCGAGGCTAGGTATTCGGACTTGGGGTTCGGTGTTGACTTTGACCTATGTTTGTGCCTAGGTGTGCGCTAAGGCTCGAGTGGGATCGTGCTCAAGGAGTCAGGTGATCTAAGCTATTGAAGGGAAAGGTAAGAAAACTATAACACCCGTAGGATGGGGCGTGGGCCCATAGTGTGATTGCCGGGCATGGCCCTATATTGCATGTTGCATGATGAGATGATTGCCGGGCGTGGCCCTATACTGCATTACATGTTACGGTGCAGATTTAATTGAATTAGCATTTGTTTGAATGTTGCTTGATTTATGCTATGTGTGATTATGATGAAATGAACGGCAAGGGCCGAGTGCGGCGTAGGACGGGTACGGCCGTGGGGCCGAAAGTAACACACAGCACATGGGATGCTTATATTCAGGGTGGGACCCAAGGGATGCATGAGTTATCCTCGCGGTGAGAACCGAAACCCCAGGCTTTGGTAAGGCCTCGGGGGCGGCATGGCCGTGTTTGCTTAGTCTAATGGTTGACTTGTTTTTCTGTGGATTATCTGTTATGATTTACTGTATATTTGCATATGTTATGTTCTGCATGAGTTTTCTTGCTGGGCTTCGGCTCACGGGTGCTCTGTGTTGCAGGTAAGGGCAATGGCTGAGTCAACCAACCATGAGTACGGAGAGCGTGAAGCGACGCGTACATGTTTGGCCTGCCCGACTGCTTTGGTTGGGGGTTTGTTTGAAAATGGCTGTAATAATCTATGATTTTTAGAACTGTAAACTTATTTCAAGATGTAAATAGTTTTCAAACCTTATTTTGGGATCCCAATTGTTTAATACTAGAAGTTTTTATTAAGTCAACGCACTTTCAAAGATTACAGCCTTAACTTTTTTATTAGACACACTTTTGTTTCAAAACCTCGGTTAGCGAGTTCATTGCACTGTTTTGTCCTAAAACTCACTTAGTAACGGCTCTAAGGAAGTAGGGCGTTACAACTTGGTATCAGAGCGAGCCAAGGTTTATTGGTTCTGGAGATCGACCGAACATGTACGCTCGCTGTCGGTGACAAGCTCGACTCAGGGTTGGTTGGTATGATTGATTGACATGTCTGAATGTATGTTTGAATGCCCTGTTTGCCTGCTTATTTATATGGAGCATGAGGAATGAGGTTACATATGCATGAGATGCTGTTGGGCTGGGCCCTTGATTATTGCATGTTGAGATTGATGCATGCTGAATAATACCATTATTATGCATGTGGATGAATATTGGCATATGGTTCGCATATTGAGTGTATGTGGTTAATTTTCTGGATTAAATTCATATGTTATATCTGTATATTGGCTTGTATGAAGCATGATGAGTATGGATATACTTAGTGGTGATAAATCTGGTAGCTAAATGTATATCATTGTGGATTTGAACTAGTATATGTTTGTGTGTGCATTATACCTGTGGATATTTGGACCTAGTGGTGGTTTGGTTCAGAGTAGGAACCACAGAGTTCAGGAGTTGGTCGGTTTTGACGGATGAACTCGAGTTGTTGGTTCCTAGAAGGGTTTGGGGACCTAATATTGTGTTGATAAGGGGGTTTCTAGATGTAAGTTGGAGTTGAGATCTCCAGTTATCCCTGAAAGTAGCAGCAGAGAGTCACTAGTGTATGAGTAAGCTGCGGAGTTTGTTAGTTGAGATGGGATAGAAGGACAGCGGATTTTCTCTGGGGAATAGCTGATTTAGATGTTTCAACAGTGAGGTTACCAGTGTTGGTTTACTGTGAGGTATGGACAGATAAGGGTACTGTATGAAAGGCTTAAAGGGTATTATCCTCGGGTGTTGAGGAGAGTACAGGCTGACAAGGAAATTATCAATAGACGGGCAGAGTTAATTCCACCCTTGGTTAAGAGGATGAGAGATCCTGATTAGAGGGTTGTATTAAATGTTGAGGCAGAGAGATGCCTGGAAATGGTACTCGGGCTGAGGTACTGGCTTAATGGGTTGGAAAGAACCTAGATGATGAATTGTTAGAAGGGATTATTAAGACATGGTTTGAACTGTGGAGACTGGTGGACTTATAAGTTCGGTTTGGACTGTTGGGGGTAACAACAGTGTAAATCAATGGGTTTGGTGAATCGGGTAATTCATTTTAGGGAGTTATACTGATGGATGTACCTGAAATGGATGGCGACCCATTTAAGGATATGAGATCTGGAATGGTCTAAGGTATTTGGGCTGCTCTGAGATAAGAGTTTATCGTCTGCATGTGGATGGCAGAGAGGGCAATGTTGTTCGAGGAACTGATGATTGATGTATAGAGCATGAGTGCTGGAGCCGCAAGGGCGGTGCTTCCTTGGATGGAGTTAGTAAAGATAGATTTGTGTTAATCAAGTTGAAAGAACCCCGGATAGTGTTGTGGCTTCTGGATTGCCAAGAAAGGGAAAAGTCTGATTGATAAGACGGTACTTTTGTTGCTAGAACGCAGCGAGGTCGGATTCTCAATTTTGAGGAAAAAGGACTCCAGACAGTGCTTGGGCACCTAGATTGAGATTGGAAAGAAGCCTGATCAAAAAGGTGGTTATCGAGATGGCGACAGGAACCAGGAGGTTAATTGGTATGCACATGAGGAAGAGGATGTCACCTGAGAGGAGGTCAGGTGAGAGCATGACTTCTACGTAGAATGACTCGAGGTGTTAGGATGGATTTCCCATGGTGCGGGAAACGGAGAACTGGAATGCATCGATACATTAAAAGTTTGAGGCTGAGTCCTCAAGGAGGAGTATTTAACTGACGAGCTTATGCTTTGGGCATGTAACGAACTGGAAGGGCTCGGCGTTGAGAATGTTCCGAGAGGGAGATGGACATAAAGAGGTTGCCTCAAAGGTGCCATTTGAGAGGCTGAGGACAGTAATACCTATTGAGAAGAAATTTGAAACTCTGGCAGATGGATTGTGGAGGATATCATCTGGAGTACGTAAAGGAGACAGAGCTGGCCAGTGGAAGAATTATGTGGGTATGAAAAGGAAGACTCAGGAGTATTTCGAGGTTAGACTACAGATAGGATTGGTATAAAGTATGTTGTAAAAGACGGTTTTGGCCGACAGAAAGCCTATTGAAACAATCGAAGGAATTTGAGCCTGGTGTACCCAGTGTGTTATACTGCGAGAATTGTTAGCATCGTCGAGTTAGGACGAAAAGTGCAACATTGGATACAAGGTGGGACGATGTCTCCAAGAGTGATCTATGACCTGGTTATTACCAGTTGGAACCCAAGGATAAAGACATTTCGGGAATTTGTCTAGTTTGCACCAAGTAAGGTGTGAGGGGTTGGTAACAGAGACTCTATAATGGTTCAAGCTGCAGCAGCACAGGTAAGTTCTTTAGGCAGAGAATGCATGAACGGTATGGACAAGTCCCCTTCAAGCTCACGAGCAGTGCATGTGGATTACTCCCAGACGGAAATGGTGAGCAAATGATTATGCTGAAGACGTTGTACCCAGAAGACAGAGTCACAGGTAAGGTTCTACGGAGTGTTAGATTGGGTGTCGTCAGGAGTACTCAGATTGGAGCTACAAGAAGAAAGGACATGTATGAGAAGATTTGATCTGAAGTCACAAAGAAGCTAATGAAGAACGTCTGAAGAATTGAAGGCATAACGAGGCTGGTAAGCGCGTCATCTATTGCACAAGCACCTCCGGAGACAACTACATCAGAGATGAGGAGAACAGTAAAACTTGAGGTTAGACGGACTGAGTGGTGTCAAATCAAAAAGAAATTCAGAAGACAAGGTAAGAATTGATTAATATCTGGTAATGCTGGAATATGTGTGTGTTTTGGTTAAGTTAAGAGTGGTGGCATAAAGGACTTGATCTATGATGAGGTACTTGAGTGTTGGGTATTAGTAAGAAGGTTAACGTTGAGACCCAGATGCGGTGAAAAGTAACAGATGGACGACTAGTGTTTGAAATCCTCGATTGAGCGAGGGGAGTTATAATTGGAGGCGGAACTCCTAGCTGTGAGGCGTGTGGCAGTCAGGGGATAGCGCCATAGACTGTATTAGAGTGGACAAGGCGACGACTGAGGTTGGCGTAACGCTAGTAGGTATGATTAGCTGGTGAGTGTCACTGAGCTATGGAATCCGAAGTGTCGGCTTTGGTTGAAGCAGGGAAGGACCCTGCTAAGGTGGTACAAGTTAGGATACCAGAAATGGATGAAGGATCCAATTAGATTTGGTTTATGAATGAGAATTCTGAATGGACATTATTCCACCTCCTAGGGTACGTCGTACCGGGAGGGTCGAGCGGGTGCCGGAATATAGCGTTTTCCTTTGGACCCTGAGGGGTTAGGTGATGTGGTAGTGTATCATGGGAATAGACCACTTTAGACCTTGAGTAAATTGTTTGGACATGAAAAGTTTTAACTCAGTTGAGGGAGTTAATGTTGTTGGGTCAAGTGAACTGGTTTCGAGATAGAACGTCGATGATACTGAATTGAGGCCTTATGGTATTTTACATTGTTGGAATGGATTTAGAGAATGAAAAGAACAGAGTGGGAACCCAGAATTATCAGTGGATTGCAAGTGGAATGGCAGTCTGAAAGTTTATCAAATATCTACTGAATTGAGCGCTGAGTATGCGAAAACTTGAGATTTTAAGGGAAGCGTTATCCCTGGTGAGTTAGCCGTGGTGGCAAATGTGGGCATCTTGTTAAAGTAACACGACATAGGACATGGTAAGAGACGAAGGATAATGAATACTACTAGTTGGCATTGGTTCAGAGAGAAAGCCAGAGAGGTTGTTGGAATCCTTAAGGCAGGAGTGTCTGCATATTCGAAAGAATAAAGAGCTGGTAAATTGCTAAGTTATGAGGAAATAAAGTTCCGAAAGGAAAGAGTTGCGTCTCTGCGTAATAACAGACGAGGATCTGTAAGGTGTTCAGAGAAAGGAGGGAGAGTTCTGACTCTTATTTCAACATAAAATTCTAAAGTTGTACTAAGGGTTAGGCCAGCGGGGCCTATAAGCTGATCCCACCTAGTTGAGGTGATGATTTTGAGTATCTCTGGAATCAGGAATAAGACAATGAATTGGTCATTGTAAATCTAGGCAGACCCTGTGTAACGCCCTGGATAGCCAAGACCGTTACACTGTGTGTTTATAAAGTGCCAGACTTGCTAATCAAGTCATTAAAGTAAAAGTGTGTTACTGAAATAGTAGAGGAACTAGGGTTAAAAGTGTTTTGGTCTCAAAAGTACGTTTTCATTACTAAACAGTGTTTACGTACATGGGATCCCCAAAATTGACAGTTTAAAAGCCATTTACAAAAGTTACAACGTTTAGATACATCAACTGGCCATACTAAGGCAAAAGCGAGCTGTTAGGTAATCTCTGTCCTGACACACTTCTCGACCGTGGCGATCGAACGGCTGGCTATGTACATTTCACCTCGGAGCTCTCCACCTCAGGCCTGGTCCAGCTTGCCCTTGCCCTTACCTGCACCACGAAGCACCCGTGAGCCAAGGCCCAGCAAGAAAACATAGAAACAACAGAGCATGAACAACTAGCAACAAATGAATTACACTTATAGCATCTCATCAACTTAAGTGTACCATCAATCAAGTATTTCATATACTAAGCATCTCATCAAATACATAATGCACAGACGATAACCAGGGCTAGCGCTCACAGGCAGCTCCCTCTGTTATCCTTTTATTTCCGGCACTCAATGGCCAATTCGCGCTCCGTGCGCTAAACTCATGAGCGGTACTCTTAGACCGCTTATACGTGTCCCTTGGCATAATACCAACGATGACACAATACAACTTCCGGGAGCACTTAGTCCCATTCACAACCATACATTCGGGTGCAGTTTTCTTACCTTTCAATTCAATAGCTTTAATCCTTCGACACCTTGAGCACGATCCCACTCGAGCCCTAGCGCTCACCTAAACACAATCATGGCCAAAGTCAACATCAACCCTCAAGTTCAAAACCTAGCCCCGGGGCCAATCCCGAGCCCCCGGGATGACCTAGTTCCACCAAACAAGGTGGTGGAACCAAACCCCAAACCTTAGGTCAAAAACCCTTGCAAATTACCCTAAAATCCCCTTCAGAAGGCAGGGTAGCGCTACAGCGCTCTTGGGAGGGCGCTATAGCGTTACAGACAGAAGCCAAAACCCTTCCAGCAAAATGGCCTAGCGCTACAGCGCCCAAAGGCTAGCGCTGTAGCGCTAGTCACAGACAGCCCAACACCCAAAATTTCCCTTATGCGATTTTCTCGAGCCAACCTCAACCAAACCTCTTCCAACTCCTACCCAAACTTAAAAACAACCTCATGACCACACTCCACTCATCCCAAACACCCTAACCATCTGAAATCCAAGCACATGCAATCACAAACTCAAAATTCACCATAGCCACCTCCAAACTCTAAAACCCAACATAAACCAGCTGAACATCATAACTAAAGCTTAGAATTCATACCTTTGATAGAATTTCGCCCACAAGCTATCCCTAGGCTCCCTTGGCTTGCTACTCCTCAGCCCTAAGCCTGAATTCCCCAAAGTTCCATTCAATTCAATTCAAGCACCACAACTTAAAAACCAGAAACAGAAATGGATGAACTCTAGAACCTTACCTCAAGTGTTGGTGAAACCCTGCTAAACCTCTGTCTATTCCTTAGTCTTAGGTCAAGATCCTTGATGTTTAGTTATCCCAGCTCTCCTCTAAGCTTTACTCCAGAAATTCTCAAGAAACAGATGAAGGAAAGTGTAAACCGACTTTAGAGAAACTCTCTCTGTTTTCCCTCTTCCTTTTCCCTTCTTTTTCAGACTTCCTTGATATTCTATAAATTCCACTAACTTAAAACCTCAGTAATACCCATCCTTAAGAGTCCAATGACCTTTATGCCCTCCCAATTAACTCTAATCCTTTAGTCCACTTAAGGGCATTTTAGTCATTTTACCTAATTCCCGCTACTTCCTCGAATGTCTCTATTATTTCCCGCTTAATTCCCGATACCTAATTAATCACCAATAGCATTCCTCAATGTTACAATAATCTCCAGCTCATCCACTAAATTCCCATTTACACCCGTGAGCTCACCCCGAGCCGGGTATAAATCCCCGCTATGACTTTTCCGCTACTTAGCTCACTAGGATCGTCTCGAGTCACAGATCGCAGATATATCCACATAATAATGTGGTCTCAAAAATTATCACATATATCAAAGCAGTTATGCCCTTAATGGCCAAAATTACGATTATGCCCTTCTACCCTAATCTGGGCCTACATGCATACAAACACGCATAGTCATGCATCTCAAGTACTCAAGTAATCATATAACATGCTTTAAATCATAATTATACATCTTGATCACTAAAATCACACGTAATCTCCATTATGCCCTCCAGGCATGCTAATCAAGGCCCTTAAGCCTTATTAGCGAATTTGGGTCGTTACACCCTGAGGTTTCAGCAGGGTTGCGGTGTAAACGAGGAGCTATCGAGAGTATGGCTGTTAGACAAAATCTTGAGGGGCAAGATTGTTACTCTTGCGAGAGTGTTGTTGATAAGAAAAGTAAAGGCGGTGGACCTTGGAAGTTATGGTCAGAGTTGCGGGTTTATTGACTGACGCGTTGGATAAATTTCGAGGACGAAATTTTTATGAGGAGGGGATAGTTGTAACGACCCAAATTAGCTAATAAGGCTTAAGGGCCTTGATTAGCGTGCCAGGAGGGCATGATGGGATTTATGTGTGATTTGATGAGTTAAATGCATGGTTATGATTTAAAGCATGTTATATGACTATTTGTTTATCTGAGATGCATGGCTATGTATATTAGTATGCATGTAGGCCCGGATCGTGTTAGAGGGGCATAACTGTAATTTTGGCCATGTTAGGCATAACTGCATTGATATGTGATGATTGTTGAGACCACAGTGGTATGTGGGTGTATCTGTGCCTTGTGACTCGAGGCGATCCCAGTGAGCAGGCTAGCGGAAAGTCATGACAGGAATTTATACCCGGCTCGGGGCGAGCCTGGGGGTATAAGCAGGAATTCAGAGAATAGATTGAGATTTATTTTGATGATGGGGGATATTTATTTGGTGGTTTATCGGGTGTTGGAAAGCAACGGGAAAATATTAGAGACACTTGAGGATTAGCGGGAATTGGGTAAAATGACTAAAATGGCCCTATTTGGACAAAAGGATTGAGAATTAATAGGAAGGGCATTTTGGTCATTTGGCTTTTAGAAATTGATTTATGAGGCTTTACACTTAGTGGGATTTATAGAGAGTGTTGGCTGTGGAGAGAAAGAAAGAAAATAAAGAAAAAGGAAAGAAAGAAAAGAGGGAAAACAGAGGGGTTTTCACAAGGGTCGGTTTGTGCATTCTTGCACCATTCCGCTCCATTTTTCTTGGTGCAAAGCTTAGTGGAGAGCAAGGATAGGCTGAGCATCAAGGATCTTGGGTTAGACTTGAAGATTTGGCAAGAACACATCAACTTTTGAGGTAAGTTTTAAGAGATTTCAGTTTTAAGGGTTTTGATGGTTTGAGCTGTGTTTTGAGCTGAGTTGATGGGAATTTCTGAGAAAGCTTTGATGATGAACAAGCTAAGGAGGTCTAGGGTTTAATCAAGGTCGAAATTTGCATCAATGGTAAGAATTCTAAGCCTTTAACTTGTTGTTGACTGAATTTCTGAGTTTAGGGTTGTTCATGGTAGATTTTGAGATTTGGGATAAATGTTCTTGGGATTTGAGGATTTGGGATGCTTGGGATGAATGGAGAGTGTTCATAAGCTTGATTTTTGAGTTTGGTAAAGATTTGGGGGAGTTTGGTTTGAGATTGGTTGAAGGAAATCGCAGAAATGCGATTTTGGGTTTTCTGGGCTGCAACTAGCGCTACAGCGCTAGTCAGTGGGCGCTGTAGCGCTAGTCCCTGTTTCTGGAGGGGTGTTCTACTTGTAGCGCTACAGCGCCCTCTTTAGAGCGCTGCAGCGCTACACTGTTCACAGAGGTGGATTTTTGGGTTTTCGATGAGGGATTTTGACCTAGGGTTCGGGGCTCGATTCCGCCACTTTGTTTTGGGGATTTAGGACTTCCTAGGGGCTCGGGATTGGTCCCGAGGCTAGGTATTCGGACTTGGGGTTCGGTGTTGACTTTGACCTATGTTTGTGCCTAGGTGTGCGCTAAGGCTCGAGTGGGATCGTGCTCAAGGAGTCAGGTGATCTAAGCTATTGAAGGGAAAGGTAAGAAAACTATAACACCCGTAGGATGGGGCGTGGGCCCATAGTGTGATTGCCGGGCATGGCCCTATATTGCATGTTGCATGATGAGATGATTGCCGGGCGTGGCCCTATACTGCATTACATGTTACGGTGAAGATTTAATTGAATTAGCATTTGTTTGAATGTTGCTTGATTTATGCTATGTGTGATTATGATGAAATGAACGGCAAGGGCCGAGTGCGGCGTAGGCCGGGTACGGCCGTGGGGCCGAAAGTAACACACAGCACATGGGATGCTTATATTCAGGGTGGGACCCAAGGGATACATGAGTTATCCTCGCGGTGAGAACCGATACCCCAGGCTTTGGTAAGGCCTCGGGGGCGGCATGGCCGTGTTTGCTTAGTCTAATGGTTGACTTGTTTTTCTGTGGATTATCTGTTATGATTTACTGTATATTTGCATATGTTATGTTCTGCATGAGTTTTCTTGCTGGGCTTCGGCTCACGGGTGCTCTGTGTTGCAGGTAAGGGCAATGGCTGAGTCAACCAACCATGAGTACGGAGAGCGTGAAGCGACGCGTACATGTTTGGCCTGCCCGACTGCTTTGGTTGGGGGTTTGTTTGAAAATGGCTGTAATAATCTATGATTTTTAGAACTGTAAACTTATTTCAAGATGTAAATAGTTTTCAAGCCTTATTTTGGGATCCTAATTGTTTAATACTAGAAGTTTTTATTAAGTCAACGCACTTTCAAAGATTACAGCCTTAACTTTTTTATTAGACACACTTTTGTTTCAAAACCTCGGTTAGCGAGTTCATTGCACTGTTTTGTCCTAAAACTCACTTAGTAACGGCTCTAAGGAAGTAGGGCGTTACACTATTGTAACATCTCAAAATTACCCAATAAGGCTTAGGGTCTTGATTAGGAGGCCAGGATGGCAATATATGGAATTATGTGCTTATTTGTTGTATTTAATTGTAATTATGTGGATTATGTGATAATATGACTAGTTGGGCATGTTTTGAGATATTAAATATGCATGTGGACCCGCTTCTTATTAGAAGGACAATTATGATAATTTGGCCCGTTGCGGACATAATTATATATCTATGTGCACATATGTGATATATGTCAGGGACCACATTATTATGTGGGTTTATTTGGGTTACTCCGCACGAGGCGATCCTAGGGAGCAAGTTAGTGGATAAGTCACAACTGGGCTCAATACCCGACTCGGGGCGAGTTGAGGGGTATTTTAGGTATTAGGCATTTAATTGGGGTTATCGGATAATGTAAAAGAATAATTGGTGATATATTTGAAGTTAGTGAGAGTAGGAGGGAATATTGGGGAATTTGACCATTTTTCCCTCGGGGACGTTTTTGGTACCCCGAGCCTCAGGATTAGCTTAAGTCATTTAACCTTGGGAAACAAAAGACAAAACACTTAGAATACTTCACTGACTGACTCTCTCTCTTTCTCCTTCACTCTTTTTTTTCTCTCAAACTTTCCTAAGCTTGTCCTTGAAGAATGAAGAGGATTTTGGGCTAGAAACACAAGAATTGAAGGCTTGGGATTGGGAATTGTATAGCTTGTGGCTAGAGTAACTTCACTCATAGCTAAGGTAACCATTTAAATATTTTGTTCTAGTTAAATTTCTGTAGAATCCATGGCTGTTTTGAGATGTTTTTTAACCTTTTAGCTCAAGAATTGAAAGTAATGTTTTGATGAGGTTTAAGACTGGATTTCTGTTGGGTTTTGTTGCTGGGAAGGTGATAGAACTATTGTGGTAATTGAATTATGGTTTAGGGGTGAATTTGGGTTAGTGTGGATTAAATTTGGTTGCTGAAAATGGAAGAAATTATGGATTCGAGGGGCCAAGTCACGACCTTGTTCTTAAGGGGTCGCAACTCAGCTTGAACTCAGGGCCTTAGGAGGCCTTTGTCTGGGAGGCGCGCCGTGACTCTATAGGGCAAGTCGCGGCCCGCGCCTCTTGACAGAGGGGAGGAGGCTTGTTGTAGGAGGGGCATGCCGCGACCCTTAGGGCCAGGTTGCAGCCCGCCTGGGCATTTTTTGGCCTTGGGAAGCTTTTTAAAAAGGGAACATTTTCCTCAGGGCTCGGGATCGAGTCCACTACCCGGTTTAGTGAAACTTGAGGCCCCGGAGGCTAGGGCTCGATCCAAAAGCCTTTATTTGCTCGTTATTGATGGAATCCTATATTGGTTGTGACTAGGGTATCGCTAGGGGCTCGGAACCAGGATCGTGCTCGAGGGTCGTTCTTATTTACGCTTACTCGGACTTGAGGTAAGAAAAATGCACCCAATACGTGTTATATGTGATTAGGGCTTGGCCCGACTGTTATCAATTATCTTGACTAGGGCTTGGGCCCCGAGGACATTTATATTTAAGCTTTTGCTTCACATGTTGGTTGATATTTGCTTAAGTGCTTTATTACTATTGTGTGAATTTCGTGATTAGAGCATGAGGCCCCGTTAAATAAGTATGATTAGTATTGTGAAAATGGTTATTCGATGGTGTTATATGATTAACATGCATGCATGCTTATTTTTTGGGATATGCCTATCCATGTTTGTTTCTGTATTGTGGTCAGTATTCTCGGATCAGGGCTTGACTCATTAGTCAAGGACGGCAATAACGTGTTGCACGCTGGCCAAAAGGCTTAGGCTTGAACCAGCAACGTATTGTTATGTTGGCTGACCCTATGGTCGATGAAACATTAAAGTGCCAAGAATGCTGGATTAGCTCTACGGCTAGTTACTCAAGGCTAAGGGCAAAGGCCCCAGATGACTCTATGGTCACGTAGCTTGGGCATAGGGCCCCGGGATTGACTCTATGGTCAATTGCTTAGGGCAGCAACCCCAAATTAGTCCAATAACCACTTGTTTGTAACTGAATGATGATGAACCCAAAACGGGTATGTTTTAAAAATTTATAACTCGCAAGCGAATGAATCGTATATGAAATATAGTGTTCGTGTAAGCACGAGATCGAATCCAAATGAGTTGTCTAAAATAGAAAAGAAAACTATTTTAAATCAAAATTAATAAATTCTAACCTAGCTCCAAAGATTGATGAGAATTTGTGACAATAAAATATAGTAAGAGACAATAATAAAGAAATTTAAGACAATAAATAAAAATAAATTAATATTAGAAATCAAGATGATAAAATAAGATTATTAAGGATTAGAATCCACAAAATATAAGTTTAACAATATTTATAAGTACATTGATTCTCAAGTTTTAGTGATAGTTAAAATAAATCAAACTATCATTTTCCAAATAGATTTATAATTTTAAGCACAAATTACTTCTAAAAAGATAAGGTTTTTCTTCACTTTTCAAAAAGTTATAATTTCAAAGTATTTAATGTAAATCAACCTAATGAAATAACAAATAAATCAATGAACATTATTTATAAGGCAAAACATAATATTTTTGTTCTAAGCATGGATGTGTACAATTTAATGACACATCTTATACAAAGAATATTATGTTTTTGCACTAATGAAGAACAAAGTGTAAATATGTACTAAAAATCCAAAATATATGATATTTAAGATGAAACAAGATATTTGAAGAAGAAAATTCCATAAACTTTGTTGCACAAAATGGGAAATCAACATACAAAATAAACACTATCTAGTTACATATTGTTTCATCATTACCTTAATAATCTTAAAAATATTAGAAACCCATAACTAGAATAGAAAATACAAACTAAAAATTGCAAACATAAATAAGAAAATTTGGAGGATGAACCCCCAAATTTTTCCTCTAAAGATACATAGAAAATAACCAAAAAGATGAAGAGACTAGAGAGGTTTTGAAATGTGGTAAGTGTGTAGTGTGGTAACCCCTCCAAAATATGCACTCAAATCCCTTATTTATAGCCAAAAGATGAGTATTAAAATAATCAATTTAAATTAATTAAATTGATTAAATTAATTAAATTAATAATAATATGGCAAATAGGGGTAAATTATAGAGTGTAATGATGATGTTTTGGGGTAAAATATGTGGAAAAGTTGGGTAAAAAAAAGTGGTATTTTTGGCAAAGGGGACAAGGGTACAAAAGCATTTTGTTGGGCTCAATAAGTGGGATAAAGCAGCTGGTTGGGTGGCTTGGGCGTGTGGTGATGTGCCGAAGGCTGCTTTGAAGTGCTGGGCCTCGTGTGGTTGGGCCCGGATTGTGGAGATAAGCTGCTGGAAGTGTGTTGGCTGAAGCAATGGTTGGTGAGGAAGCTTCAGGAGGCAGGTGGCTGTTGGAGCTTGGTTAGGCAGGGGCGTTGGGATGCTGCTGGTGAAGTGGTTCGGCTGGGCAGCCGATTGGGAGGTGAGGAGGCCCGAATGGCTGTGGCTGGGGAAGGCTGAACGTGTGGGCCTTGGTGGTGGGCCTTTTCCAAGGCTCAAAAATGCCATTATTTGTTTTTCTTTCCTTGAAAATGCCACATTTTCTTCATTTTTCTTTCTTTTCAAGAGCAAAAATGCCATAAACTCCCTACAAAATAAATATAAAATAAATCATAATAAAATATTTTCAATTATAAAATAAATCAATTTAATTCTTTTAAAATATTAATTATAACTTAATTTAATTTAACATTTAGTTTCAATAAAACGCACATTTTTTACTTCTAACTAAACACAATAATTCAAATAACATTTTACAACAAAATAACTATAAAAACACACAAAAGTATATAAAATCATGATAAGACTAATAAATTCAAAATTACTTTAAGGGTTATTTTACGGCAATAATGCCTATGTAGTTCATTTTGTAGCACTTAAATGCTTATGTAAAAATTTTGGCGGCAATAATGCCTACCGTTAATGTTTTGTTGCAGCCGTTGGTCCCTGAGCCGTTAGGAGTATATATGATACACGTGGCACGACCCGATTGGGTTAAATTATTAAAATTTAAAACAAAACTCTATTTATTATTATGGTTTCTAATTTAAAACAAAAAAAAACTAACCTTGATTAATTAATATAACAAAAAAAAACTGATTGTCTAAAACCAACTTGTAAAACTAATCTAAAACCAAAAAATCTCATAATTCCATACCCAGAAAAATCATCTAAGCTTTCCCCCCACGATCGAAGAGACGACCAACCCAGACCCATACCCAGAAAAATCTCAAAATCCCATACCCAGAAAAACGATGAAGCTTTCCCCCCGACCACACCCAGACGATCCACCCCCGACAATAAAGCACGTGAACCCACTAGAAGAAAAATTGTAATTACTTCGAATTGGGGGTTAGGGCATCTTTTGCATCGTGTTAATGGAGATTGGAAAAAATTGCCATTGTCAACCACCAAGGCCAGTGGTAGAAAGAACGGCTTGGACAAACAAAAATCCTGGGCGAAGATTCAGAACATGCAACAAGTATCGGGTAAGATTGGTCTCCATTTGTTTTTGTAATCTGATTCATTGAATAAATGGTTATGGGTGTTCACTAGAAATTTTGTATGTTTTGGTCAACTCAGATTCATGGTGGGTGTAATTTCTTTGAATGGATAGACCCTCCAATGTGCCATCGAGCAAAGGTGGTCATCCCTGGACTACTAAGAAAAATTGGTGACCTTGAAACTGAAATCACATCCCTAAGTACGACAACTGACATTGGAAGTCATCGACAATGCAGTGGTTCTTCAAATGGATTTGAGACACAATCTCACAACCTTCAAAATGTTGGAAGAGAAAGCTGTGAAAGTTGTGCTGAAAGCAGGGGTAGAGTAAATGATGGAGGTCGAATGCAGTGTTACTACTTTTTGAATACTATGTATTTTGCTGTAATTCTATTGGTTGTGGTTATTTGGGCTACTAAATCAAAGTAGAAGTTGTTGGTATTGTTAGTTTATTTTTGGGTAATCTTCATGTGCAGTATTGACAATGACAAAGCTATTGCACCCTAGGCATTGATTTGTAATGAATTTTGTTGTAAAATGAAACCCCAAATCAATGTAATCTATCTTAGTCTATTTTGAATTCAGTATTCTAGTTTATGTATTTTGTGAAATAAATATGATCAACATCTAGTTACATTCATTACCATAAGAGATAGGTACAAAAATATAGGCCTAAAAAGCCAAATGTATCTGATCTGTACATGACCAATATCATGGCAAGCATGACCCTGTCATGACTCAAAAAACAGATATGATCAAAAGGTGATTTGTACATGACTCTAAACTGGTCAACATAACAGACACCAAAATACAAGATTCGACCACTAGTTCAAAATAAAATCAAAAGATGAAACTCCTTCCAGTCAGACAGTATCGGGTTGAGCATTCTTTGCACCACTAGTTCCTCCTTTAGCATGTTGTTTCAGTCTTCTTTCCTTCCTTAAAAGTGTGGATTCAGTTGGTTTCTGCAGTGGTGGACGACCTCACTTTTTGACCACACGATTCTAAAATAGGTTGAACAAACAAATATTTAGCTCCAAATTCACAAAGCAATGATAAAGCAACTAATCAATGATAAAAATTATCTAGGAAGAGAAGAAAGCATAAAGTTTATACCTCAACCACCTTAGCAGATTTGCATGTTTCTCTCATGTGGCTTGTTTTCAGACAATTGCTGCATGTTTTAACTTGTCCAGTTCTTCGAGCTTTCTTTAAAGCAGGTGGAGGTTCATCTGTCTCCCTTCTCCTAGCTTTCTTAGGTCTTCCAGGAAGCTTCATCTCAGGTGGTGGATCAATTGGGTTGAGTCCTGTCTGAGGCCACATATCTGGACTAGGCATAGGATGCACACTCTGTTCATATGCTTTTTGCAATGATTCTTTTTTATAGAATCAATGGACATAATCAAAGACATTACCTCCCATGAACCAGATAGTAGCTAGTGCATGGCCACAAGGAAGCCCAGATAGTTGAAACCTCCTACATGTACAAGTTCTGAATTCCAAATCGACAACCAAGGCACTACCATTGCTGCATTGAACCTGAAACTGAAACTTGTCAGACCTAGTAACCAGACAATGCTTTGCAACCTCTTTTTGCTTCTCAATTATCTTCAAAATTCTCTTCCCCACAGGTTGAGTCATCTTCTCCAACTCAGCTTTTTTGTTATAAAACCGAGACATCAACCAAAATCTAATTTTCTCTAGTAAAGTTATAATTGGCTTGTCGCAAGCATCAAGTATGGCTGCATTGAAACTCTCACACAAATTATTCACCAAAATGTCACATTTTGGGTACTCTGAAATATGTGACTTACTCCATTTTGTGGGGTTCTTCCCTGCCAGCCAATTGTAAGCACCATCCGAGACATCCTTGACTTCTTGCATTGCTCGAGCAAACTCAGCTTGTGTTGTAGTATTAGCTGCTGCCCACAAAAGTTGCTTAAGTAAAAGTCCAGGATATTCATTTTTAAAGTTATCATGAAGATGTCTAACACAATACCTCACCTCACACCCACTAAAGATGGCTCCCACTGCATTTTATAATTCTTTCTGACGATCACTCATCATTGTCACCTTGGTAGGACTCACACTCCCAATATCAGCCTTCAATAGCTCCAAGAACCAAGTCCAAACCTCAGTGTTTTCCTTTTCAGCAACACAGTAGGCAATGGGAAACATGGAGTTATTACCGTCAATGCCTACTGCAGCCAATAAAGTGCCCCTACAATAACCTTTTAAAAAGCAGCCATCAAGACCAATTAGAGGTCTACAACCCCCCAACCAGCCATCTCTACATGTCTTAAGACAAATATAAATACGCTGAAAGTGCCTTCTCCCATTAACCAAATCAGTTTTCAACTTCACAGTAGAGCCAGGATTAGTATCCAACAACCTTTTACAGTAGTCATCAAGAATGGCGTATTGTTCCTTGACAGACCCATCCAACATCTTCCTTGCTTTTGTCTTGGCCCTGTAAAATGTCCAGTTAGACACACATGAGTACTTGGTCTTTGCAGTTATCTCCCTAAAAAATTGTATTCCATACTCGGATTTAGCCTAAATTGCTCCAAAAAGTGCTTTGCAAGCCAAGTTGAGGTCAACTGTTTATTGTCCAAAACAATGCCTCAACTATGATTGTCAACAAGTGTTTTGACCCTCATTGTTTTGCCATCTATCTTGTTAACTATTGAAGCAAACAACATCCACTCACAATTTGCACCCTTGCACTTAACTCTAACTCTATTTGAATCATTGGCAATAAATACATATTCTCGATCACCTTCAATAAAGTACTCCCTTATTGCATTCCTTTAAATTGTAACAGATGCAAATTCCATGCCAAGAACAAATTGGAAGTTTTGCATTTTGGTTTTCGGGTTGAGTTCTTTGGAATTTTTACCAGCATCAAACTCATCATCTGACTTCAATTCGTGTAACTCATCCTCAGAACATATACCATCTGAGTCTCCATCATCAAGATTTTGAGTACAAAAATCTGAAACTGATCGCCACCACTTCCTAGGGTCAGACTGTGTACCCATCTCTGTCTCAGCTTCAACATCTTGCTCAAACTCTTCCTCCTCCAATATGAAATCTTCATCACTTTGCTTTCCTTTCCCTTTTCTGTCACGTTGAACTTTGTCTTGGCTCTCCTCAGCTGTATTTTCCCTCACATCAGCTTGCTTTCCTTTCCATTTTCTGTCACGCTAAACTTTGTCTTGGCTCTCCTCAGCTGTATTTTCCCTCACATCAGCTTGCTTTCCTTTCCTATTTCTGTCACTTAGAACCGGGTCTTGGTTCTCCTCAACTGTATCCTCCCTCACATCATCAATATCATCCTATGAATATGAAAGCACAACCACCTCTGGTATTTGGTTCTCCATATCACTTTCATAATCCATGTAGTCAGACTCTTCTTCATATTCCTCTTTATCAGGTTCATCAAAGGCAGCATCATGAAATTCCTCAGAATATTGATCAGCATCAAACTCTTCTTGTTCCCCATCAATGGTTGCATCAACAGGGATACCAACAACATCTGTAGGGACATCACAATCATCTGGTAGTTCCTCTATAATACATCTTTTCAGAGGAGGTAAAATGGTACAGGGACATGTTTAACAGCTTCTGAATCTTCCTTCCAATCTAAAGGTAGAATTGTTTCAGGGAAAACAAGATATATGTCAATCTTTGTAGCCCGATTCCTCTCAATATCCTCTATAATTCTTAGGATCTCCTTATCCCCTACCACCATGAAGCCCATATTAAGCACCTTTCCTATTGGTTTGTACATAAAACCCACTGGAAGTTTATGTCCTAAGTCCAAGGCCATTCCATCCAATTCCATCCTAGTGAAGTAATCAGTATCCACCCAATCAACATAATCAACTTTACCTCCTTCATATCTTCTATTGCCGAATGGAGTAAACCAGCTTCCCCCATGGTGTATTGCAATAGTGAAGATGTTAGTATGACCACCTGTCAATAGAAATAAAAAATGCAATGTCAACACTTCACACACACACAAACCGAAACACAATATAGTTCACACACTTGAAGAGCAACATAGTCTACCACACGATTGAACCATGGACCACAACAACAAATATTCCTTTCAATAAACAAAGTATATATTTCAATGGACCCCACTCTGTCAATTGTATGCACATGCTTCCCAACAACATTTTTACCCAAATTTAATAATACCACCTACCATAAATCAACAATATTCTCACCCCCAAAAAATTTGAAATTCGACACCCTTCCCTGCCCAAACTGCTCTATATATAGTATCATTATCATTCTCCCCAAAAAATAACTGCATGAACACTTTGAGAAATGAAACCCAATCAACAGAAAAGAACTCACCGTAGTCGGGTGGTTGTTCCTCCGGTTGTTGAATGGTCGGCATTGTGTCGTCGTCTCTTCCGTTCTGGGTATGGGTCTGGGTCGGTCGTCTCTTCGATCGTGGGGGGAAAGCTTAGATGATTTTTCTGGGTATGGAATTATGAGATTTTTTGGTTTTAGATTAGTTTTACAAGTTGGTTTTAGACAATCAGTTTTTTTTTGTTATATTAATTAATCAATGTTAGTTTTTTTTTGTTTTAAATTAGAAACCAGAATAATAAATAGAGTTTTGTTTTAAATTTTAATAATTTAACCCAATTAGGTCATGCCACATGTATCATATATACTCCTAACGGCTCAGGGACCAACGGCTGCAACAAAACATTAACGGTAGGCATTATTGCCGCCAAAAATTTTACATAAGCATTTAAGTGCTACAAAATGAACTACATAGGCATTATTGCCGCAAATAACCCTTACTTTAAAACTTAATAAATTAATTAAAAACTCAAGAATTAAGCAACAATTAGAACATAAAAAGTGGTAAAATAACTTTATTTTGTAGAGTTATCAAATAACGATATGTGTAGGTTATTACTACTGGACGTGCTAGATAAATATATGGAAGTTTATATTATCTGTTTATGCACATGTTGAGTTTTCCTGCTGAGCCTTGGCTCACAGGTGCTTTGTGGTGCAGGTAAGGGAAAAGGAAAGCTTGACCAGCCATGAGTTGGATAGCTTTGGTGGCGGCGTGTACATATGCAGCTACTCGACCACCACAGTCGGGGTTATCTTAGAGGAACTAGGTTTTAGCCCTGTTTTTGCTGCTTAGGCTGTCTGAATGTAATTTTGATGAATATTCACCTTTTTTTAAAAGTTGGTTGTAATATTTTGGGATCTTATGTTTGCATAAAACTTTTTACATAAAAGTCAACGGTTCATTTAACCAAAAATTTAACCCTAACCCTTGACATTAACCTTAGTTACACATTTTAAACCAAATGACTTGGTTAGCAAGTTTGACACAATTTAAAGTACACAATGTAATAGTCCTGGATTAGGAGGACGTTACACCTATAAAGTTTGAAGCAACTCATAAACAACATAGTAAGAAACCACACAACAACCTCTTAAGCAGCCATTAAAACAATACAGCAAGCATTTATAGCAACACAGAAAACAATCCACACAACAACCAATTAAGCAACCCACACATCAATCAGTTAAGCAACCCTTGAAACAATACAACAACCCTCTATCGCAACCCCTTCTAGCAACAAATAAAGTAACCCTATAAACTTCGAAGCAACCCATAAACAACATAGTAAGAAACCACACAGCAACCTCTTAATCAGCCATTGAAACAATACAACAACCCTTTATAGCAACATAGAAAATAATCTACACATCAACTAATTAAGCAACATTCGAAAGTCCTAAGCAACCCATAATACTCATCAACAATATATAAAGCAACCTATTAAGCAATCCTATAAACTCCTAAGATACCCATAGACAATATGGAATCATAAACCCACACAACAACCTATTTAGAACTCTTGCAACTATATAACAACATAGAAAGCAACCCTTAATAAAATATAGCAACCCATAAAGCAACCTAAAAGCAACAAATCACCAAAATAGATAATAAACAACCAACCTAAGCAGCCTAATAATACCTACCAAAAGATAAACTCAGAACAGTAAAACACAAAGACCTTAAGAACCATTGCTAAAGTGAAAGGAATTGAAAATGTACCTTGGGAGCAGATTCACAAGGTTCTTCAATAGTTAATTGGCTATTTTTGGTCCTTTTTTCTTTCTTAGCTTCATATTTGCTATTATATGGCCTTTTTTTCACTCTTGCTTCACTAGAAGAAGCAACTGCAGATTTCATATTAGATTTAGAAGTCGGACTATTTGTGTTGGCATGGATGAAATGCGGACGAAAACCGTGTATGAACCATGACTCTGCTACAACATGAGAAAACATAATCATTTACCAAAAATGGATTTAGATACATCAAAATTTGAACTATTAATTCTATCTAACACTGAGCAACAACTAAGTAAGCATTCAAAAAATGGCTGGTTACCTCCTCAATTTCTTTCCTTGCTTCCAAGCAAGAGAGTACTAGTATTAGTTGCTGCATTGAAAATTAATAATCACAATTAGGATTAACATTACCATGAAAGGATTTTAGGAACATGGTGTCAAGATATATGAAAAAGGCCATAAAAAATAAAGTAAGGTCTCCTCCATTACAAGATCATAAGATGCAACAAAAAAGTTTCTGAGTAAAAACAACTAGAGACTAGTAGTGTAATTCATGACCCCAAAACAATATCTACAACATATATTAACTAAAACAACAACACTACTGCAGACATAAGCAACTTCGTCTATTTACAAAGCCATAACACCAAATTTTCATCTCATAAGATTAGAACCAAAGTTATATATATATATAATATTAGAACTAAATTTTCTTTCATTACCAAGTGTGTAAGCTCTGGTGAGAGCAATCTACTGGCTTCCTGCCTAAAATGATTTCTAATTGAGCCAAAAAAAATTTGTAATTAACTACAGTTTAAGTCATTATACTCTGTCCTTACTGCAAAGAGTTACACTCATTAATCAAATACCAGCACTAACCACTAGTAATTTATATAAATTCTTAAACATATCATATACCAGCACTAACTACTAGCCATTTATAAATTCTTAAAAATCTTCCAAAGCAATGCCTAAATAAAAAACATACATCACAATGATGTAAAATTTTATAATGGACAAGAAAGTATTGTGTTGTGTTGCCGTGGCCAAAGCCCTTCACTGGTATCTACCCATTATGTATCAGAAACCAACAGGTCTTTGCGTGCCTTGAGCATTGTTGTATCCATCATAGGACTTAGTGGACTTTCTTGACTTCTTTCTCAAGACAACAACCCAAGTAATTGCCTCCAATAACAAAACAATTCCACCCTAAACAGCAATGCAAATAATGTATGCAAATTTCCACTTCTGAGCAGGACTCAGTATGTCAACACCTTTAAACACGTTTAGGATACCTAGAACGATGATGGTGTAACTAAGACTATGATGGTATTGTTGGGGTTTTATGCCCTAATTAAAACCCAAATTCTTTGTAATCTCATTTTATTATCAATAAAAGAATAGAAATCATTTTTTGACTTGGTCAATCACTTTGCTCACATGTTTTATTTTCATGATTATTTGTTTAATATAAACTTCTATTAAATCCCGAGCATATAGCTAATCTTATTTATAGTGACGTAATCACAGTGGAATATAAAAATATGATTATATGTTCAAAATAAGTTAGTCCTAAGATTAGTCAGTGCATAGGATTTACACTGACTTGCCAATCTACGATATTATCTACTTACACATTACAGTGTTATGTTCTTTCCAGAACATTAGCAAAGTAGATAAGATTGGATGTATTTGTTACATCGGACTGGACAAATATTGACAGTTGATAAGATAAGTAAACATACCGTTATTATCTATTCTAGTCATATCATATAGTTGACCATAGGTCAATTCAATCTCAATTCTGAGTGGTTAGTATTCTACCTGATTGTATTATTTGAGTTCTTTGACTTGTTCGTTCCTAGCTTACCCTACGGACTAGCCCATACTTACATCTTGGGAACTCGGTAGTATAATTGAGTGGGAGTGTTAATCATAGATATGAACATCTATAGCTTCTGATGAAGAAGTGAAACGATGGTTTCCTTTTAGTTTGGTTCAAGGTGTTAAATGATAGAGATCTCATTTCAGTAATTAAATTAGTTTATTGAAATATCATTTACAAGGAACTAAGTGTTTTAAGGATAAAATACAATGAGGGGTAAAACGGTATTTTAGTCCTATCTCATTATAGACCGTCTATAGAGGATTGAGTGAAAATTATGGTTGTAACAATGGATAATTAATAGCGTATCTATATTTGTTATAGAGCGTTCTATGAATTCAAGAGTGCAATTCCAAGTCTATAGTGGAGTCACGAGGAATTAATAAGTTAGTAAATTTATTTGTTAGAACGTATCTATATTGGAGCTTGATTTCATAGGCCCATGGTCCCCATTGTACCTTGGATAAAATCATCTAGATAGTCTCAATTAATTGATTTAATCATCAATTAGAATTATCAAAGTTGACCAGGTCAATTTTGGATAGTTTCACAGAGTTATGTAATTTTGAGAAGAAAAGAGAAATTATGGCAGATTTATTAATTAAGATAAATTAGTATCTAAATTAATAAATAAATTTAAATCAATGTTCAAATTATAAATAATTAATTTGATAAAGGATTTAAATAATTATTTAAATAATTATTTAATTAATTAAATCAATAGAAAATAATACATGCATTGATTTTAAGTCCAATGGGCTTATAATCAAATGGGAAATTTCACAGGCTTATAGCCCATGATAATTTCGACCTAGGGCTTCAAAATGGCTATAATTTTATTGATTTTTTAATTAAATTAAATGGCCTAATTGAGTCTATAAAATGAGTGCTTAGAGAGAAGTCAAAACATAAGTTTGATAAGTCACAAGTCAGATTTTCTGATAGTTTTAGATTCTCTCTAAACACAAGTCCTTTTCTAAGCCACTTTGTTATTTTCTCTTCTTCTCTCTATATCTATCTCATGTGTTGAGAATTGCCCACACTAGTCTAGGTGGTTCTAAGGATACATTGGAAGATCGTGAAGAAAATAGAAGATCGGTTCAGTTTCTTGATAATACTCTGCGATAGAGAGGATACAAGAGTTAGAGAAACTGAAGGAATGACTCTTTAATTCCGCTGTGTATACTGTAAGTATTCTATTCTTTATTTCTCTTTGAATTCAATTTTAGAAACATGTTTTAGGCTATCTCGTATTAATTTGTTTAATATTAGATATACATGAAAATAAATAAAGATCCTGTATAAGCTAATCCAACAGGTATATCTTCCAGTAGAATCAAATCTTGTGGTCCTTCTTTGGTCTTATGAACAGAGAAAATATCTAACCCAACAACAAAATAGAACCATATAATGGAAAAGAAAATAGTAAAATGACATGAAATTATACCTGAACAATGAATTTGCTGAAACGAGAAAGAGTCCAACAAGATATAAATCCGTATGAGAGGAAACTTGTCATCTAATAAAGGGATTAGAAATGCAACAATATGTAGAATGTGAAATAAGTTCAATATAGTATTTGCCATTATGAATCAACAAGAGAACAATATGAAACAATATATTAATAATATCATATATATCTTTTATAATCTGCCTATGAAAGCAAGAAAACTTAATTGATTCACATGTTTTACTTAATTATAAGCAAAACATCTCCAAAAAGAAAGGATTGTATAGTCCCATTACCTCTGACAAATGTGGATATAGTCCATTGATGCAACTGTTGGGAATACATTTTACAGGATCATAAATATTTTCATGCATGTTTCATATATTAAACAAATTAACATATAAAACAACCTAGAAACATGTTTCTAATGAATTTCATTAAGTAAATCAAATAACAGAGTTTAAGAATCTTACTTTTACGCAGCAGATATTGAGACTCCTTCATTCACTCTCTCTAACCCTTGTTCCTTTTCTGTTGCAAAGTAATGACAAGAGAGTGAACTGAATCTTCAAACAACACAGTCTTCCACAATTTTCTTTGACCACTTAGACTAGAGTGGACAATTCTCAACACATGAGATGGGAAAATTATAGAGAAGAAGAGAAATGATATGGGCAGCTACAATAAATCTCTTGAGTCTATGTTTTTTCTTTTTTCACTTCACTACTTTTAGATTACAAAACCCTAGACTTAAGTACCTGTAATGACCCACTACTCTAGACTATTTGGACCATTAACGAAACTATACATAAAACTTACATTTTTACGAAAATACCATAATTTATTGAGTAACTTGCAAAATAAGAGTTATTTACAAATAAACAGAATACTAAGAAGGATTATGGGATCCCATTGTTTTTAAAAACAAAACATGATTTAAAATAAAAGACATTACATAATAATGCGGAAAATACATGTAAAACCATAAAAAGAATATAAAATGAGACTACATCCTCGAATCGAATAACGCTCGGCCCCTTGACTCCATTCACCATCGATACACATCCTCTAAGCGTCACGAATCTTACCGCCTCTAAAGCTTATTTTCCTGCACATAAAACAGAAAGGAATGAGCCTAATGCCCAGCAAGGAAAATCTAACACATAGTCATACACATAATTTCATAAGAAACATAAAGACTTAACATAATACATATAACATACACTTATTATAATGCCCATTATTACTTGGGGTCCCATAGACTAAACAAGCATATGCCCATGGAATTAGTGGGGTCCTACTAGCTAAGTAGGTCATTTGGGGTCTTGTTAGCCATATGGGTCATATGCCCAAGCCTACAAACATACATACATATCATAACACATTTAATAACATAAAACATATAGATAACATAAGCACATAACATATTGATTCTAGCCTATTTTCCTTACCAAAGTTACTGGGATATAATGGACTGAGTTAGGACTTTTGGAACACTCCTAAAACCATATGAGAAAGAGTGAGTTTAAGAAGAAGAAGAAATGAAAATGAATAGGAAGACTAAACCATTAAAAGAAAATATGCTTACCACAACTTAAGTGCTTAAGAACTTGGATTCCCTAACCAAAATAAGAATGAGGTTAGGAAATTGAGTAGAAGACTAAGAGAAAGGAAACATAATACAGAAAGGAACTAGAGTTTTGGTTACCTCAAAGACTTGAAAGACCAATCTATACCTCCACCGAAATACTATAGAACTCACTTCCCAAAGTGTTTGATAAGCTTATGATGTTTAAGCTTATAGTTTTTCCCCAAACCAGGTGTTTACACTCTCACACTCACTTAACACTAGCAGCTTCTGAACTTAGAGCAAATGGTGAATAATGGCTGGGTACTAGGTCCTATTTATAGAGTTTGGGAATGAAAATATCTTGATTTTACTTGAATAAAAATAATGGCTTTTTAGGTGAAAATCATTTGAATAATCGTTCAGCAGAGGTTGAAGACTCGTTCAAAAGATGCTGGACTGTTGAAGGAGTTTGAATGGCTGAAAGGAAAAGAATTCAAAAACATTTGAACATATGCTGGAGGAGGCGATATATCGCCCCCTGTAGGCGATATATCGCCTGGGCCAGTATGCCCGAGGCGACCGTGCATCGTCTCGTGTTTTCCGTATCTACGTGCTGCGATATATCGCCCCCTATAGCTGCGATATATCGGCACACGCTGAATATTTAAACACGAAATTACACATTTTTAGCTAAGTTTGAATGGAGTAAACAGCCTTGACTAAACCTTCAACGTATTCAAAGCTGCTGACTGACCCTATATCATTCAAACTTTACCCTTATTTAATTTAATCCTCAAAAATCTTTAATCCTTAATCACCATTCATAACATGTGCTTAAAATCCTATTGGTTGATGTCTAAACCTTATAATATAATAAATATAATCCTTAATATCAGTCACATTAATCAAACCTTAGGTTATACTTAATATTCTTAAACTATAGATTAAACTTAGAAAATCTATAAGTACTACTATGAGTGTCCAAATAATTCCCGGTCTAAACCAAAAATCCATGGTAACAAAGATAATACTAAACATACTATAATACTACTAAACATTTAGCTAAGTAAAGTTCTTGGACTCTACAGTACCTACTTACAACAACACTTTAAGGATAATTAAATTTAATTAAATAATTAAAATAAAGCCATTACTAATTAAATAAATAAATAAATATAATATATATTATATACACTGATTTCGTATATTACAAATTCTTTAAAGTTTTATTAACACTTGATATATATATATATAATTATAAATATATTTAAATAATAATTAATTTCATAATTAAATCATTTATTCAAATCAACTAATTATAATTTGAATATTGATTTAATACTATTTATTAATTTGACACCAATTTGTCATAATTAATAAATTTACCAAAATTTCTATTTTCTTCTTTAAATTCTACATCTTAGTAAAATTGTTCAAAATTGACACAAAACAATTTTGACAATCCTAATTGATAATTAAATCAATTAATCGAGACTATCTAGATGATTTAATTAAAGACATTGTGGGGACCATGGACCCATGAATTCAAGCTCTAATAAGTTACCGTAAAATTATTATCGAATAATTTCACTACCTTATTAATTCATCGTAACTCCACTAAAGACTCGGAATTGCACTCTTGAACTCATAGAACGCTTTACACTTAAAGTAAATACATTATCCATTGTTACAATCATAATTTGTCATTCAATCCTCATAGATGATCTACAACTCAGTCGGGTACAAATTACCGTTTTACCCCTCATTGTATTTTATCCTTAAATACCACTAAGTTCCTTGTAAATTATATTTTCATATGAACTTTAATCACAGAAATGAGTACTCAATCATTTAACTCGTTGAACCAAGCTATAAGGTGATCATTAATTCACTTCTTGCTAGAAACTATAGATGTTCATATCTATGATTAACATTTCCACTCAATAATACTACCAAGTCCCCAAGATGTAAGTATGGGCTAGTCCGTAGGATAAGCTGGTAACAAACAAATCAAATGACTTGAATAATACAATCAGTTAGAATACTAACCACTCAGAATTGAGATTGAATTGACATATGGTCAACTTTATGATATGACTATATTAGATAGTAACGGTACATTTACTTATCTATCTAAAGGCAATATTGGTCCAGTCTGATGTAACAAATATTTCTGATCTTATCTACTTTGCTAATGTTCTGGAAAGAACATAACACTATAGTGTGTAAGTAGACCATATCGTAGATTGACAAGTCAGTGTAAATCCTGTGCATTGACTAATCTTAGGACTAACTTATTTTTTAACATATAATCATATTTATATTCAACTGCGATTACGTCACTATAAATATGATTAGCTATATGATCGGGATTTAATAGAAGTTTATATTAAACAAATAATCACGAAAATAAAGCATGTGAGCAAAGTAATTGACCAAGTCAAAAATGATCTCTATTCTTTTATTGATAATAAAATGAGATAACAAAAAAATTGAGTTTTAATTAGGGCATAAAACCCCAACATCAACCCTCACCTATGGCACCAAGAGCCAAAACAGAAGCCCCCCTATTTTTCCAAGCTTCATTCCATTTGCTTTCTCATCCACAATTCCATGCATGCAGTACTCAAGAGCTAAGTGCTTGTATAAACAATGTTAACATTTGATTTAATCCTTTAATTGTACCAAAAACAACTTAAAAAAACTGTCAGATAATGATAATGAAATCGACAAGAAAGAAGAAGAATTTGCAACCTTTAATGTATAAACAAGAGAGTCTTCGAGTGCCATAAAGGTTATTGCGTAATGGTAGTGAAGGTCTTAGCCTCTGTTTCGTGGTTGTTTCGTAGTTTTGATTTGGACCAAAACCAGTCGGCATGTGGTTTTTATTTGGGGAGAAAAGAAGAAGAAGAGAACTATTGAAGACTGATTCAACTTAGGGGCCGATTTTGCCGAGAAAAGGAGAAGAAGAGCAGAGGCCGCTGACATCTGGTTTTGCTGAGAAAAAGAAAAGAAGAAGAAGAGAATCGGTCTGCTTTTGCAGAGAGAAGGAGAAGGCAAAGAGAACTAGGGTAAGAAGATTTACATATCGTAAAAATGAAAATAAAGAAAAAATGTTAAAAAAAGAAAAATACATAAATAGAAAACAAAAAATACCGTAAAAATAAAAAAAAAGACAAAAATACCGTATATATGGTGATTTCTCTAAAATTAATTTTGAATTAACTGATATTTATTTTTGAAATAATAATTATATTATTTTTGAATAAATATATTGTCTTAATTTTAATTAAACAAACAAATAAGAAAAAGTAGGGAAAATAGATGTGCTACACGCCACTTACTATGCATGCACAGTGAATGGCGCCACACCGACTGCCACTTGTCCCTGAGATTTGGATTTGAATTTTTTAAACTAAAATGTTATTTGTTTATTTGGACGTGAAAGTCGATATACATTTTCTAAGCCTTAAAATTTTCTAGAACTCTCTAAGCTTTCTCTTCTCCAAACTTTCTAGATCTCATGTGTTAATAACATCTAGAGAGCCTAAATAATTAAACCATTGAATCTCATGTGCCCACACACGTTATTCTATTAGATGAACAACTTGAAAGACTTTGGTGTGAATCTACACGTGAATAGGAAAATCGTTTGATATTACGAAAAGACTCGAGAATTCTTGATATGCTACGATATGTATTCTTCTATTCTTATTTCGTGTATTGATTTAATGTATAAATTTATGTATTGATCCTGTCTCACTATTAATGATTTTAAAACTACCACTCCTTTTATTGTATCCCTGATTTTTTAAATTAATATCAATATTTACAGTATCGAAACAAGAGTAAAATTTTTGTTGCTCTGGTGACTATTTTTTTAAGTAACTTATTTGAATGTAATTTTCAATATTTTAAAATATTCAAAATTTATTATTGACTTGGAGATGCTTTAAATAAGTTTTTTTTTTTTGGGTGTACTCGAGAAGGCACAATACTATTCATCAAATTAATAAATTAATAGTATTTATTAAAAAAAGTAAAAGTTTATTCTATTTTTCTTTTCTTTTTTAATGTCCTAATAAATATAAAATAAAGGGATAAGAATCATAAGATCAGAAGAAGGTCATCACTTCTACTTCGGTTCTTCTTTTGAATTTCGCACCAATTGGGAGCATCCATGGCCGTCGTCCTCAACCGACTCCACTCTCCTCCCTCTCCCACCTTCCTTCTTGGGCATTCTCCGTCATCTCAATCGCCAAGCTTCACCTCCTATGGCTACGCTTTTCCTCACATTCCTCGCCTCATCCGTACAGGTTTCCATCTCTTAATTTAAGTTTCACTTTCTCTTTCTGTTAATGGCGGACTTTGAGCAGAGACTGAACTTACTAACTTGAATTTCAGATCTTCGTGCTGTCCGTTTCCAACCTTCGCCGATTTCTTGCTCTAGACGAACTGAACACCAAGACGATTTGTCTACCTCAGCTTCAGGTCAGTCTTAGTTTGATTTTGATGTGGTGAGCTTAAAGCTAAAAATTTACTTTGATTTAGAGTTATTTCTGCAAAAATATTGTTTCTGATTCTTGATGATTTGTAGTGATATGTGAGTGTTAGTTATCTTCAAGTGATTAAGTGTGGTTTTTGGCTTGAAGCTAAGCTTTCTGAGTACGTTTCACCATAAAAATCTACTTTGATTTAGTGTTATTTTTGAAAAATCTTGTATCTTGGTGATTTGTAGTGATATGTGTTGTTAACTGTATATGCATAAATTAGTATTTGATTGTAAGGGCTATCGTGATTCTGCAGATATTAGCGATGTTGATATCTCTCGAACTACACCTTCAATTATTTGTTCAGAGAAAACTAAGCAAGATGAAAGATTTGTCTCTTCAGTTAGAAATGTGGCCTTGTGGGTGAGTACATACCAATTCGTTTCAAATTGTGGTGCTTAAGCTTTGACTAATTCTTTCATTAAAATGTTAAGATGGGTGTGGTTATCATTAATTGCTTTAGGTAAGCGCCGCGGTAGCATTTGGCATTGGTTTAGGGTTCAAGGAAGGAGGAGAAAAGGCAACAGAGTTTTTTACTGGGTATGTAAATCTAGCATTCCGAATTATTTCATAACTCTTTTGTTGAAGACAAAAGTATGTTACCATATTAAGACGTTGAGTTGGCCTTTAGTTGATTTTTTTTATCGTTTCTGCAAGTTCTGTTGTTGTATGTGCATTACCATTACCTGATGACCAAACTGCTATCAGGTATATATTGGAGCAAAGCTTGTCAGTTGATAATCTGTTTGTCTTTGTTTTGATCTTCAAGTACTTCAAAGTGCCAAGCATGTATCAGGTGTACATCATAGTTTTAGTTATTCAAGTTATCCTATTGTGTGGCCTTCATAAGTTCAGACATTGAAACGTTATTACATTTATAATATCCATGACATCACGAGGTATCAATAGTCAGTAATGGTGGAATACAGAATCAGGTACTTTCTTATGGCATTGTTGGTGCAGTGGTCTTTCGTTTGACAATAATACTTCTTGGAACAGCAACGCTTCAGGTAAAAATCATGTTGTTTGTGTGTTTGTTCAGTAGCTTCTGCAATTATGCACTTTCTAAACCTCTTTTCCTTTGTTTTTGTTTTAGAGGTTTGAGTCAGTAAATCTTCTACTAGCTGGCATACTACTGTTCTCATCTTTCAAGGTGAAATACTCTTAAAATAAATTGTCGATACTCTTTACGGCAATTTTTCTTTTTCATTGTTTTTTTCCCTTACTGAGTTATGATGCTTATTGGCTTCTGAATTATGGAGGTGATTTTACAACCTAAGTTCATCTTTATTTGTGTGAAGAATATAAATATATATTATAGATATTTATATATTTTAATTGGCTTCCTTGGCCAATCCTTTAATATTTGAGAAACAGGTTATTATAGCAAATGCAATGCAGATACCCTGAGGGACTTGATCCTTATACCACAAAGCAAACCCCCGCTTGAGCTATCCCTCTTGTGTTTCTAAATCAAAAGCACAAACAAATATATCTTAAGAGGCAAAATCATAGTATACATATACCTTTTTGAATTCATTCAGTTAGTTCTGTGGAAGGAAAAATTCATAGCAGTCTCAGTTCTGTGTAAGGTTGAAAACCATTCTCAATTTGAAAGAGAAACTGATTCCTGATTTCAACATGTTAGGTGGTTTTATTTGTCACCACACTAAAAATATTTTTTTGTTTGTGATTCTACTAGATGTAAAATGTCTGCTTGCGGTCTTTTATGCCAATCTTCTTAGCTAAAGTGTCATGACAGTATTTTATTATGTTTGGATAGCTATTTGCTACTGAAGAAGATGACACTGACCTATCTGATAACTTTATAGTCAAGTCATGCCAGAGAGTTATCCCTGTGACAGGTATTATTGTTTCTCACAGTATGTTTGCTTTCTATTGAATCATTGCATATGATTTGGCTTTCCATGGATTTAGGTGGAAAACTATGGTATTTTTGCACTTGAATAAAAATTGAAAAGCACCATTAGATGGATTAGAAGTTCATATATATTTGTATACTAGATACAAGCAACGTTTGTTTAGTTTTATTAATAGAATTTATTAATTATTTTTATTAAATTTGTATCATTGCATATAATTTTTAAATAAATAAATAATATTATATCTAAAAGAATGACATAAACATATTAAAAGAAAAATTAAACAAAAATATTGATTATGATTTTTAAAAAAATATATATAATATGATAATTTTTTTAATAAAAATAAAAATTATGTGTTATATATTATTGTTATGATGATATTTATAATATTTAAATTTATATTAATATATGCATTAAATATCTAGTCTTGTATTAAATATTATTATAATAATAATTAATATTTTATAATATTTGAATTCATATTAATATAAAAAATTAGGAATATATAATATTATTGTAATAATATTTTATAACATTTGAATTTATATTAATATAAATATTAAATATCTAGTACTGTATTAAATATTATTATAATGATGATACTTTATAATATTTGAATTTATATTAATATAATTAATAAATATTTATTTTTAATTAGTTTTAAAGGTATATTCTATTAAATATTTAGAATATTTTGTTAAAATTAACAAAAAAAACCGATAAAATCAAGAATTTCTGTTATCCAAGCACTTTTTATATAGAAGGGATATATGATCTTTTACTAAAGGAAATAAATATGTGTTCATAGAATTCAGCTTGACTAATTAGTTTGTAATCTAATAAATATGTTTTCTTACTGGACTTTTGCAGCTAGTTATAATGGTAATCGATTTTTCACAGCTCAGGATGGTGTATGGAAGGTAAGTTATTTACGAGATTTTGTCGAGACTTAAGTTAAAGCTTTAATTTAAGTATATTTTAGCAAGCAGAACATATGGATATTTCAAACTCTAAGGTGGCGTTTGGTTCCAAAACAAAAATGGAATGGTAATAATAGTATTAGTAATTGGAATTGAATGAGAATAGGAATGGAATTGAATGGAACTTCCATTATTTTGTTTGGTAGAGATTTTGGAATCAGGACGTAATAAGGATTATCATGTTTGGAATAATATGGAATGAAATGAAATTTATATTATTTTTATCAAATTACCCTTATTATTATAAATAAATATATTTTTATTAGCAAATTACCATTATTTTTAATGTTAGTTAATTTTTATTATATACAAAATTACATTTTTATTATAAAAAAAATCATAAAATCTAATTTTATGTTATATTTGATTATCAAAAAAAATATACTTCCTATATAATATTATAATAAATATACTTTTTATAGTACACTTTTTTTATTAAGAAATTCATAAAATCTAATTTTATTATAAATCTTAGTAAGTAATTTTTAGTAATATATATGTATTTCAATTTTAATAATTTGTAATTGATGTTATATTTTAAATAATTTAAAATTTAAAGTTTAATTTTGTATTTAAAAAAATATATATTATACATCATTCTTTTTTAGTATATTAAAACATTGGGTATGTACTAATGCAAAATTTTCAATTTTTTTAACAATCAATTATTAACCAGTACTGGAGCTTTCCTACTTACATAGTATTTATATTTAGGAAGAGGGGTAAATAAGGAATAATTTATATAGTGTTGGAAAGGAATGATTATTCAACTCGTGATTTTGGAAATATAATTCTGTTGTCTACCCGACTTACAATTGCTAAAGGAATAAGCTTTCTAATTATAAAATCCAAACCAAACAAGTGATGGATCAACTTTAGGAAAAGTCATTCCTACCCCCATTCCAATCAACCAAACACTCCATAATACTCTTACTCTTAACCAATAAGTACAATAATAAATAACAAACAGCAGTTTTGGATCATCCATCTCCATTTTCAGCATTGCAAAAGAAAGCTTTTTTGTGTATTAGAATTGTGTCATATGATATAACAAGTGCTGGATCAGCTAGATGCAGTACCTGCCTCGTAATAAAGCCATGATTTAACGCGTTATATTAATTTCAATTTGATTTCTAACAGGTGTCAAACATTTTGGGCAGGCCACACCTTTACTTCTCACAGTAGCAGTAATTGAGCTCAGTGATATTGCATTTGCAGTATGTTTTTTCACCCAGCAGACATGTAGTATAATTTGTAATTATGACCAAATTTACATTTATTGATTATTGATGTGATGTCTCATTTTCTTTTAGGTTGACTCTATACCAGCAGTATTCGGTTGTACACGGGATCCATTCATAGTGTACACTTCTAATGTCTTTGCTATCCTAGGTAACTCTTGCAATTTTATGGAAACTGTCCTGGAAGTGATATATATATTTCTTTGAAAATTATAATATCTGTAGGATGGTTTATTGCATCAGATCTAGTATCTGATCTGATCTGCTCTCATCTCATCTACATTTCTTTTCTGAAATTGTTGTATCATGTGACCAATTGTTCCAAAACTGATTCTATGGCATTATATTGCACACATTTGGTCTAATATGAATATTACATACATAAGGCTATGTGCTATACATAATCTAATTAACGATGTATCTGGGAAATACAGGTTTAAGGTCGCTCTACACACTAATATCTGAGGGTATGTCAGATTTGGTGTATTTACAGGTATGACGTGATTTGCCTAACCTGAATTTGTTAATTGCTGATTCTTTCTACTAGTCATAACACCCCGATACGATTCTTTGTTCGTCCCGAATTTTAAATATTGGTGGTATTAAGTAGACACAGAGCTATTGCTTCTTTGTCTGTAGAAAAAGAATTTCATGCTAGGGAATATTATTATTAATAAGCTATATATATATTACACATGCTGCGTATCAGTGACTTGAGACAATTTGGAAATTATAGTTAGAACAATGTAGACTAGACTACAATGTAGATAGTGGATGGTGTCAAAGAGGGTTCATCAAAATTTAGTCATCTATGGCAAATCCTACTTGACAATGACATCGATTTCTGTATTTAGAACTAGTTTTGGATTTGTTCTTCACTGAACTCTACTCTATTTCCCTGATTCTCTGTTTCAGCCGTCGATTGGCGTTGTTCTCAGCTTTATCGGATGTAAAATGATCCTGGACTTTTTCGGTGGGTACTTGCTAGTAGTAGCACTCAATCACTTCCATTCCATACCATAATCTTCCATGCAATCCAATAACCGAACTTGCATAAACTTTTCTTACAGGGTTTCATATATCTACCGAGATCTCGCTTGGTTTTGTGGCTACAAGTCTCAGTGCTGGGGTAGTGTTAAGTCTGTTGAAGAAGACCGAGTAGCTCAAGATTCAACAACTTCAAGCTTAGGAACAGGTGAACAATTCAATCAAGAATTTGATTTATTGATTTCAAGAGTAATGTAAGCCTTTTCTCTTAAACAAAAGGTAAGTAATAATAATAATAATAATAATAATGTCAAAATTGTAAATGATACAATATTTAATGGTTCCGTTTATTTATTTTCGTGATGAAAGTCCTGAAAATCTTATAAAAATTGTATATGTGTTCTTGTTGAATAAAAAAAATTAATGTGCTAAAATACAATATGTAATCCATACAAAAATATATTAAAAAATGTATATTTTTTTATATTTTTTAAAAGAAATATATTTTCCATTTTTTTAAGGAAATATATCTTACAATTTTATTTTATAATTGAAATCTATTTAAATCTTAAATTAGACAGTTATTTATATTAAAAATATTATATTCAACTTAATTTCAGTATCATGACATAAGTTCAACTCAACGACAACTCTAGAAAAATGTCTACATTTTCGGGGGAATAGCAGAAGAGTCTGTAGGATGTTCAGTACAATTATTGAAACATTTTGTAGAGGTATCATTCAAAAGAACATGATGTTTGGTTATAATTAATTAATTTTAATAAAATCAATTTTGAAAACTAATTAATAGGAAAAAGAATTAATTAACTAGCTTTTAAAAATCTAATATGTAGGAAAAAGAATCATGTATTGAAAGGGTTTTTAAAAAATTATCAACAAAATGTTGGACAACATAAATTTAGGCAGATCCAAAAAAACTGAAGGAGCAAAATACAAGAATCAGTATCTTCTCAATTCAAGAAATGCAAGAAGAAGAAATTGTTGGATTGTCATCCTAAATTTAAATTTGTCTTAAACTAATTTTTCTATTAGTATGACAAATATATTTTTTTATTATGTGATACATTTTATTGGTTCTCATCATGTTTACTTATTTTTACAATACAACTATATTAAATTATTATTTAATTAATATTTTACATATTATATCATTCTTGAAAAAGAAAACAAACGCTTACATAGCTTCTACCTAATATATATAATAGATATGTATTTTTAATAAAAGAATTTGATTTTATTATTAGTATCAATACACTTGACCAATTAGATTGCTCGCCTTAACGGTTTTCATCTAATTTAATCTGCATTATTTTGCTCATAATTAATTCAATCCACACTAAGTGTAGATTTCATATTTTGAATCCAATTTAATTCGTCCAAGAGTTCAAGTCTAATCCAATCAAATCTATAATAAAGTGGATTTGATCGATAATTTTAAATTAATTATTTTTTAATATAAATTATTTAATAATTTTCATTAAAATTCATATTTTTTTTCTTATTACCAAAATCATATAAATAATAACAACCATAATCTATAAGTTCCAAGATAAACAAAATATATTAGACATAACAACAACATCCATAATAAGCTAAGCTAAAAGCATAACAGTGGGCTTCTAAAGTCTGAAATAAACAAAATTAGCAAGTTCTTAAATTTCCAACAACATAACAAGCTCCATATTTTAATTTTATTATATTTGGATTTTGTTTTCTTTATGTTTTTTAATTGCATATGTCATTTATAAAAAGAGGTTTTTAAGTTTTATCCTTTTTAATTGAATATATCATATTTATAAAAGCTTATTTTATAAAAATATTAATTTTATATATATTAATATACTTTTTTAAAACATATATAAATATATATGGATTGTATTGGATGGTTTACTTTAACATTGTGAAAGTGTAGCCAATTCGCATTTAAATTTTTTAAATCAACTCCAATATACACAAATGCGGATATTCACACTTTGTATATTAGATTGGATTGGATTGTGCAATTTTAATTGAATTGGATATTTTTTGAACATCTCTAAGCTTGCACTACCAACATCCTAAGATATAATGATGTTATTAACTTTTATTATTATAATAAAGAGTTACATTCATTAATAGTGGTAAAAAAAAATCATATTCTCAAATAAGAAGGTCTACAATATAATAATTAATAATATAATAATTAATAATCTCTTATTAGAAGTCATTTTTATCTCTCAAATTCACATTGATACGGAAAGCATGTTATGTGAAAAGGGAAATATTATTTTGGCCTTTGTATTTTTTCTGAATACGCGATCGGCTCTTCTGTTTTGTTAAATGACAATTTAGACCATATGTTTTAGAAAATAGTATCATAGACTTGATTTTGGTCAAAATATTTTCAATTATAAGATCAATTCTTGGGTCGTTGGCGATGCGACGAGTTTAGAGAAGCAGAGAAATTGATTAAGGAGCTGAAAATAAAATATTATATTTGAAAATATTTTGACCGAAATCCGATATATGGTACTATTTTGATCAATTTTGTAAACACACAAGGTCTAAATTATCATTTAATAAAACACATGGGACGATTGTGTATTTGAGAAAAACTCAGTGTCCAAATTGATCAAAATGGAACATAATAATACTTTGAGTCCGATCTTAGTCAAACTTTTTAAAATATGACTAAAATGCCCCTAAATTTTAATTTTAATTTGATTCTTAAAAAAAAATATTTAAAGTATTTTCTATATTTAAAATAGGGAATTTACTCATTTGGTACCCTATGTTTTTGCAAAGTATCATTTTGGTACCCTCTATTTTCAATAATGCTCATATGGTACCCTGTATTTTACAACTATACATATTTGATACCCTAGACTCATATTTAATAGATAAAATTTTGTCAATGTGATCAAACTGTCATGAGTTATATGTAATTAAGTAATTAAATTTAAATTTAGAACTTACATAATTGACAGTAGTTTGATTAAATTGGTAAAATTTTATTAATTAAATTTGAGTTTAGGGTACCAAATATGTACGATTTTAAAATACAGAATACCATATGAGTATTATTAAAAATATAAAGTACCAAAATGATACTTTGCAAAAACACAGAATACCAAATAATTATCTACCCTTTAAAATAAATAAAACAATGAAAGTTGGTCCACGAGATAAAGGAGTCAAATAAAAATTGTCCTTGAGCTTGGTCAAAGTTCCAGATTCTTCCTACGTCCCAATTCATGAGCAAAAAAGCTATCTAATCTACCCACTTGTGATTTAACATTGTTGTATATATTACCCAAAATAATGTAAGAAGAAAGAACATCAAAATTCAATTCTTTTTCACCAAAAACTTCATTCCATGCGTACTTTTTAATTTAATTTTGTTACTATTGTTATGAAAAATTCTACTTGCAGCTACGTAAGGCTTTCGCCACTGACTTACAAACACTGTCTATATAAACATTTGCCGCCCTACACATTCTTCACTCCATACCCAAATAATAAGAAGAAGCTAGCTCTATTCTCTCAATAATACCATTAATGGCCTCCCAGTAAGATTATTCCCACATTTTTCGTCCTTTTTTATATCTGGGCTTTTCGTCCTTTCTTTCTAACTTAAAAAAAAAATAAAAAATTTCAAAATATTATTAATGTTATAATTTGTAGGTACGTGCAAGAAGTTCTTCCTCCGATCTTGAATTCTACAGCTGAACAACGTTGTCTGTTTGATGGAACTACAAGGTCTATTTCTTATTCTAATTTATATATATATATATATATCGTTTGCAATTGTTTAATTAATAACTAAAAATTGTTTTTTGTGTTTTCGAAGGTTGTACACCTATTACTTTTGCCCATATGCACAACGTGCTTGGATCACTAGAAACTATAAGGTTTTCTCTCTTTTCGGTGACTTATTTGTCACATTTTTGTTATTAATTACCGCATTATTAAATTTTGTGATTTATTGCTTATTCATTTTTCTGGGGGCAGGGGTTACAAGAAGAAATTAAATTAGTCCCTCTCAATCTTCTAGACAGGCCTGCTTGGTACAAGGAGAAAGTTTACTCTGGGAACAAGGTAATCTATCTCTATATGTAATTGCAAAATTAATACAATGGTCTTTAAAAATCAATATATAATACATGAACTTATTTTATTTCCCCATTCATTGATTTTAGGTGCCTGCAATGGAACATAATGGGAAACTTATTGGAGAGAGTCTTGATATCATAAAATATTTGGACACCAACTTTGAAGTCCCTTCACTTTTCCCTGATCATGTATGTCGTAATAATAATTTCTTATTTGAGAAAATTCATATATATATATATATATACTAAATACAAGCAAAACGTCATGTTTAGTTTTATTTATAGAATTTATTAATTATTTTTATTAAATTTATATTAATGTCATATAAATTTTAAATAAATATCATATTTTAATTAAATAATTTATTTATTTTTGTTTAAGTTTATGTTTGTTCTAGTTTTTTAATTTGGGAGTGACAACAAAAAATTATATATTATATATTTAATGTAATATTAAATATTATACGTGGATTTTAAATTTAATTTTCTTGTTAGTTTTTAAAAAAAAAACAATTTGTTGATAATTCAAAGCAGATTATAGTATATGTTTAATATGATATTATTCTAATAAGTGAGTTTAAGTTTAATTAAATTTTATTTAAGTTATAAAATGTATAATTTTATTATTTTTAAATAATTATCATTGTAAAATATCTCAAAAATATCATATTTTAATTTGTTTAATTATTTATTATTTTAAAATAATTATCATTCTAAAATATCTGAAAAATATTATATTTTAATTTGTTTAATTATTTATTATTTTTAAATAATTATCATTGTAAAATATCTCAAAAATATCTTATTTTAATTTTTTTAATTATTTATTTTGTTTTATTTAAGTTTAAGTGTTTACAAACTACCGTTAAATATAAGAATATTCTGTTAAATATAAGAATATTCTGTTAAAATTAACATTAAAAAAATTAAAAACCGTTAAAACCAAGAATTTCCGTTATCTACACACTTATTATATAGAAGAGATATAAAAATACTAGTTACAAGTGTATTACATTTTCTTAGTTTTATTTATATAATTTATTAAATTTATATTATTCTCATATAAAATTTAAACAAATAAATAATTACATATAAAAGAATCACATAAACATAATAAATGAAAAATTAAACCAAAACACTATTTATGTTTTTTTAAAATATATATAATATGATAACTTTTTTAAAATATAAATAATAATTTTTTTAATAAAAATTAAGATTATGCATTATATATTATTATTATGATTCTTGTATTAAATATTGTTGTACCTTATTTTTAGCACGAGTTCATTCATTCAACTTGGGTACAGCTGTCAGATAAATATACGGAAAAATAATCAAGTAGAATAACTGCTTATTATTCATGTGGACAGCTCGGGATTCATAAATATCAGACATGGTGTTAGGCGTCCTGAGTTTATCATGAACTAAGAACACGAGAACTGTTAAGCACGAGCTCGGAATCAAATAACTGTCGAAGCACGAGTTTGGAGGAGATATCCAGCTTGTGACGATTCAACTATGATGCATATTCTGGGATCCCCAGAGACTTGGGATATGTTTATACATTTATTTATGACCAGACTGTCATATTTATTATCAGAGATAGCAGGAACATATTTATTCTATTATCAAATCATATCCCCATATAAATAGAAATTATTTGTATTGAATATAGACATTATGTAAATGCGTGATTAACTCACGTGGTTACCTAAACCTGTCCATTGAATTCCCCTATAAATACTGGGAATGTTGGACAAGAAAAGAAGGAGATTATTCTGTAATACTGAAACTCTGCCAAAATAGTGAGAGAAATAGTAATAATAGTGACTTGTGGACTAGGTGGATTTTAACCATAGAACCACGTAAAAGTTCTGGGTTCTTGAGTGAATTCTTATTATTTTCTTTACGGTTTACCATTAAGCATTAATCTGCCCTTATTATTTCTTAATACACTGTTGGCGAAAAATCACGTCAATAGTTTGGTGCTTTCATTGAGAGAAAATTAGTGCTTCACCAAAATCCCAGTCAATTCCCATCATGGTGCTCACTCGCTCAATGCACGACAATGAGATAGAATAGCCTAGTGGGCAAGAGGCCCATTATACCGTTGTTCCGAATGAACGTGGCCCTGAGATTCAGCAGCGTTCGGGAAAACAACCGGCGGGTCAAGGCGCACTGGGAGTTCGGCATCATTACCGCCAAACCCAAACCCAGACTGCCTAACTTCCGTTGAGATGGAGAACATGCAATTGAGGAGCCATCTCGCTAGGGAAAACAAGCAGATTGAGGAGGTTTTGGCTTGGTTACCCCCTTTTGCAACCGACGTTAATGTCGGAAAGAGGCAAAGTGGGTCTCATAAATCCCACAGGAATAATCGATCCAAACTGAGTCGATCAGTCAAAACCGCCACTCCAAGTTCTGTACCTGCGGGGCGAGATTGCCAGAATGCTTGACCCAGCGACTGTCATAGGGGTCGTCAGCAAGTTAGTCGGTCGGTTAGGACTGCAACCCCAAGTGTAATTAAACCAGAGTTTAAGGCTGTATTCTTTTAAAATGGTCAACTTCATTGAAAACGTTAAATATAAAACATCTGGGATCCCAAAATAAGGTTTACAAAATATTTACAACTCAAAAATAGATTTACACTTGATCAGCTATCAAAAGAATGGTTAAATACAGCCATATACAAAATGCCCCCAACCAAAGCAGTCGGGCAGGCCGAACATGTACGCGCCGCCCCCACGCTCTCCATACTCATGGCCGGTTGACTGACTCCTTGCTTTTACCTGCCACACGGAGCACCCGTGAGCCAAAGCCCAGCAAGAAAACCCAAATAACACATAACATATGCAAATCAAATAGCTGGCATAATTCACTGACACATAGGAAAAACCATCATAATAAACAAGTACGGCCATGCCGCCCCCAAGGCCTTACCAAAGCCTGGAGTTTCGGTTCTCACCGCGAGGATAACTCATGTATCCCTTGGGTCCCACCCTGAATATAAGCATCCCATGTGCTGTGTGTTACTTTCGGCCCCACGGCCGCCCCGGCCTACGCCGTACTCGGCCCTTGCCGTTCATTTCATCATAATCACACATATAGTACATTCAAAATAAACATTCACACACATCACGGTTCATTTAAGGTTAAGCATTTGCACGTAATACAATCCAGGGCCATGCCCTACAATCACACAGTGGGGCCATGCCCTAATCTCGGGTGTTACGGTTTTCTTACCTGTAATCCGTGCTTTCCGATGCACCACGGTCACGAGCACGGTCCTCAAGCACGAGCCTCTCCGAAATCCTAGTCACAACACACATAAAACACTTTTAATACTAACCAAACCCAAAACCACTTCCCGGGACCAATCCCGCACTCTCGGGACCTCTAAAACCTTAAAACAACACCCCGGAGGCATCCCCCGAACCCCCGGAGCTAAGACCTAAAATTGCCAAAAAAAACTATCCTGAAAATTGCCTTGTGCCGCGGCACCACATCCTTGTGCCGCGGCACCCATCAGACAGAAGCTCCCTTGCCGCGGCACACAAAAACCCTGCCGCGGCACACCTTCGCAGACCCAGAATTCTGGGTTTTTCCTGCAATTTTTCCCGAGCTTTAACCTCTCCAAATCACCCCAAACCAAAACCTAAACCCCAAAACTCAAATCCAAACCTCATATGAACAATCTAACACCCCATAAACACTAGAATCAAATCCAAAGCATCAACACACACAAGATCCACTCCTTTGATTTCAAATTCAACAACCCAAACCAAAACCCATGAAAATCTTAACTCAAGCATTAAATTCCTCAACCAACACAGAAAACAAACTTAAATAGGCATAAGATCCTTACCTCAAGAGTAGAATCCACCCTAAAAGTTCCCTTGATCTCCTTCTAAGCTTCCCACTTTAGCCCCTTCTACACCTCTTCTTCTTTGCCCTAGCTTTTCTCTCCTCTTCTTTTCCTTCTCTTCTAATTTTATCAAAGCCACAAGTGAACCCAAATGCCCAAACCGTACCCCCTAAATCCCAGCTGCAAAATGTCTATTTTCCTTGCCAAAAGACCAAATTACCCCTCCTTACTAATCCTTCTAAGCTAAACCTTCAAGGGTACTTAAGTCTTAACACTTTCATTTCAATTCTACCACTTCCTATCTTAAAACTTGTTACTCACAGCAGTTACAAGTGGTTACCAAAATACCAATAACTAATCACTCTTTCTAAACTCAGCTTATAAGATTCCCGAAGTACCCCTAGGCTCCTCCCGAGCCGGGTACAACATCCCGTTGTGACTTTTAGACTAACTGGCTCACTAGGACCGTCTCGATGCGTGCATCCTGATAAAAACATCACACTCACATGGCACAATTCACATAGTACAATCATCACAGTTATGCCCTAACATGGCCAAGTTACAATCATGCTCATTCTAAGACAATCAGTTCTACATGCATACTGATTCACATAGTCATGCATCTCAAATAATCAAATAGTCATATAACGTGCAATAAATCATAATGATGCATTAAACTTAATAAAGTCATACATAAAATCCCATCATGCCCTCCAGGCATACTTCTCCAGGCCTTAAGCCTTAACACTGAATTTGGGTCGTTACAATAATCGTGTAACTAAGTATGATTAGTGGTTTAGGATTAAATTTTTTGGTTAAGATATAACGTTTCACTAAAACGTTTACTATATACATTGAGATCCCAAAAGTATAATTTAAAGGTTAATTACAGCAAATATTTACAACCAGCCAACTTAAGCGGAAAAATAAGGTTTAACCCTAGTTCCTCTTTAAACCATCGGCCGTGGTGGTCGAGTAGCCGCATATGTACACATCGCCACCTAAGCTTTCCAACTCAAGGATAGTCCAGCTTTCTTTTGCCTTTACCTGCACCACATAGCACCTGTGAGCCGAAGCCCAACAAGAAAACTCAATATGCTCGTGAACAAGTAATAACATGTTACTAAGTCATAATAGGCATGCCTAGCAGTAATAACCCTACTCATGCATGCAAGCAGGTACAAATAAATGTTTGTGAAGTCTTGCGCTCTGAGTAGATGACTAATAAGTCTCTCGCTCTGAGGTAGATGACTAATAAGTTTCTCTGAGGTAGATGACTAATAAGTCATTCTTTGAACAGTTCACTAATAAGTCAATCTCTAAATAGATGAATGATAAGTCTATCTTGGTCAGATGACTGATAAGTCTATCCCGATCCGATGACTGATAAGTCCATCCCGATCAGATGACTGATAAGTCCATCTCGGTCAGATGACTGATTAGTCCATCTCGGTCAGATGATTGATTAGTCCATCTCGGTTAGATGACTGATAAGTCCATCTCGGTTAGATGACTAATCAGTCTATCTCGGTTAGATGACTGATAAGTCTATCTCGGTCAGATGACTAATAAGTCTATCCTGGTCAAATGACTAATAAATCTATCTCGGTCAGATGACTACTAATAAGTCTCTCGCTCTGAGGTAGATGACTAATAAGTCATTCTTTGAACAGTTCACTAATAAGTCAATCTCTAAATAGATGAATGATAAGTCTATCTCGGTCAAATGACTGATAAGTCTATCCCGATCCGATGACTGATAAGTCCATCCCAGTCAGATGACTGATAAGTCCATCTCGGTCAGATGACTGATCAGTCCATCTCGGTCAGATGACTGATCAGTCCATCTCGGTCAGATGACTGATAAGTCCATCTCGGTCAGATGACTGATCAGTCCATCTCGGTCAGATGACTGATCAGTCTATCTCGGTCAGATGACTGATCAGTCTATCTCGGTCAGATGACTGATAAGTCTATCCTGGTCAAATGACTAATAAGTCTATCTCGGTCAAATGACTAATAAGTCTATCTCAGAGGTCCCATACCCTCCTAGCCATGTGACGTGTAGGTCACCTTAGCCTTTCCGGCTCTGGCTCTAAGTAACCAGCCTTTACACTAGACAAGCGCCTTTAGTTTTCATCAAACTTGAGGTTGGTCTGACATTAATGCTCATGATGAGTCATTCAATGCAGATGTTGATTAGATCTAATATTTATCAACTTGCGTTAAACACGCTAAAACCGTACTTGACTTATAAGTCAATGCCATACGACCTGTGCTCGGTACCACTTCCGAACTTGACTAGTAAGTCACAGCTTCACAGTTAATACTGACACCATTGCCGATTCTGACTAATAAGTCAGTGCCATTCACAAGTAAGCAAGATTTGCTAAGCATTTGATATGCAATCAATGTCCAAATTTAAACACTCAACATGCCTCAATAATAACCATGCATGTCACATATGGGGAGCAATTTTCTTACCTCTGGTTCGAGCGAGAAATAACAATTGAACGACCCTTGAGAATGATCGATCCTTTTGATTCCTTAGCAGTCACCTAGTCATAATCAAATATAACTTCCAATTAATGAAATCAACAATGAAAGGGTCTTGACCTAAACCTCACTCTCGGGACCCCGAATTGTACCGAATCGGTGAGTAGATTCGATCCCGAGCCTCAGGAATTGAAACCCCGAGCCAAAAAGCCTCAAAAGTGCCCAAAATATGCATCAGAGAAAACTGGGTGGCGCTACAGTGCTGCCCCCCTAGTGCCCCAGCGCTACAACCAGGGGGATTTTATCCTGGCTAGCGCCGTAGCGCCACCCTTTGGGCACTATAGCGCTAGGACCAGGCAGATTCACCCTGGTTTTAGCCTCCTTCGAGTTTTCCATTTCCAACCTGAAACTCAAGCTTCCAAACTCCATTTTAAGTCCCAAATGAACCCAAAAACCATCTACACATGTCGTAGGCATCATAACCCAAGTAACCTTTGCCAAAAACCCCATTGAATTCTCAACTTTCCAACTCAAAAACCAAACTGAAAACCAAATGAAAACAGAGCAAGAATTAAGGTTTTAATGGCCAGAAACTTATATCAATCTCAGCTTAGCACCCTCTTCAATGGTGGAACACAACCCTAGCTTATCAAAGCTTGGTTCCTCAAAAGAAGCTTCAAAAATCAAGGAGAAATGAAGAAGAAAAGATGAACAGTTGAAGGAGATGAAGGTGCTCTGTTTTGCTGCAGCTTAATGGTTTATATCTATCCTTAAGGTCAAAAGACCAAAATACCCCTAGGTCATTTAAAATCCTCTTAATTCCACCAAGGGAAAAATCGTCATTTCGTGCCTATCTCGTTAATCATAATTAACGCCCTCCAAATCCCGTTATTCTCAATATTCTCAAAGGCTAATAAATCACATCTCATTACCCTTTAATTCCCGATAATGTTCTAATCCTCAAATTACCCCGAGCCCCAAAATTAATCCCGTTATGACCAGACCAATAACTTGCATTCAAAGATTGTCTCATGCCGAATGGCTCGAACAAATCCACATTATAATGTGGCCTTATTCAAAATTCGCCAACATGCATGAAAATACACAAATGTGCCCTCAACGGGCCAAATTACCAAAATGCCCTTATAATGAAATGTGGACCCATATGCATGCATTTATCATTATATAATAATATAATTCACATAAACATGCATATAATCATTTAATGACATAATAAATTAATTATGGTCATCCCAGCCTCCTAATCAAGGTCCTAAACATTATTAGGGATTTTGCGGTATTACAACTATCCCCTCCTTACAGAAATTTCATCCTCGAAATTTATCTGAATCGTCTGGAATATAAATTCTACACAACTGATTCCAGTTTCCCCAAGTCGTTTCCCTTGACCTCACTGTCTCTGTAACCTTACCTTGACTCAAGGTATAACTTTGTTCCTCAGAACCTTATTCTTTCTGTCTCACATCTGGACTGGATACTCCTCAAAGGATAACTTAGCCTCAATCCCCAAATTCTCATAACTCAACTCATGAGTTTTCTTTAACCTATGTTCTCAACATGGAAATATAAAATACACTGTATACAGCTGACAGTGCCAATGATAAGGCCAATCAAAGGCAACCTGACCGATCCTATCCAGGATTCAAGCGGTCATCTTAATCTAGGGCTCAACTTGCCTTTATCTCCTCACTCCTTTCCATGGTGATACTTTAAAAAAAAATACAATCTTATACTTAGAACTCCATGTTCCTGCTTTTCAAATCAATAAACTTTTCCATTTACTCTGAGAAGTGAGCATCCAGGCTCTATCCTTTTCAATTACCTCAATGATCCCCTGAACTACCTCAGGATCCAGATATTATATCTCATTCATCTAATAAGATGTCCTTCCAATAATAATTGGATAACTCTCTCTCTCTCTCTCTGATTTACCATCAGTCCGAGAGTAATAAATTGTATGTTCATTGCCTTATACAGCCTTCCTCAAAACTTGGAAGTAATAATAGAGTCTTCATCTGATAAGATGGACCTTGAATTTTCATGAAGGCATACCACCTCTCTCTCACACAAAGATCTGAATACTGATCAACTGTGTTACTTTTCCTTACTGATAAAAGTGGGCTCACTTTAAATACTGGTCCATAACGACCTAATCCAAATCACGCTGACCCACTATCTTGGGCAGCCCCACTGCGAAACCCATCGCAATGTTTCCTTATTTCCATTATGGAATACTCAAAGGCTACAATAACCTTACTGGTTTCTGATACTCTGTCTTGACCTGCTAATAGGTTAAGAACTTTGCCATGTATTCCATTATGCCCCTCTCCATCCCAGGCCACCACTATAAAGCTTTCATATCCTGTTACATTTCCATGATGCTTGGATGAAGAGAATAAGAGGATATTATGAGATTCATCCAGAATCTCCCATTGAATCCCAGTGTCCATCGGATTCCAAATTCGATCTCCATACCTCACTAAATTCATACCTGACACTGTATAATCCTTAGCTAATCCAGCTAAGACTTTCCACTCAAACTTCCTATTTGTGGTTCACTTAACTGTCTTTCCTTTGATCTTTTCTGAAATAATAATCTCAAGTGTAAAGCTGGCCACCTGCCCCACCAGAAACTCTACTCTAGTCCTGGTCAGATCCTTAAACCAACATGATGCTAAAGGCAATCATTTTCATTGTCACTGAGGTGTCATAACAACCTACAAACTGGTTCTGATCTGTAAGAAGACTCAGAATTCTTTCCCAAAACACATGTAATATCCTGCCTGTTCAAGGAAACTCCTTCCCCTAAGGCGTTCCTTGACCTTGGAAAATCTCCAACTGAGAGTATATCCTAATACCATCGTCCAAGGCGATCACAAATCCAATTCAGATAATCCTTGAATACTCTTGCTCATCTAATCCATCCAAACATAACTTAGCGTTAACCAATTCCTCAAAACATAACTCAGCACTCCCAGTGCCCTTATCTGATATAAAACAATCTTCTGCATATCCTTCTCCCTGATCTCTAGCTGGTAATAACCAGATCAAAGATCCACCTTGAAGAATACCATCTTACTCAATAACTAAGCCTTTAGGTCTTACAGCTTTGCTGAAGTCGCTCAAAACAGTGCCCAAGACCTGATTCCATCCCTGGCACCAATCCAATCACCATTTATCTTTTTGTATAAAGGTAACCCTGGTAAATCACCTGGAAATACATCCAGAACTCAGACTAATCCAGTCTGTCTTGATCTCACTGGCACAACCTAAGTGGTATCCACCACACTAGCTAGGAGTTCTATGCATTCTCCTGCAATAGCTCTCTAGCTCTAAGTACAGATGTCATCAACATACCAAGTCCATGCACCGTGCCAGCTACCACAAGGGTTTCCCACTTTCAAACCCAAGAGTCACTATTCTTTCCTTGCAGTCTAGCATTGCCCCACACTTGGTTAACCAATCCATATCCAGGATTATACTGAGGTCAGTCATAACCAACTTTATCACAACAACTGATGAGTCCTTTCAACTATAACCTAACTCATCACAACATAATCATGCTATCTGCATATAAAATTTATGCATCTCTAGATGCAACAAAAAAAGAACAACATGGCATCAAACTAGTCAGCATAATACAAAAATCAAAACTAGAAAGCTGATCTGCCACCCCTGAGGAACCAGCCTCAGTCTCAGTCTTAGTCTCTGACTCTGACTGCCTCAGAATGAACACTCGAGCTGGAGTCAAGCTGTCCATCCCCTTTTTCTCATCTGCTCCTTGTCTTGGACAATCCTTCATGAAATGTCCAACCATTCCACATAAGTAACATGCCTTTGCTCGGCATTCTCCTAGATGATGTCTCTTACATTGGGTGCATTTTGGATAAGTCATCCAGCTCTTTTTCTTGCTCGCTCCAATAAATGGAGGTATCATTGCCTGAGCTTCGCGCTCTCTGACACTCTTCTTCTCATTTCTTATTTTCTCATCAACAACAACCTTCCCTACCACCTGAGCGTAGGTGGAGGCTTCATGCACTGGGGCAACTCTAATGCTTTGAGCTATCCTGGAATTCAATCATTGGATAAACCTTTCTTTCCAAGCTACATCTGTGGGTACTATATCAAAAGAAAGCTCAGCCAACCCATCAAATCTGTTAATATACTCGGTTACTATTGCATTTCCCTGAACTAGGTTCATAAACTCATTCATCTTAGCAGTCTGGGCCACATCACAGTAATACCTTTCATTGAACAGCTGCTTAAAGTCTTTCCAATCCATCAAAGTTGTATCTCGTGTCTGGGATACTACTTCCCACCACGTCCGGGCATCATCCCGCAATACATAAGTAGCACAGATCACCCTATCGTGACCCACCATGTAACGACCCAAAATCACTAATATGGCTTAAGGGCATTGATTAGTGTGCCGGGAGGGCATAATTGGTTAATGTGTGAAATTATTAAATTAACAGGTGATTATATGATAAACATGTTTGTATGGATATATGAATGTTAATGTGATTGTATGATATATTTGTGAGAACCACATTATTATGTGGGTAAATCTGCAGCGTGCGACTCGAGGCGATCCTAGGGAGCTAGTTAGCGGGAAGTCATAACGGGGCTTAATATTTGACTTGGGGTAAGTCAAGGGGGTATCTCAGATATTAGATGATTATTTGGGTTATCGGGTTATGGAAATAAATATATGGAGATATATTCGAGGTTAGGAAGCCTAGGCGGGAATATTGGGAAAATTTTACCTTTTTGCCCTTGGGGACGTTTTCGGTACCCCGAGCCCCGGGATTAACTTAATTATCTAAGGTTAGGCTAAGTAAAAACCTCAGAATTTGGTGGAAATAGAGGAACCGACTCTCCTATCTCTCTCTCCTTCTTTCTTCTTCTTTTTCAAGGGAACCACTAGAATCTAAGAAACTCAACTGGAAATTCTGTGTTTTGAGCTGAATTTGTGAGGGAATAGCTTAGTTCTTACTAAGGGACACTCAACCAGGACCAAGGTAAGAACTGGATTTCATTCTTGAGCACTTGAATTCTGAAGTTTGGCCGATTAATAAAAGTGTTTATGGTTTTGATGTTTAAGGACTGAATTGAACTTGAGAAGCTTGGGTTTTAGCTCAGAAATTGTTAAGGAAGTGGTTCATCAAAGAAGGTAAGCTTCAATTCGTAGTTTAGAGCTTAAATTTTGATTTTGCATGAATGGTCCCAGATTTCTTGAGCTACTGGGTTTCAGAAATCAAAATGGGATTTTAATGAGGTTTTTAAGCTGGGTTTTTGTTGGATTATGTTGCTAGAATCATGTTAAAAGTCTTGTGATCAAAGGGTTTTGGAATTAAGGTGCTTTGGGATGGTTTTGAAAAAGGTTAGGATGTTAGGAATGGTGGATTTTCTGGGCACGAAGGGTTGGGCCGCGACTTTATTCTAGAGCGTTGCGGCCCTGCGAAGCAAGGAAGAGCCAAGGAGGCTCTGCAGTGGGGAAGCGCCACGACGCCACAGGGCAGGGCCGCGGTGCATGTCTGTCTTCAGAGAGGCCTAGCCTCTGTTTCAAGGGCGGGCCGCGGCTGGGTTTCAAGGGCCGCAGCCCTTAAGGATATTTTTGGTCTTTTGGAGCTTTTAGGCGTGGGAACTTAACCTAGGGTGCTCGGGATCGATTCCACCACCGTGTTTGGTGGAATTCGATGTCCCGGAAGCTAGAACTCTATCCGAAAATATTAATGCGATTGTTAATGGTACTTCCTATCTTGGTTGTGACTAGGTTTTACGCTAGGGCTCGGGAAGCGGATCGTGCTCGAGGGGCGTTGCTCATAATCTGTAAACTTGGAAATTAAAGGTAAGAAAACTGCACCCGGTTGTGGATTTATAATGGGACTAAGGGTTCCCTATTTTGTATGCTTTGTAAAGGATGGTATCATGCCATGTAAACAGTAAACCAACGGCCTAAGAGTGCCAAAGTTTACACTAGCGCATAAGGCGCGGCTCGGCCACTGGTAGCTGAGGACAGCTTATTATGCACTGAGCTCGGTTTAAGCAGGCCGGACTCAGTGGGGTAAATGGAGGGTGTGACCTAAGGTGTCGACCCTGATTATCATGTGAATTGTTTGATATTATTGATTTGTGGATTGTTATGCTGTATAGCTGGGTGATGATTAGCTGACTCTTTGGTTGAATCTTCATGCTTTGTGATTATTGTGGTATGTTGCGTGTATGAACATGCTTAAAGGGTTATCCAAATGTTATCATTGTTTGTTGTATAATATGATATGTTTTCTTACTGGGCCTTGGCTCACAGGTGCTTCGTGGTGCAGGTAAAGGCAAGGGCAAGCTTGATCAGCCCTGATTTGGAGAGCTCTGAGAGCAGAATGTACATGATCAGCTGCTCAGCTTCCACGGTTGAGGAGAGACAGGGACAGGAAGACCATAAACTTCTGTTTTGCCTTTAGAAAGGTTGGTGGTTGTCTGTACACTGGAAATTTTGTAAACAAACTTTTAAACGCTATTTCTTTTGGGATCCCATGTGTAAAATGTTTAATTATAGAAAGTATCTCTTGAGACCAAAACATTTTTACCCTAGCACATTAATGGCTTTAGTAATCACGTTTTTAATTGATTGGCTTGATTAGCAAGTCCTACACCTTTATAAATACACAGTGTAGCGGTCTTCGCTATCCAGGGCGTTACACACCAGCCCCATACTGTCAAGAATGGAACTGATCATGCCCATCCATTGCTCTACTCTGAATGGATCTAGGCCTCCCTCAAAGATTGGAGGGTAATACTCCTGGAATCTTCCACGTAGAAATTCCCATCTGTTCTCAACCCTAGGCTGAGCCAAAACTGGTGCCACTCCTGGCATAACAAAGGAAGAGGTGTTTCCCGACAGGTTCTGCTGTTGCTTCAAACACCTAATCTCTTCCTCTTTCCTTTGTAATCTTAATTGCACATATGTAAACATTTGCTAAAAATTTGGAGGGGAAGATGAAGAACTCAACCCCTGGCTGACACTCCCAACCTCAATATAACCACCATCAAGCCTAATTATCTGCCTTGGATACATACCTGCTGATTGAATCTGTAGTCAATAACTTGACCCATTAAACATGATGAGCATATCAAGAGCTTTCCCCACGGAAACAATCTTACCACACTACAATCACAAACCACTGTAGTGTTAAAAACATGCCCATAACATTCATACATCAATCAAAATCCCTGCTCTTCCAACATACCTACCATGCCTCCAACTTCAGCATGAAAATATCACAATTATATATATTCATGGAGCAGGTAACCATATAATCACATTCATATATATGTTCATGGAGCATCTAATCATATAATCACATTAATAGTCAAGAGCCAGGCTTTATCAGAATCTCATGCTCCCTAATACAATGTGCAGGTAAATCATTTATATTCTATTTAAGCAGTTAAGCACATAACTACAAAAATAGTTACCATACCATGAGTGAAGCTATCTTTAGTGACGAGTGTACATGCCCAGCTTGTCTTCAGGAGCCCTTAACCTTGGCTCGCTCTGATACCAAGTTATAATGCCCTAATCTCCAGGGACCGTTACTGTGTGCATTTAAACAGTGTTAAACTCGGTAACTGAGTCATTTGGCCATAATCGTGTAACTAAGTATGATTAGTGGTTTAGGGTTAAAAAATTTGGTTAAGATATAACGTTTCACTAAAACGTTTACTATACACATTGGGATCCCAAAAATATAATTTAAAGGTTAATTATAGAAAATATTTACAACCAGCCGACCTAAGCGGAAAAAATGGGGTTTAACCCTAGTTCCTCTTTAAACCCTCGGCCATGGTGGTCGAGTAGCCGCATATGTACACATCGCCACCTAAGCTCTCAAACTCAAGGATGGTCCAACTTTCTTTTGCCTTTACCTGCACCACATAGCACCCGTGAGCCGAAGCCCAGCAAGAAAACTCAATATGCTCATGAACAAGTAATAACATGTTACTAAGTCATAATAGGCATGCCTAGCAGTAATAACCCTACTCATGCATGCAAGCAAGTACAAATAAATGTTTGTAAAGTCCTGCGCTCTGAGTAGATGACTAATAAGTCTCTCCCTCTGAGGTAGATGACTAATAAGTCATTCTTTGAACAGTTGACTAATACGTCACTCTCTAAATAGATGAATGATAAGTCCATCTTGGTCAGATGACTGATAAGTCCATCTTGGTTAGATGACTGATAAGTCTATCTCGGTCAGATGACTGATAAGTCTATCCCAGTCAGATGACTGAAGTTGACGGTGAGAACTCGTCAACGAAGTTAGGTTAGAAAAATTAAAGTATGGTGCTTATAAATGAAGAACTTCAAGAATCTAAACAGGCACTTAGAAAATAGTTGCAGAAGAAAAATGGTGGAAAGAACTTATATTTCTCTTTTGTGTCCAGCTACAGTGTTTTTTCCAACCCCCTCCATGTGGAAGTGGGGTTCCTTTTATAGTGGGCTCTAATGGACCCTGATACATTTTGGTCCAAGAGACCAGATGGTACACAAGTACACTGTCAGGAGAGTGGTCTCAGGGGTAGTGGTGTTGGCTCCAGTACGTGGTCAGATACCATGAGGATGTCTCCACTACTTATTTTGTACGAATGTCAGAGGAGTGGCACCAGGCGTAGTGGTGCTGGTGGTGGTGTCGACTCTGACATCTAGTTAGAAGCATACAAGCCATGTCCCCTCTCCTAGCACTGCCATTACTTGTCTGGCGGGTATACCGTATCCGTACTCTGACTCCTCTAGGTTTGTAGGTACATTCCATACTCATGCGTGTACCCTGGACCTAGTGGATGTTCTCACCTTCTGAAGGTGTGCTTGTCGATCTAGCCCATTTATATCTATCTAAGCGTCAGATTGCTTATTGATGAGAAATGATACGTATGGGAGTTGAACATTGCTGGCTAGGTTAAAGGGGCTTGGTGTGAGAGGTCCCGCAGGGTGCCTAGGCACTAGGCCAAAGTGAGGCCATCTCTCACGAGACCCCTAAGGGCGTCCCTGGCATGCGCGGGTGTGAGGCCCTGATGCGCGGGTGATCCTGGTGGTGTCGCATGGCGTGCGCAGGTCCCTTGGGTGTGCAAGGCGCGAAGCCCTTGGCCTCGGTATGCGAGGCTGTATGTTGGTGCGAGCCTTCGGTGCGGTGCGCATGGACGAAGCGAGACGGGGTCTCGCTGTGTGAGGCTTGGGTGCGTGTGGATGAGGCGAGACGAGGCCTTGTGCATGAGGCTTAGGTGCGCATGGACGAGGTGAGATGGGGCCTCGCGTGCGAGGCTCGATTGCGCATGGACGATGCGAGACGGGGCCTCGCGTGTGAGGCGAGGGTGCGCATGGACGAGGCGAGATGGGGTCTCACTGTGCGAGGCTCGGGTTTTCATGGACGAGGCGAGACGGGGTCTCATTGTATGAGGCTCAGGTGTGCAGTCGAGTTGCGAGACACGCGTGGGCCGTGGGCAGCCTCGCATAGTGAGGCCTTCGTGGCCTTGGCAGGTACTTGTGCATGTCGGGCAGCCTCGCATGGCAAGGCCCTCGGGTCTCTCGGGGAATCTTCACTAAGGCCTCCTATGAGACATGGGTCTCGCGTGGGGCAAAATACTGGGTTGCTTGGTTTACCCAAGGCTAATGAGGGTAAACCTCAATTTTTTTTTCTTGGTGGAATTTTGAGCATCCAGACTTGCCCCCCAGTCTAGGAGAGGGCCTTTAGGCGCTCTGGTAGACTCTTTGGTATGGTGCCCTGAAAGCATAGGCGGTGTCTGTGATGATCCTTGTTATTGCTTGAGCTTGGGTGTGAGCCCATTTTTTGGCTTCGCGGGTCCCAATCCAGATGCCAAGCTCCCTTCTTGGCCATTGATCGGTTGTTAGGTTCGATGGTCAAGATGAGCCTGTGGCTCCTATAAATAAGGCTTCACATCTAGCCCATTATTTACACCCCATCTTCTTAGCTTAGTGGTTTTTAGATCCTTGCTCCTTCCAAAAGGTAAGGGGTTCAATCCTCCACAACCTCACTTTTGTTATCTTTTTTTTTTATATACTTGAGTTCATTTCTTGTATGTCCATATCCATGCAGGCATTTGAGGACTAAAATACCATTTTCCTTTGTTTTTCCAGACGCGTACTTTCGACCACTTGCCTCTATTTGACCGTGACGGTGCTTTCGGCCCTCGACCTCCTTTTGACCACGACAGCGCCCAATTTTACTTGCTTGAGGTATATTTTCTTTCTCCCTTATGTTTATTGGGTCCAAATTAGCACCACTCGGGATGGGGTATTTTGGCCTATGCTTGTCGTGAGTTAACCCATTTGCATGCCCTTATTAATACCCCGTAGTGGGTTATTTAGAGCGCTTGTACCTAGAGGTTTTGAGCCCATTCCTTTGTGTTTTGTAGCAATTCTCTCATTTATACGTGAACCCTTTTTTCTTTCGGCACGAGGTTTCATGGCATGTGAAGGTCCATTCAACGCTTTTCCGGGGGTCGAGTTTGTTGACTTGTCTTCAGACTTGGAGTCCCCCGAGGAGAATCCTCACCATGAGTACGACACCTTAAGGCAGGCCCGTATTCGTCATCTTGAGCATATGGCTGAACTTTGGCATAAAATTTGGGTGGTAGAGAGCGAAATAGACTCGGTTTTGAGGGGGGACGGAGTACCTTTCCCCCTTTACCTTAACGACCATGTAGTGAACCTTAGGGTGACCCTTTTAGATTTGTAGATGGAGTTGGAGTTTATGGAGGGAAATCTCCCGCCTGAGCCTCTGTTTTCCCCTAATGACTGTCATGGGGCCGTCCTGTCTTCTCCTCAACCCTTACTCTCGATCTACCCTTGCTTAGCGCTTTCACACCCGGTGCCTCAGTGGAAGGCCCTTCCTAGGAAGAAAAAATGGAGGGTAAAGTGCCCTGTTTCCACCTCACCTTTTTCTTTTGGTTTTGCAGATATGTCGAAGAGAGCGCGACGACAGGTGAATGCTGATGATCAAGACACTGGCCCCCTGCTGGCATCCACTCTAGTGTCCCATGTGTCTAAAAATAAACTGTTGGAGATAATGGGGAACTACCGTGTTGGCCCGGAACACACGTTATACGTTCCTTTGACCAAGTGCCGAGCTGATTGCCCAAGTCCGGGTTACGTGGCCATGAGCGAGCATATCTTGAAAGCGGGTGGCATAATCCCATTACACCTGTTTTTCGTCACGGTTCTCAATTATTTTGACCTTGCTCCGCTCCAGCTGGCGCCCAACAGCTGGCTGACCTTGAATTCCCTCTTCATCTCGTATATGGAGCATTTCAAGCGTGCTCCTACAGCCCAAGAGGTGCATTTCATGTACAACCTCATGCCCTCTCCTAAATCCAAGGGTTTTTATTTCCTGCAAAAAGCCAATACTTCGGTCTCCTTGATAGAGGGCTCTGTTTCCAACCCAGGGTCTTGGAAGCAGGACTTTTTCTTTGTGAAGGGTCCCTTCTTTGTTCGTGAGAACTTTCGCTCAGCTCCTAGTAAGTACTTCAAGCCCCCCCTTTTTTTTTGGACCTTACTGTTTTGGAACTTATGTTTGTGTCGGCAACTGTGTTGATTGTGCAGAGCATTTAGTCACGCCTGAAGTTGTTGGGTCGGAGGCGAATACAGTGGATAAATTTCTTGAGGCTAACCCTGCCGAGAAAATGGCTATACACCTCTTCACCATGGCCAAACTCAACTTTCACAAGCTGTCCCCAATTTCGGAGCGCAGGTTGTTGTGGACTATTTCTGGAACAAAGAAGAAGAAAGTTGTTTTGGCTGAACATCGCTCGGATGGGGGTGAGGCTGAGCGTGTGCCAGAGAGGGTCTCTCTGGGACATGGGCAACCCCACTGACTGTCTTTGTCTCCCAGGGGGTGCCCTCCTTTTGCCCCTACAAACCATGACATGGCCTCCCACTCCCAGGATCAACAGGCCATGCCGAGGGGTTTCGTCTGTCCTTATTCTGAGGACTTCGATGCTTTCCCTCAGGCTTCCCTTGATCCTGGTCCATCGGGGGCTCATTTTTCAGATCTTCCTGTGCCCCCTCCTCCTTCAGCGAGCGGGTCATCTGTCCTTACCCAGCCAAGCGCCCTTGGCTCGGACCCCTAGGTGGGCCGCATGGTGGCTTCTTATGGGCGACGGTATGTCCAGGTCGCCACGGATCTTCCTGAGGCTGATTGGAGTGGTCTTGGGAATTTTGCCATGTCGGAGCTCGGGGAGACTCTTGCGCGTTCCTCCGCTTGGGTGAGTTTATGCATCTTACGTCGACCATTGTTGTTGTTGCTTATCATTGTTATTGTTATTTTTCTTATGCTTGCCTATACAGTGGCCCAGTGATTTGCCGACTCGGCTCAAGACCTCTCCACGTCGAATACTAAGAAGGACCGTCTTATGGTCTAGGTCCAGAGGCTCGAGAGAGAACTTGCTGACACTAGGCTTAAGCTAGAGAAGGCCCCGGCGAAGGCCTCTTCCTCATCAAAAAAGAAGAAGAGTGTGATTGCCAAGGACACAATGCTGCACGAAAAGGTCACTAGCTTAGAGACCGAACTTGAGGGTGCCAAGGCTACCATCGCAGCGTTGCAGGGGAGGGTCGCTTCCTTAGAGGCGGACAAGGCGGTTATTAAGTATAGATCCATAGAGCGCGCCCTCTACGGAGTATGGAGGTAGAATCCTAACTTTGACTTCTCCTCCTTCGGTGAGCACGCCGTTGCCCGGGTGGCTGAGTGGAACACCCATGGCAGGAGGCCTTGAGATTATCATTCTATGATTTTTTTCCATTTAGTCCAATGCGGTTGTATGCTCATTTGAGCCCTACTTTGCTTGTAATTTCTTCGAGTCCAATTATATTATCAAAACTTTTTTTTATATATATACATATGTGATCATTCATCTTTATTCCTCTGTGTTCGAGGTCCTTTTGAGTCCGCACAATGGGGTTCGATAGGTCCTCTTTTTTTTTATTATCAGGCTTGAGGTCCTTTGGAGCCCGTGTGAAGGGGTTCAATAGGTCCTTCTTTGGTGCCTCTTGATTGTTCGTATAAGGATATATTGACCTCTTGGGTTCTAGTTATCCTTTTATATATTTTTGCGCACGCTTATTATTTCTTGCGAGAAGCGTCCTTCTCGTCATTATCATAGTACTATTTTTGCAACGGTCTCTTTTAGGACCCTTTTTGGCTAGACGGCTTGGTGGCCGCTCTAGGCTTATTGGAGGGTGCTTCCCTTGAGGCATTTCCTCTTGTGGAAGCATTTACTCTTATTTAGGTGTTTTTCTTGTAGGACCTTTTGGTCTCCTTGATGTTCATAAGGGTAGCTAATCCTTGTGAACTCAAGCGATACCTTACAAGGTCTTCTTCTTGATTTATAAGGGGTTATATATATATAAGGGTCTCGTTTAGGATCCTGAGATAAGGGGTCCTTTTAGGGTCCTCCTGATAAGGGGGTCCTTTTAGGATCCTCCTGATAGGGGGTCCTTTTAGGATCCCTCTGATATAAGAGGTCCTTTTAGGGTCCTCTTGATAAGGGGGTATCCTCCTGATGGGGGGTCCTTTTAGGATCCCTTTTGATATCAGGGGTCCTTTTAGGATCCTGAGATAAGGGGTCTTTTTAGGATCCTCCTGATAAGGGGGTCCTTTTAGGATCCTCCTGATAGGGGGTCCTTTTAGGGTCCCTTTTGATATCAAGGGTCCTTTTAGGATCCTTTTGATATAAGGGGTCTTTTAGGATCCTCCTGATATAAGGGTCCTTTTAGGATCCTCTTCTTTGCTATATATATTTTGTCTCCTATCCTACCTCCCCCCCCCCCCCCCAAGTGCTTGGTGAAATTTATTCCAGCAGACACTTTGGTGGATGTGAAGTTGCGAACAGTTTCATTCATAGCATGCGGGTTACAATGACATATATGAAAGGGTTACATCTAATTGGGAGGTTACCCGGGTAGCCTCTTTGATTCCTACCTACTAAGTTAACACAATAGGGAACAAACTAAACATAGATCTTCTTTGCATCGGGTGCAGAAGTCTCACTGGTAGTATTTCTTGAGGTGTTCTGCATTCCATGCTCGGGGTATGACGGTGTTATCCATGCGGGCCAGTTTATAGGTGTTTGATGGTATGCATTGAGCGACTTGGTAGGGTCCTTTCCAGTTCGCCCCTAGTACCCCCGCCCTCGGGTCTCGCGTGTTGGGGAGTACTTTTCTCAGTACCAAGTCTCCTACCCTGAACATTCTCTCCTGCACCCTTGAGTTGTAGTACCTCGCTGCTCGTTGCTAATATGTGGCTAACCTCAGTTGTGCCCTTTCTCTCTTGGCTTCCAACTGGTCCAAATTCCCGACCAATGCTGCGATATTAGCCTGGTCATCATATGCTTGTGTGCGGATGGAGTTAATCTCCATTTCTATCAGAAGGACAACCTTGCTGTAACGACCCAAATTTGCTAATAGGGCTTAGGGTCTTGATTAGTGTGCCGGGAGGGCAATAAATGATTTAATATGTTAATATGTGGATTTATGTGAATATATGATAATGATGCATGTTTAGTTGAGTTAAATGTGCATGTGGTCCCTGTTTAGATATTACGGGTATAAATGTGATAAATGCTATATATGTGATATGTTTGTGCAGCACGATCCGAGATAGTCCTGGGGAGCGGTTAGCCAGAAAGTCACAACGGGGTTGAGAATCCGACTCGGGGTGAGTCGAGGGGTAATTTGGGTATTAGTTATTATATGGGGTTATCAAGTTATGAAAATAAATATTTGGAGATATATTTGAGGATAGAATGTCTAGGAGGGAATATTGGGGAAATTTACCATTTTGCCCTTGGGGACGTTTTGGTACCCCGAGCCTTGAGGTAACCACATAGACTTAAGTTGAATAAAACAAACCTTAGAATTAGATAGAACACTCAGGAAACCGACTCACTCATTCTCTCTCAAGAGGTGGTTATCTTCTCTTTGGAGGCTCAAGGGGAAACTTGGAGAAATTAGCTAGAAGCTAGAGAAATTCAGCTGGGAAATCTTGGGAGCTAGGAGCTTGAGGATTAAGGATCAAATTCAGTGACTAAATTCAGCAAAGGTAAGCTCTAACCATGGGAATTAAGCTTGAACTTCTGCTGTGTTTTTAGGATATGCATGTGATTGGAACTTGATCTGTTTTTGGGTATTTTAGTTGAGTTTGGAGCAGGTTTTAATGGCTTGAGGAAAATGTAGAAAAAAGATGAAGATTTCTGGGTTGGAGGTGAGGGCCGCGACCCTAGGATGGGCATGCCGCGGCCCGTGTGCGCGCGCGGCCATGGGAGTTCGAGAAACTTGAGGCACGCCGCGGTGCTTGGTGTGTGCGTCGCGGCCCGTGTGTGTTGCAGGGGAGTGCTAGCCTCTGTTTTGAGGCTAGCCACGACGCTTGTGGGTAAGGCCACGACTCTTAGTGCCAGTTTGTGTTTTTAAGGGTGTTTAGGCTTGGGAACTCAATGGTTAAGGCTCGGGATGGATTTTATCACTCGGATTGATAGAATTCAAGGTCCCAGAGATTAGAGATATGGATCAAAGTTATTTAATGGATTAGAACTTAATGGATGGATATTGTTAATGTGTTGTGACTAGGGTTTCGGCGAGGCTCAAGTTAGAGGACTGTGCTAGGGGCATCGGTGCTCGGAAAGCTCGAGACTCAGGTAAGAAAACCCTTGTTCCCATAGAGCGTGTATGCAGGGCTGAGCCCAATGTGTTTGAATTGCAGGGCGTAGCCCTTTGATTGTATTTGCTAGTATCCTGTAATTGATTAGTATGCTATGAGTGTAATTATGTGAATGATCGGCAAGAGCCGAGAACGGTGTAGGCCGAGGTCGGCAGGGGCCGGGAATGGCGTTGGGCACGTTGAGTGCAAGGCCGAGTATGGCAAGGGGCCGGGAGCAGCGCTGAGCACGTGGAGTGCGAGTTGCCAGGGTGAGTCCCTAAAAAGGATACCTGGGATATCCTCACGGTGTGGACCGCGAACCCAGGGCTTGGTAAAGCACCTGGGATGGCTAGGCCGTATGTGTTTAGCCTATTGATGGCCAGTTTATATACTTGGTGTATGTTTTTCATATGTTATCTGTTATGGGTTTTCTTGCTGGGCTTCGACTCACAGATGCTCTGTGGTGCAGGTAAGGGCAAGGAGAAAGCCAGCCAACCATGAGTGTAGCAGGCATGAAGCAGCGTGTACATGTTTGGCCAGCCTGGCTGCCACAGCCAGTGGATTTTGGGAGATGGTTGTAAATAAACTTAGATTTTGTCGTTTAGTCGACTTGGTTCAATTTGTATATTGTAAATGTTTCTGAACTGTGTTTTGGGATCCCAAGTGTTAAACTTTTATGATTTACAATGCAATGGAATTATTTCTAAAGTTTTTCTTCTGTTTATGGCTTAATTACACTATTTGATCTAAAACCTCGATTAGCGAGTTGAATGCACGTTTTTAAACTCACTTAGTAACGGCTCTAAGGAAGTAGGGCGTTACACTCGCAGCCGTAGGCCAAGGTGAAAGGTGTCTGCCCAGTGGTAGAACGAGGGGTGAACCTGTAGGCCCAGAGTACATTGGGGAGTTCCTCGACCCAGGCCCCTTTCAACTTTCTTTGTTTTCAAGTTCCTTTTTAGGATCTTGTTGATGGCCTCTACTTGTCCATTGGCTTATGGGTGTACTACTGCGGAGAAACTCCACTTGATTCCTTTTTCCTTGCAGTATTCCTCAAATATTCCTCCTTCAAACTGTGTTCCATTGTCGGAGATAATCTAGTAGGGTACTCCAAATCTGCAGACGATATACTTGTTGACAAAGGTAGTGATTTTCTTAGCCGTTATGTTGACTAAAGGCTCTGCTTCCACCCACTTAGTGAAATAATCGACTGCTACCACCGCGTATTTAGCTCCTCCTCTTCCTATTGGCAATGCTCCAATCAAGTCAATTCCCCACATAGCGAAGGGCCACGGACTGGTCATGTTCACCAGCTCATTTGGTGACTATTAGGAGTAATTTGCATGTCTCTGGCACTTGTCACACCTTCTCGTGAAGTCACTCACATCCTTCTCCATGGTAGGCCAATAATACCCCTGTCGGATGGCCTTTTTTGCTGTGGACTACCCCCCAGCATGATTTCCACATTCCCCTTCGTGTATCTCTTGTAAAAAATTTAAAGCCTCTCCCTTATCTATGCATCGCAGGAGCGGGGTAGAGAAGCCTCTCTTATATAAGGCTCCATCTACTAGGGTGTACTGAGCGGCTTTGTAAGTCAGTTTACGTGCATCTTTTTTGTCCAAAGGCAAGGTCTCGTCATTTAAGTACCTCACAATGGGTGCAAACCATGACTCCTCAGTGCTATTGACCATGTTGATCCTTTCTTCTGCTATGCTTGGCTTGGGGAGGTATTCGACCGAGATGGACTTAAGAATGTCTTCATCATGTGTGGAGGTGAGTTTCGTGAGTGCATCGGCGTTTGTGTTCTGCTCCCTTGGGGTCTGTTCTATGGTGTATTTTTCGAACTGATCTAAATACCCCTTCACCTTGGCGAGATATGCAACCATTTTTGGACCTCTAGCTTGGTATTCACCCTTCACCTGAAACACTACCAGCTGTGAGTCACTAAAGACATGCAAATGGGTTACCATTAACTCCCTAGCTAGCCGCAGGTGGGCCAACAATGCATCGTATTCTTCCTCATTGTTGGAAGCTTCGAATCCAAATCTCAAGGCACAATACATCTTGTGCCCCTCAAGTCTCGTCATTACTATGCCAGCGCCGACTCCTCCTTCGTTAGATGCCCCATCTACATGGAGGCTCCATTCTTCAGGGTGCTTTTCCTCTTCATGCGCTAGTTCATTCTCTTCTATTTCTCCCTCCTTATGGGTTCAGTGTGCAAACTCTACTATAAAGTGTACAAGTACCTGCCCGTTGATTGAGGTCCTTGGGGTGTAAGTGATGTCGAATTGACTTAATTCAATCGACCATTTTAACAACCTTCCCGAAGTCTCCGGCTTGTGCAAGACTTGACGCAGAGTGGTGTTTGTGAGCACCTCGATAACATGAGCATGAAAATAGGGCCTCAACTTTCGAGAAGCCACTATCAAGGCATATGCTAACTTCTCTATTTCTGGGTATCGGGCTTCTGCATTTATTAACAGTTTGCTCACATAGTACACGGGCTGCTGGTTCTTATTTTCTCTTTTGACCAAGGCGGTGCTTATAGCATGCTCTGATACAGCTAGATACAAATACAACCTCTCCCCTTTTTCTGGCTTGGCCAAAAGGGGTGGTTTTCCAAGGTGTTCCTTTAGCTTGGTGAAGGCATCCTGGCATTCATCATCCCAAGCGAACTTTTTGTTCCCTTTTAGGATGTTGAAGAAAGGGAGGCATTTGTCAGTAGACTTGGAGATGAACCTATTGAGGGCTGCTACCCTCCCTGTTAAGCACTGCACCTCCTTCTTGTTTCGTGGTGGGCTCATTTCTAGCAATGCCTTGGTTTTTTCAGGGTTAGCCTCGATACCTCAGGAATTCACCATAAAACCCAGGAACTTTCCTAATGAAACTCCGAAGGTGCACTTGAGTGGGTTTAGCTTCATTCTAAACTTTTGAAGGGTGTCGAACATCTCCATGAGATCGTTGGTGAGCTCTCCCGCCTTCTTTGTCTTTACCAGCATATCGTCCACGTATACTTCCATATTCCTTCCTATTTGATTTGCAAACATTTTGTTCACCAGCCTTTGATAAGTAGCACCTGCGTTTTTTAAACCAAAGGCATCACTTTGTAGCAATACAGCCCCTTGTCTATTATGAACGAAGTGTGCTCTTCATCAGCCGTGTTCATGGGTATTTGGATGTACCCGGAATATGCATCCATGAAGCTAAGTAGTTTGTGCCCCGCTGTGGTGTCTACTAACTGGTCTATCCTAGGAAGTGGGAAGCTGTCCTTAGGGCAGGCCTTATTGAGGTTAGTAAAGTCCACACAAGTCCTCCACTTTCCGTTGGGCTTCGGGACTAGCACTGGGTTTGATACCCATAGTGGGTAAAATGACTCTCGGATAAACCCATTTGCCTTCAACTTGTCAACCTCCTCTTTTAGGGCAGCGTATCTTTCTGGGTCCAGCGCTCTCCTTTTCTGCCTCACAGGCCTTGCTTTTGGGTCGATGTTCAGGTGGCGACACATGACCGCTGGGTCTATCCCCACCATATCCTCGTGACTCCAGGAAAATACGTCGAGGTTGGCTTTCAAGAATTCTACTAGCTTCTCCCTCACGTCACCCATAAGGTTTTTCCCTACCTTCAACTTTCTCAACGGCTCATTCATGACAGTGACTTCTTCCAACTCTTCAACCGGTTCGGCTCTAGGTTCTTCTGTGACTCGTGAGTCTAACTCGTGTGGGTTCGCTCCTTCATACACAACCATTTCCATAGGCACCGATGGCTTTGTGGCCATGCGGAGGGATGTGTTATAGAATTCCTTCACTTCCTTTTGCTCTCCTTTCATGCATGCTATTCCCTCGAGAGTTGGGACTTTCATAGCTAAGTGGTACACAGAAGTTATCGCCTTCAATTCTCTTAGGGAAGGTCTCCCTAATACTGCATTAAAGGCTGAGGCGCAATCTACCACAACAAAGTTTGCCATTATGGTGGTTTGTCTGGGCTGTTCTCCCATAGTGAGAGCTAACTCGATCACCCCTAGGGGCTGTATTGAATCTCCCGTAAATCCGTACAAGGAGGTACTACAAGGCATTAGGTGCCGGATGTTTAGTCCCATCTTCTCCAAAGCTGGGTGATATAAGATGTCCACGGAGCTTCCGTTATCCACTAAGACTCGATGCACCCTCATTTTTGCGAGCTGGACAGTCAGCACTAGGGGGTCATTATGGGGGAAATGTACACCTCGGGTGTCTTCCTCCGTGAAGGTTATTGAGTCATTTTCACCCTTAAAACTCTTCGGAGGGCATTGCTCCAAACTTAAGACGCACAGTGGTGGACTTTGTCTGGCCTCCCTGGCATATTTATCTCACCACTTTCTTGATTCGCCCTCGAATCCTGGCCCTCCAAAGATGGTCCTGACCTCTCCTTGTACTTTCGGGGCCACCTCTCGTGCCCGCAGCGAAGATGCTCCTTCTTCCGGCCTTTGGTTCTCCTTGCAGACATATCTGCCCAAATGACCCCTGCGTATAAGCTCCTCGATTTCTACCTTCAAATGGTTGCATTCCGCGGTGGTGTGGCCGATATCTTTGTGATATTGGAAATATTTGCTGGGTCTCTTTTGGACCGGTCTTTTTTCATTGGCGGGGGCCTTCTGAAAGGGACTTGATTTTCATTCGTGACGAAAATATGTTCTCTAGCGTGGGTGAGGTCAGTATAAAAGGTGTAGGGGCCCTGTCTGTGCTCATCAGTGCGCTGATGCTTCTGGGGTCGATCATCTCTCGTTCCTTCATATACCCTCTTCTTCTTCGCACCACTTTGGCTTTCACGAATCGAGGGTTTTGGTGGCGACTGGCCTTTTTCGACCTTGAGGCTTTCGTGACCATCTTCCACGCGAATATATTTTTGCGCCAGCTCGTAGAAGTCGTCCAAATTTGTGACCTCCCTCTTGAGCATGTTATCCCATAACTTGCTTCCCGGGTGTACTCCGGCTGTGATGGCCATTTTCAACTCTCTACGGGTCAAACTCCCTACTTTGGCCGCCTCCATATTGAACCTGTGAATGTAGCTCTTTAGACTCTCATTTTCTCCTTGCTTCACGTTGGCGAGGCTGGTGCCCGGCATCGTGTAGTCCCACACGGCGTGGTGTTGCTGGAGAAATTCATCAGAAAATTATTGCCAAGATCTGATGGACCCTGGTCTAAGTCTTTTGAACCATTTGTACGCAGGTCCTTTCAATGTGACAAAGAAGCAATGGCACCTGGCGGCACTACTAATCCCCCTTAACTTCATCAGGTTGTTAAATGCATCCAGATTGTATTTAGGATATGTGCTTCCTTCATATGGGGTCATATGGGGCTCCTTGAAGTTGGCTGGGAGCCGGATGGCTTGGATCTTCTTGATGAAGGGAGATTCATGGTCGAACTCATCCTCAATGGCTTGTCCTCCAGAGGCGGTGATGATTTTGCTTCGTAGGCTCCTCATTTATGTGTCTAGGTATTGTCTCCTCTTGTTCAAGGAGTCTCTCAGCGTGGATGGGTTAGGATCTCCCTTTCCTTTGCCTTCCTGGGGCGCCATAGAAGGTGTGATCCTTTTACCGCCCTCTTTTTGTTGAGTTCCTCTCGTAAATCTAAGGGTGTTCTCCTTGAGGTGACTTCGACATCGTTACGAGGGCCAGCGTTGGTCTTCGGCTCTGGCCTCTGGGGCTGCTTCAGTGGTCCGGGACGTTCGTGCTGCTTCGTCCAGGGGGTGTTACTGGTGGAGAGTCGAGTCCTTCCGTCATCTACTGGGACAATGGTTTTTGCCCCCTCTTGACCTCTTTCTTTTCGCTTAGGTAGTGTTACGTTTGATCTCCCTTGTAACAGGCCATTTAACACCTCTTGCATGTTTTCCAAGGTGGTTTCTAGGCTTTTGTTCTTACAGTGAAGTTCGCGTATCTTGTCTTCATAGAATCGAGATCTAGAACTCGAGCTCACGGAGTGGACCCGAGGGTCCTTGTCAGGTCTACGCGCAGATGGGCCTGGATCCTGCCAGCCAGAGTTTGGCACCTGCGGCGGCCTTGGAGGAAGGAACTCACCGGCATCCCTTGCTGGGGCAGCCGTTGGCCTTGGACGATCCTCCTCAGGTGGGATTGCCGGGGATGAGGCTTCCCTTTCATCTCCGTGAACCTCAGGCTCCTTTGGGGCATCCACATTTGTGATTGGAGGAGGATCCTTCGTAGAGGCTTTTAGCTGATCTCTGTCGAGATGGACCTCCACCTCTCACATCTCTCTCAATCATTTCGAATGTTGTGGCATCTCTTTCTTATCAGAATCGATAGAAGAACAGTGGCTTGACACTTATTCTTCCCACAGACGGCGCCAAACTGTTGACGGTGAGAACTCGTCAATGAAGTTAAGTTAGACAAATTAAAGTATGATGCTTATAAATGAAGAACTTCAAGAATCTAAATAGAAACTTAGAAAATAGTTGCAGAAGAAAAATGGAGGAAAGAACTTGTATTTCTCTTTTGTGTCCAGCTACAGTGTTTTTTCCAACCCCCTCCATGTGGAAGTGGGGTTCCTTTTATAGTGGGCTCTAATGGCCCCTGATACATTGTGGTCCAGGGGACCAGATGGTACGCAAGTAGACTGTCAGGAGAGTGGTCTCAGGGGTAGTGGTGTTGGCTTCAGTACATGGTCAGATACCATAAGGATGTCTCCACTACTTATTTTGTACGAATGTCAGAGGAGTGGCACCAGGCGTAGTGGTGCTGGTGGTGGTGTCGACTCTGACATCTGGTTCGAAGCATACAGGCCATGTCCCCTCTCCTAGTACTCCCACTACTTGTCTGGCGGGGATACCATATCCGTACTCTGACTCCTCTAGGTTTGCAGGTACATTCCATACTCATGCGTGTACCCTGCACCTAGTGGATGTTCTCACCTTCTGAAGGTGTGCTTGTCGATCTAGCCCCTTTATGTCTATCTAAGCGTCAGATTGCTTATTGAGGAGAAAGGATATGTATGGGAGTTAAACTTTGCTGGCTGGGTTAAAGGGGCTAGGTGTGAGAGGTCCCACATGGTGCCCAGGCACGAGACCAAAGTGAGGCCATATCTCATGAGACCCCTAAGGGCGTCCCTGGCATGCGCGGGTGCTCCTGGTGGTGTCGTATGGCATGCGCGGGTCCCTTGGGTGTGCGAGGTGAAAAACCCTTGGCCTCGCTATGCGAGGCTGTATGTTGGTGCGAGCCTTCAGCGTAGTGCGCATGGACGAAGCGAGACAGGGTCTTGCTGTGTGAGGCTCGGGTTCGCATGGACGAGGCAAGATAGGGTCTCGCTGTGCGAGGCTCGGGTGCACATGGACAAGGCGAGACGGGGTCTCGTTGTATGAGGCCTGGGTGTGCAGCCGAGTCGCCAGACGCACGCGGGTCGTGGGCAGCCTCGCATAGGGAGGCCCTCGTGGGCTTGGCAGGAACTTGTGCATGTCGGGCAGCCTCGCATGGCAAGCCCCTCAGGTCTCTCGGGGCATCTTCACTAAGGCCTCCTATGAGACATGGGTCTCGCGTGGGGAAAAATATTGGGTTGCTTGGTTTGCCCAAGGCTAATGAGGGTAAACCTCAATTTTCTTTCTTGGTGGAATTTTGAGCATCCACACTTGCCCCCCAGTCTAGGAGAGGGCCTTTAGGCGCTCTGGTACACTCTTCGGTATGGTGCCCTGAAAGCATAGGCAGCATCTTTGATGATCCTTGTTATTTCTTGAGCTTGGGTGTGAGCCCATTTTTTGGCTTCGCGGGTCCCAATCCAGATGCCAAGCTCTCTTCTTGGCCATTGATCGGTCGTTAGGTTCGATGCTCAAGATGAGCTTGTGGTTCCTATAAATAAGCCTTCACATCTAGCCCATTATTTACACCCCATCTTCTTAGCTTAGTGGTTTTTAGATCCTTGCTCCTTCCAAGAGGTAAGGGGTTCAATCCCCCACAACCTCACTTTTGTTATCTTTTCCTTTTTTATTTTTATTTTATTTTTTTATACTTGAGTTCATTTCTTGTATGTCCATATCCATGCAGGCATTTGAGGACTAAAATACCATTTTCCTTTGTTTTTCCAGACGCGTACTTTCGACCACTTGCCTCTATTTGACCGTGACGGTGCTTTCGGCCCTCGACCTCCTTTTGACCACGACAGCGCCCAATTTTACTTGCTTGAGGTATACTTTCTTTCTCCCTTATGTTTATTGGGTCCAAATTAGCACCACTCGGGAGGGGGTATTTTGGCCTGAGCTTGTCGTGAGTTAACCCAGTTGCATGCCCTTATTCATACCCCGTAGTGGGCTATTTAGAGCACTTGTACCTAGAGGTTTTGAGCCCATTCCTTTGTGTTTTGTAGCATTCCTCTCATTTATACGTGAACCCTTTTTTCTTTCAGGACGAGGTTTCATGGCATGTGAAGGTCCATTCGACGCTCCTCTAGGGGTCGATTTTGTTGACTTATCTTCAGACTCGGCGTCCCCCGAGGACAATCCTCACCATGACTACGACACCTTAAGGCAGGCCCGTATTCGTCATCTTGAGCATATGGCTGAAGTTAGGCGTAAAATTTGGGTGGTAGAGAGCGAAATAGACTCAGTTTTGAGGGGAGACGGAGTACCATTCCCCCTTGACCTTAACGACCATGTAGTGAACCTTAGGGTGACCCTTTTAGATTTGCAGATGGAATTGGAGTTTATGGAGGGAAATCTCCCGCCTGAGCCTCCGTTTTCCCCTAATGACTGTCATGGGGCCGTCCTGTCTTCTCCTCAACCCTTATTCTCGATCTACCCTTGCTTAGCGCTTTTACACCCGGTGCCTCGGTGGAAGACCCTTGCTAGGAAGAAAAAAATGGAGGGTAAAGTGCCCTGTTTCCACCTCATCATTTTCTTTTGGTTTTGTAGATATGTCTAAGAGAGCATGACGACAGGTGAATGCTGATGATCAAGACACTGGCCCCCTGTTGGCATCCACTCTAGTGTCCCATGTGTCTGAAAATAAACTATTTGAGATAATGGGGAACTACCGTATTGGCCCAGAATACACGTCATATGTACCTTCGAACAAGTGCCGGGTTGATTGCCCAAGTTCGAGTTACGTGGCCATGAGCGAGCATATCTTGAAAGCGGGTGGCACAATCCCATTACACTCGTTTTTCACCACGGTTCTCAATTATTTGACCTTGCTCCTCTTCAGCTGGCGCCCAACAGCTTGTGTTGCCTCTTCATCTCGTATATGGAGCGTTTCGAGCGTGCTCCTATGGCCCAAGAGGTGCATTTCATGTACAACCTCATGATGAGTTATTCAATGTAGATGTCGATTAGATCTAATCTTTATCGGCTTGCGTTAAACACGCTAAAACCCTCCTTGACTTATAATTCAATGCCATACGACCACTGCTCGATACCGCTTTCGAACTTGACTAGTAAGTCACAACTTCACAGTTAATACCGACACCATTGTCGATTTTGACTAATAAGTCAGTGCCATTCACAAGTGAGCAAGATTTGTTAAGCATTTGATATGCAATCAATGTCCACATTTAAACACTCAACATGCCTCAATAATAACCATGCATGTCACATATGGGGTGCAGTTTTCTTACCTCTGGTTCGAGCGAGAAATAACAATTGAACGACCCTTGAGAACGATCGATCCTTTTGATTCCTTAGCGGTCACCTAGTCATAACCAAATATAACTTCTAATTAATGAAATCAACAATAAAAGGATCTTGACCTAAACCTCACTCCAAGCCAAAAACCCTCAAAAGTGCCCAAAATTTGCATCAGAGAAAACAGGGTAGCACTACAGCGCTGCCCCCTAGTGCCCCCGCCTACAACCAGGGGAATTTTGCCCTAGCTAGCGCTATAGCGCTAGGACCAGGCAGATTCACCCTGGTTTTAACCTCCTTCGAGTTTTCCATTTTCAACCTGAAACTTAAGCTTCCAAACTCCATTTTAAGTCCCAAATGAACCCAAAAACCATCTACACATGTCGTAGGCATCATAACCCAAGTTACCTTTGCCAAAAACCCCATTGAATTCTCAACTTTCCAATTCAAAAACCAAACTAAAAACCAAATGAAAATAGAGCAAGAACTAAGGTTTTATTGGCCAGAAACTCACCTTAATCTCAGCTTAGCACCCTCTTCAATGGTGGAACACAAACCTAGCTTATAAAAGCTTGGTTCCCTAGCTTGGTTCCTCAAAAGAAGCTTCAAAAATCAAGGAGAAATGAAGAAGAAAAGATGAACGGTTGAAGGAGATGAAGATGCTCTGTTTTGCTGCAGCTTAATGGTTTATATCTATCCTTAAGGTCAAAAGACCGAAATGCCCCTAGGTCATTTAAAATCCTCTTAAGGCCACCAAAGGCAAAACCGTCCTTTCGCGCCTAGCTCGTTAATCATAATTAACGCCTTCCAATTCCCATTATTCTCAATATTCTCAAAGGCTAATAAATCACATCCCATTACCCTTTAATTCCTGGTAATGTTCTAATCCTCAAATTACCCCGAGACTCACCCCGAGCCCCGAAATTAATCCTGTTATGACCAGACCGATAACTTGCATTCAAAGATCGTCTCATGCAGTATGGCTCGAACAAATCCACATTATAATGTTGCCTTATTCAAAATTCACCAACATGCATGAAAATACACAAATGTGCCCTCAACGGGCCAAAGTACCAAAATTCCCTTATAATGAAATGTGGACCCATATGCATTCATTTATCATCATATAATAATATAATTCACATAAACATGCATATAATCATTTAATGACATAATAAATCAATTATGGCCCTCCTGGCCTCCTAATCAAGGTCCTAAACCTTACTAGGGATTTTAGGGCATTACAACGATCAGATCACCAGGCACAAAGAACTAGAGACATTGGAGTAGAATAGAGGTGAGCTAATTTAGTCCGTCTTGATGGAACGAGGATAACCTCACCAATAAGGCATCCCCCATCCCCTATAAGGCATCCAATACCACCTCGTCCTCAATGGGATATTCCAGCTCATAGAGACAGTAGGAGAAATCCTCCCCCATCGACCAATACTTACGTCCCATGAACACGTGTCGAGAATCCAGGTCCTTGGCCCCAGCCGTGAGCTGTAAGCTCTGCAAATGGGAGTAACTGGACCGAAAGCCATCGTAGCTGCAGGTCTGAGAGTGACCTAAGGAATCATTTGTGTTCAGCACAGAGCCCTCGGTATGATCCACAATGTGATTTGCGCGATCGTCTGAACTCGCAGAGAAGGTATCCAGTTCGGGATGGAGATATTAGCTATACTTGACAAGAGGGAGGTCTGTCCATAGTACGCGATAATATGAATGCCCCACAAAACCAAGCTCGAACTTGGAGGGACAATAACCCATCAAACGCGTATGATAGAATGGAGTTGTTGAATAACCCCCAGCTAACTTAGGGACTAGGGACCAAACCCTCGAGAGACTAGCTCTGATGGAAGAGCTAATGAAAAAACTCTTGTCCGGAAAGGAAAAGGACGATTACGACTCAGACGAGGAGCTCGAGCCTTTTGCTCCAAATATTGCGGCGGTGACATATCCTGTTGGTTTCAGGATGCCACACCTGTCGAAATTTGTTGGAGATGGAGATCCATCAGATCACCTCGGAATGTTTAACACAATGATGATGGCCCACAATGTCGGGCTCGACCTAAGGTGTATTTTGTTCCCTGCAACTCTGGTCGGGCCAGCCAAGCAGTGGTTTAAGCAATACAAGAGACGTTCCATAAGCTCATGGAAGAAGTTTTCCTTCGAGTTCAAAAAAGCATTCCGAGCTTCACATGAAGCTCGAGTTGAGGCTGATTCATTGGCCAACGTAAAGCAGCAATCTGACGAAATGTTGAAGGCATATCTGAGTAGATTTTCCAATGTTGCTGCATGAGCTAGGGATGCTGATGATAGCTCCAAACTCATGGCAATGAGGATGGGAATTCTCGTTGGGGGCGACCTATGGCAAGAACTCCAAAGAAAAGGATTTAAGAGCGTAGATGAATTCTTAGCTCAAGCTCAAGAGTGGATAAATCTCAAGGAGGCGTGAGCCTCTATTGCAGGAACCAGCCAGACCCCTATCCAACCCATTGGAGTGGAGACGGATGTGGCAATTACGGCCCATTCCATTACCCAGAATAACCAAGGGGGAATAACAAAAGAAAATGGAGTGGTGAACCCGACCAGAGCGGGACAAAGAAAAATAAGCCTACATAGAAGTTCAAGTCTATGTACGCCACATATACCGACCTAACGGATACACATGAGCACATTTTTCTGGCCAATTCTAGTTGCCTTCTGTGGAAGAAGCCAGAACCATTGAAGAACCAGAAGGCAAAGATGTTCCCTCAAATTTCTATCGATTCCACAATGACATCGGTCATACCACTAATGATTGCCGGCAGTTGAAGGATGAGATTGAAACCCTCATTAGGACGAGACCTTTGGTCCAGTATGCCCAAAATCAGGTGAATCTGAGTCAGCCCGTTGGGCAGACCCTACTACCTGTTCCGAAAGCTCCGACAAGCCAACCTGGAGCTCAAGCAAATCAGTTCGACCCTCCTCCAACAATAAGGGGAGATATAATCACCATTTTGGGAGGACCTCATTTGGCGGGCATGAGCAGTGGGGCCCAAAAAGAGGTACACAAACAAACTGAATTCCCATAACGGGGTGGAGTTCATCCCGGAACAACGGTTATCGAAACAGCAGCGATTGGAAAAGAAACCAATCATTTTTACAGAAGAGGATGCTAGCCACGTCCAATTCCCACATAACGACCCGCTGGTGGTAACCGTTCAACCGAAGGGTCCAAAGAACACTAGTGGATAACGAAATTTCTGTGAATCTACTTTTCAGGTCCACCCTGAAAAAAATGGGGTTATCCGTAACTGATTTGAAGGCAAACTCAATGACTATGTACATGTTTTATGGTGAAGGGTTGGCAGCCATCGGGACGATCAGATTAGTGGTGACATTGGGAAAAGAGTCGCGAACTGTTTCCAAGTTGCTTGAGTTCATGTTAATCGATTGTCCAACTACATACAATGCGATTTTGGGCCGACCAGCACTAATGGAATTTGAAGCCATAACCTCTATCCACCACCTAGCAATGAAATTCCCCTCATATGCGGGAATATGCACCGTTAGAGATGATTAGCTCGCTGCCAGGGAATGCTATAGAATTTCTATGAAGGGAAAATCACAACCTGGGCAGCAAGCGATGGTCATAAATGACAGAAGTGAGGGGTCCCAGGAAGTAGGAGTTACTCACGGGATGGAAGAACTTCAACAAAAATGAGATAGTGAGGTCGCCCAACGCGATGACATTGACCCACGGGTAGGCGAAGACAGATCAGAGCTCCAAGCCATAGAAGAGCTCGAGGAAGTAAACATCGACCCTAAAGAAGCTTCAAGAGTCGTAAAGATTGGAAAGAATATTGACGATAAATGGAAGGAGCTGGTTCATTTCTTACAGGAAAACCTAGACGTCTTCGCTTGGTCGCATGAAGATATGGTGGGAATAAGTCCGAATGTAATCATGCACACCTTAAATTTGGACAAGAATGTGCCTGCAAAATCCAAAAAATGGAGACGTTTGGGAATGGTTCGAGCTGAAGCCCTTGAGAAAGAAGTAGCTCGGTTATTAAAATGCGGGTTTATCAGGGAGGAAAAATACCCGATTTGGGTTGCAAATCCTGTAACACCCTACTGCCTTAAAGCCATTACCAAGTGAGTTTAAAGTGTGCAATTAACTCGCTAATCGAGGTTTTAGGACAAAAGTGTAATTAAATCGTAATCAGAGACATAAACTTGAGAATAAACCTTTCATTGAAAATTATAAAGTGTTTAACATTTGGGATCCTAAAAACATTATTTAGAAATATTTACAACTCAAAATATAACCAGAGTCCACTAGATGAAAAAATTCAAGTTTAGTACAATCATCTCCCAAAAACACCCCTGGCCGTGGCAGCCAGGCAGACCAGACATGTATGCACCGCTCGTCACGCTCACCATACTCAAGGTTGATCGACTTTCCCCTTGCCTTTACCTGCACCATAGAGCACCCATGAGCTGAAGCCCAACAAGAAAACCATCACAAGCAGATAATATATATCCATGTTAAACACTTAACATATAACACATGCTGTCATTAGGCTATACATGTACGGCCATGCCGTCCCAGGCGCATTACCAAGCCCTGGGTTTGCGGTCTATACCGTAAGGATCTCCCAGGTATCCCTTGCGGTCTCGCTCTGGCAACTCGTACTCCGCGTGCTAAATGCTGCTCCTGGCCCCTTGCCATTCTCGGCCTTCGCCATTCCCGGCCATCATCGTTCCATCATTTAAATACACACATAATATAACTAAACAGATATTTAAACACATATAAACTCAATCAAAGGGACACGCTCTGCAACACAGGCATATAGGGCCGAGCCCTGCAACTCAATCATATAGGGCCGAGCCCTGCAACACTAGCTCTATGGGAACAGTAGTTTTCTTACCTGTGTCCCGAGCTTTCCAAGCACCGATGTCCCGAGCACAGTTCCCTAGTCCGAGCCTCGCCGAAGCTCTAATCAAAACGCATTAACAATATCCACCCATCAATCTCTAATCCATTAAATAAGTTCAAGCCATAATTCTAATTTCCGGGACATTGAATTCTATCAATTCGGGTGATAAAATCCATCCCGAGCCTTAACTATTAGGTTCCCAAGTCAAATCCCACTAAACACCCTGCATCTTGAACTAGGGCTGCGGCCCAACCCCTCAAGGGTCGCGGCTTGCCTCAAAACAGAGGCTAAACGACTCCCTGGAAACACACACGGGCCGTGGCATGCTTGGCCAAGTGTCGTGGCGCGCCCCATGATCCATGGTCTCCCCAGGCCCTGCGTGCATACGGGTCGCGGCATACCGTCCTAGGGTCGCGACTCTTCTTGCAAACCCAAAAAATCCCAGCCTTTCCTTCAAATTTTCCCTGAGCTTAACCCCACATATCTCATCCAAAATTACCCCCAACCTCAGAATTAAGCCCAGAATTCATACTCATGCAACCTAGGCATACCAACAAATTCAAGAGAGAATTCCTACACCCATCAAGCAATCAAAACCAATCCTAGAAACCAAACCATGCATGTCTAAGTCCTAACACCCAATATCAGCAGAATTCAACTTGTTTATCAAGTTTAACACTTACCTTTGAGCTTGATTAAATCCCTGAATCAACCTTCTAAATCCCAGCTTGAGTTCCTCCTTTGCTTCCAAGAATATCAGCTTTCTTTCTCCTCTTCCCCTCTTAGCTCTAGCTTTCCTCTAGAGCTCCAAAGACTATTCCAGCATAAACCAAAGTGAAGAAACGTGAAGCTCTTTTCCCCTGCCAATTCTAACTTATCCATTAGGCCAATTTCCCTTTTTTCCTTTAAACCTATCATTAAATCTCAAGTAATCCCAAGGGCAATTTGGTCATTTCCCAAATCCCGTTAAGTCCTCGAGGCAAAATAATAAATTCTCCCCAATGTTCCCTCCTAGACATTCTATCCTCAAATATATCTCCAAGTATTTATTTCCTTAACCCGATAACCCCATAAAATGACTAACACCCGAAATACCCCTCGACTCGCCCCGAGTCGGATTTTCGACCCCGTTGTGACTTTCTAGCTAACCGCTCCCTAGAATTGTCTCGAATCGTGCAACACAGATATACCACAAGTATATCACAATTATCTTGTTTATACCCTCAAGGGGCTAAAATTACAATCATGCCCCCAATAACCAGACGAGGCCCACATGCATATTTAATTCACCTATACATGCATCACTAATCACATATTCACAAAAATCCACATATTAAACAATAATTCACATATTGCCCTCCAGGCACGCTAATCAAGGCCCCAAGCCTTATTAGCAAATTTGGGTCGTTACAAATCCCGTGCTGGTCCTGAAGCCAAACAGGAAGTGGAGGACCTGTATCGACTTCTCCGATCTAAATAAAGCTTGTCCCAAGGATTGTTTCCCACTGCCAAGGATTGACCAGTTGGTAGATGCCACGGCAGGTCACGAGCTCATGTCCTTCATGGACGCGTATTCTGGATATAACCAGATCGTGATGAATCTTGTGGACAAGGAACATACTAGCTTCATGACCGAACATAATGTATACTATTATAAAGTTATGCCTTTCGCGCTGAAGAATGCTGGGGCCACATATCAACGCTTGGTCAACAAAATGTTCGCTAGCCAAATCGGGAGAAATATGGAGGTGTATGTCGATGACATGCTTGTCAAATCAAAAACTGCCAATAACCATGTGTCCAATCTAGAAGAATGTTTTGGAATATTGAGGAGGTATGACATGAAACTAAATCCCCAGAAATGTAGTTTCGGAGTGGCATCTAGAAAATTCTTGGGGTTCATAGTAAACACAAGGGGGATATAAGCGAATCATGAGAAAATTAGGTTGTTGTTAGAAATTCCCTCACCTAGGTCGCGTAAAGAATTTCAAAGCCTAGCTAAAAGGGTGGCGGCTTTGAATAGCTTCATTTCAAAATCCACTGACAATTGTTTGCGATTCTATAACTTGCTCAGAGGAAACAAGAAATTTGACTGGACCAAGGAGTGGGAACAGGCATTCGACGACCTAAAAACGCACCTGGCTAAGCCCCCAGTATTATCTAAATCTATGTCTGGAGAATTGTTGTTCCTTTATTTGTCCATGACAGAGAATGCAGTTAGTGTCGTGTTAGTTCGAGAAGAAGGTCGTGCTCAGAAACCAGTATATTATGTAAGCAAGAGACTTCTCAAAGCCGAGTCACAATATCCACTGATAGAGAAGCTGGCATTCTATCTAATATTGGCTTCCAGAAAGCTCTGACCATATTTCCAGTCCCATTCAATCAACATCTTGACCGACCAACCTTTAAGGAAAGTCTTGCAAAAACCTAAAACGTCGGGATGTCTCTTAAAATAAGCCATAGAACTTAGCTAGTTTGAGATATTGTACATGCCACAGACCTCAATCAAAAGTCAGGCCCTTGCAGATTTTATGGCTGAATGAACCAGTTTTCAAGAGGATCTCTTGAGGGAGCCATTGCAAGAATTATGGAAAATCTTCGTTGATGGATCGTCAAACGAGAACGGATTAGGAGCTGGGATCATCTTAATCTCCCCAAAAGGGCATCAATTTCATACGACTTTGAGGTTCGGATTTGAGGCATCCAACAACGAAGCCGAATATGAGGCCTAACTAGCAGGAGTGAGGGTAGCAAAAGAGCTCAAGGCCAAAGCCATCCAATGTTATAGCGATTCCTAACTCGTGGTCAATCAGGTATTGGGAGAGTATCAAGCTCGAGGTACCAAGATGGTGGCCTACCTAGCTAAGGTAAAGGGAGAACTGTCTGAATTTGAGTACAACTCTGTTGAACAAATACCCCACGAGCAGGATTCTAATGCTGATGCTTTGGCATGACTTGCTTCCACAAAAGAGGCTAAGACCTTGAATGTAGTGCTAGTGGAGTTCTTGGAGAGTCCGAGTGTGACAGGAGAAATGATGGAGGTCAGAATGATCGACATAAGACCGACCTGGATGACTCCCATAATGGAGTACCTCGCAACAGGAAAGTTACCTGACGACAAAAAAGACGCGAGAAAAATACTCTTTCAAGTGCCACGGGTGGTAATAGTAGATGGAACCCTATATCGGCATGGTCATTCATTACCTCTCATGCGATGCGTTCTGCCCGAGGAAGCCAAAACCATTTTACAAGAAATAGGCGAAGGCTTTTGTGGGGATCATGCTGGGGGCAGAACCTGGCACTAAAGATAATGAGACAGGGCTATTTTTGGCCCACTTTAACGAAAGACTCAATCTCGTATGTTCAGAAGTGCAATAAATGCCAGCGTTTCGCCATAGTTTCCCGAGCTGCTCCAGTCGAGCTAACGATGATTTCATCCCCGTGGCCATTTGCAACGTGCGGAATTGATCTAATAGGTTCCCTACCTATGGGAAAGGGAGGAGTTCGATATGTGGTGGTGGTGATCGATTTCTTCATGAAGTGGGTAGAAGCCGAACCTCTGGAAACCATCACTTCAAAAAGAGTCCTGGATTCGTGGTGAAGAATATTGTATGTTGATTTGGACTTCCTAAGAAAATCGTGTCAGACAACTGGACACAATTCGAGAGTGATCTCTTCACTGACTTCTATGAAAAATATGGCATCACGAAGAGTTTCTCGTCTGTAGCATACCCACAAGCCAACGGGCAGGTCAAGGCTGTAAACAAAACCCTTAAGGCAAGCCTGAAGAAGAGGTTAGACAAAGCCAAAGGACTATGGCCCGAACAGCTCCTGTAAATACTTTGGGCCTACCGAACTTCTCACAGGACCTCCACGGGGCATACTTCTTTTTCTTTAACTTTTGGAAGTGAGGCCATGCTTCTAGTCGAAGCCATGATAGCTACTCACAGGAAAATGACATTTAATCAAGAATAGAATGACGGGCTACTTAACGCATCTCTCGATCTAATCGAAGAAAAACAAGAAGAATCGCAGTTATAGCTTGCCCATTATCAACAAAAAATCACTCGCTATTTCAATTCTAAAGTTAAGGGGCCCAGATTTGGATTGGACGACCTAGTTCTCCAAAGGGTCTTTTTGGAAAATAAAGACCCTAAGGATGGTGTATTAGGCCCGAACTGGGAGGGACCATACAAGGTCGTAGAAGTCTTGCGTGAGGGAACTTTCAAGATAGCTCGATTGAATGGGGAAGTAGTCCCACGAACTTGGAATGCTCTGCATTTGAAAAAGTATTATCAATAGTACCACCATCAATGTAAGGCTTATTTATAAAAGCCAATTCGATTAAATAATAGATGGATTGTTAAATAACTATTTCGTAGTGCTGTTATTGCAAGCTCGTGTTCTCATATTTGTAAAAGCAACCAAGAAAGTTTATACATTCTGGTTACTTGGGGGGCACATAGCCGAGTTTGGAAAAATTAAGCCTCCTCGGATAAGATTAGAAAATTTAGAAGCTTGGAAAAATTGATAATTCAACGGCTTTTTAAAGCTCAAGTTTTCAATAAACCTAGCGCAAACTAAGTTTAAATCATCTAAAACCTTGGATGTAACTAGGTCCGAAAACTTAGAAGCTTGGAAAAATTGTGTAATACCCCGAATTCTTCGATGTGTTTTAATGGCGGGAATAGTAGGCCGGGAGGGCCATACTTGTTTAATTATGCCATTAATTGATAGAATGCATGTATATGTGAATTATATTATAATATGATGTTAAATGCATGCATGTGGGTCCACATTTTTAATTACAGGGGTGTGATGATGATTTGGCCCTTTGAGGGTATAATTGTATATTTGTATGCATGTCGGTGATATATTGTTGAGACCACATTATAATGTGGGTTTGTTCGAGCTATCCAGCATGAGACGATCTTAGAATATTGATTAGCGGTTTAGTCATAACGGGTTTAAGTTCGGGGCTAGGGATGAGTCTCAGGGTGATTATAATGATTAGAGCGTTACCGGGAGTTAAAGGGTAACGTGATATGAATTATTGGTGTTTGGGATTATCGAGAATAGCGTGAATTGGAGAGCGTTAATTATGATTAACGAGATAGGCTGGAAAGGACAAATTTGCCCTTGGGAGCTTTTAGAAACCCTTAATTGACCTAGGGGTATAATGGTCTTTTTACCCCTAGGATAGATATAAACCCTTTGGCTGTGAAATAGAGGGAAAAACAGAGCAAGTTAGTGAAGCTTACCCGTACCTTCTTCTTCCTCCATTTCCTTTGTGATTTTTGAGCTCTTGTTGAGGATTCTAGCTTGGGAAGTAGACCTTGGGAGTTTGGGAGAGTGTTCCACCATTGAAGAGCATCACAACCTGAGTTTGAGGTAAGTTTCCAGCGATTAGTTTTTCTGGTTTGCTCTGTTTTGATGTTTAGTTTCAGCTTGTGATTTCTTTGTGGATAGTTGGAATTACTGAAAGTTTTGGTTGGGGTTTAACTTGGGTTTTTATGAGGGAGTGTTGTAGATCAAGTTTAGGGGTTGTATTGGATGTTTGAGTGGTGTTTGAACTTGGTTTGAAAGGTTGGTTCCAAGGAAAATCGCAAGGGAAGAAAAGCTAGGGTATTGGCTGAACTGGGGGTTGGGTCGTGGCATGGCCAGGGAGGGCTGTGACCCTTGAAGGGTGCTGAAGGAGGCCGCCTCTGTTTGAGGGGCGAGTCGCGGCATGGCCAAGGAGGGCCGCGGCCCTTAGTGGCATTTTGGACAGAATTGAGTTTTTGGCTCGGGGATGCTAGCCTTAGGCCTCGGGGTCAATCCTACTACCCAGTTTAGTAGTACTCGATGTCTCGGAGGCTAGGTTTTTGTTTGGGAACCCTTTGTTATTCATTTTATTGATGGAATCCCATAATTGGTTATGACCAGGTAATCGCTAAGGGACCAAAAGGTTGATCATTCTCAGGGGTCGTTCTTATTATTGTCTCTCGCTCGAACAGGAGGTAAGAAAATTGCACCCTGTGTATATATGACATGCGTGATTGTTATTGAGGCATGTTGATTGATAAATGTGGACATGGGTTGCCTATTAAATGCTAGCGAATGTTTTTTACTTGGATATGTACTAACTAGTCAGGGACACTGACCTAAGAGTCAGAAATGGCATAGCGTCATGAACGCCGAGCCAAATGAAGATTAGATCTAATCGATATCAGCGTTGAATGGCTCTAAGCATTAACGCTGGACTAACCCTAAGGTCGATGAACTTATAAGGGCTTGTCTAGTCTAAGACTAGTTACTAGAGCCAGGGCCAAAGGCCCGGTGACTGTTTGTCACATGGCTAGGGAACGTTGTTCCAGGGTTGTGACTCTAAGGTCATGAGGAAGGTTATGTTGGTGACTAGTCACCATGCACCTATCCTGTTCGAACTAATAAAAGTTCACTTATCTATTAAGCCTCGGTGATCCTATCGTCACAAGGCTAAAAGGGATCTATACCCAAATTAGTGACTTTTGCGACTGTCACCTATTTGTTTGGACTGATAGTCCTAAATGATTATTATGGTCATTGTTGATATTATATCATGCTTTATTGTGTTTTCTTGCTGGGCCTTGGCTCATGGGTGCTATGTGGTGCAGGTAAAGGGAAAGAAAAGCTCACCCAACCTTGAGTGGAGAGCTTAGGTGGTGATGTGTACATGTACGACCGCTTGACCACCACGGCCAAGGAGTTCTCAGAGGAACTAGGGGGTTTACCCTATTTTTGCCGCTTAGGTCGGCGGGTTTGTAATTTTGAAACTGTAATGACCATTTTGAGTTGTAAATAACTTTTAAATGTTTTTATGGGCCCATGAACAGTTTTATGTATTCAATAAAATATATCCTTTCCTTTTTATTGATTTTCCACCTTAACCTGTTAATGACACTTAGAACACATTTTTAACCAAAGGACTCGGGTAGCGAGTCAAATTCCGGTTCACCGTAACTGTTCTGGGGTAACCAGGGCGTTACAAATTGGTTATTCAAAGGCTTTTTAAAGGCTCGACTTTTCAATAAACCTAGTGCGAACTAAGTTTAAATCATCTAAAACCCTGGATGTAACTAGGTTCGAGGCCTGATTCTTAATAGGTGCGACGCAAATAAGCGAACAAAAACTTGGGCATAACCAAGTTTGATAAAATCTATCTCGATCTAAAAGTCGATTCCTAAAAGCTCGAATGTACAAGAGTCTAAGGATTCATAAGCATGAGAAGATAATAAAGGAAAGACAAATAGATCAAAAGTTAGATATATATTATAAATAAGACAATCAAATATAGTCACATCAAGGAGAAATCACCTCGAACTAAACCCGAAGGCAATTGTTTAATATCAAAAGATTGTTAGAAAAATACAAAGAAAATAGTAAATAAAATCATTGGGCCCCGTTAGCTCGCCTCGCCAAAATGACCTCCTCACCATCTCCCTCCGCTGCTCCGGAAGCCTCACCAGTCTTCGAGGGTTCTTTCAAGAACCGAGCCTTGAATTTAGCAAGGTACGGATCCCACAACCCGGGCTCCATAAAAGAGAATTTCCCGTCTTGGTTGAAAGCCCAACAATGGTATAACATCTCCTCCATGGATGATGATGACGCTGCCTTTTCCTCATTGGCTTTAACTTTGGCCTCGAGTAGCTTCTCTTTAAGCTCACCGATCTCGACCTGAAGTTGTTCAGCACGATGGTTCACTTCTGCGGTATGAACTTGGGAGGCGGATAGTGTGGTCTTTACGGCCTGCTCGCTTTCTTGGGAAAAGGCAAGAGCAGCCTTAGCATCATGCTCATTCTTCTGAGCAACTGTCAAGGCAGCTTTGGCGGCCTGCTCACCTTCCTGAGTAGCAGTCAAGGCGACTTTGCCAACGTCCAACACGGCCCAGAGCTCTTCATTTCTGGCCCTAGCACGAGTTATGCTTCGGTATTGGGCCAGGACAGACTACCAAATAACAAAGGGTTTATACCTTTTTAGACCCTGTGTTTTGCCTCATTACCTGTTTGGACCCTGTGTTTTGAAAAATTATTTTTTGGACCCTGTGTTTTGTAAAATAGTTCAAATAGGCCCATAAACCTGATTTTGATGAACAAAAACTTGAGTATAAAAACACAGTTCTTAGGCAGAATGACTGTATTTTTGTTCTGAGTTGTTAGTTTGATGAATTATTTGTGATTTTAGTTCAAAAAACTTTGATCAAAATCGGGTTTAGGGGTCTATTTGAACTATTTTAGAAAACACAGGGTCCAAAAAGTAATTTGTCAAAACACAGGGTCCAAACAGGTAATGAGACAAAACACAGGGTCTAAAAAGGTATAAACCCAATAACAAAACAAGTCAAAATATAAGATGAAGAACATAGTAAAAAAAAATTTCATCACCAAATATGGGAGAAGAATTCACGGTGAGGTTCATCCCCATGGCGGACTTGAAGACATTCTTCGGGTTGCGCTCCTCTATGGTTCTCAGGTCCCTCACACTGGATTTATAGGCGTGGCTCACCATATGATTTGCTGTCTCATATACGATACCCCGAAAGGCTTCATGGATCTTTTCCAGGTCCTGAGGATCAACCGGTATTCGGATGGTGGGGGCATCAACTTGTATTATTTGAGGAGGAGGCATGAGTCAAGGTGGGGGAGGGGGAAACAGAGGTCATCAGAGCTAGTTCCTGAGCTGAGCTCGTATCCTTACCATTAGCAGGGGATTTTGAAGTATTCCCTGTTGTAGAGGTGGCCTTCTTCGCCACCCTGGGCCTCTTCACGACGGGGCCCGTGCCGGCCTTTTTAGCCTGATAGACAGTCCTCAGGTCAGGGGCTCCTGTTGATTCCATCTCTTCGCCTGAAAATAACAAAAGAGTTAATTCATAAAAGAAAAATCTCAAAGATGTAAAAAGAATGAAAATGGGGGAAGATAAAGATCCTACCCTCCGGACTGGGGGAGGAATCTATAATCACCAGCTCGGATGTATGAACCGGGCTAAGCATGACCTCTGAACCTAGGATTAATGGAGGGGAGGGAGAATCTAAGGATATAATCTCTAAGGTCCTAGTGGGCTCAGGTCCCTCCTTGGGGCTGGATTCGTCTACATACTGCCTAAAACGAGGAGAAAATTCTCCCTGGGACAGAGAAGGCCAGGTCCTAAGGTTGGTTCCGTACTCTTCAAAAATAGAAGACCTAAAGTTCATCGTGTTGTCAACTACAATGGTGTGAGTGGGATAACTATGGTCGTAACATACTACTAAACGATCTACGCATTGAAGGAGAGTTACATTTAGGTCTGGGTCAGTGGGGTTAAAACACATTATGTGATAGTCAAAATCCCGTGATCCGTAGGGGAAAAGACCGGGTAAAAGTTGTGCAATCCTACATCGCCTGGGGAAGGTCAAGTGTGATGATTCTAAGACTGTGTAGGTTTGGGACTACACAGTTGAAGAGGGATTAAATGGATTGATGGGTACTACCTATGCCAACAAGATGCATCTTCTTTTCGGTAGCCCATCACTTGAGAACTCCAAATTTAAGTGTGCTTGACCCGGAGTAGTCTCATGATGGGTGACCTCCTAGGAAGTTTTCTCAGGAAGCGTGCGAGTGACGACAAAGCACACTGGAAAGACTTGTGTTGGTTTGCAGGGCAATCGTCATTCTAGGAAGCAACCATAGTGACGTGGGGCATTACAAATGGTATCAGAGCGGTCTAGGTTTAAGGGTTACTGAAGACTGGCCGGACAAGTACACTCGTCGCTAAAGACAAGCTTGACTCAGGGTTTTGTAATTGAAGACATGAGATTATATGCTTAATTGCTTGAATAAAAATATGAATGTATTAAGTTGTCTGAATATTAGGGAGCATGAGATACTAATAAGGCTTGGCCCTTGACTGTTGTGTGATGATATTGAGGCATGATGATTAGCATTGCTATTACATATGGGCGAATATTTGGATAATGGTTTGTATATTGATTGTATGTGGTGAATTGTTTAAATTGAACGTATATATGCTTTATTGGCTTATGGAAGCATGGTAAGTATGAATGTACTTGGTAGCAATAAAATTTGATAACTAAATGCATAGTATTGTAGATTGGTGTTTATAATGCGTTATGTGTGCATGATTATTGTGGTTGTTTGGACCTGGCCGTGGGATGGTTGTGGATATGAACATTAGGGCTGAGGGATTGAGTTAGTGATGGCAGATGAATTTAGATTGTTTGCACTCAGAATAGTTAAGTGGACCTGGTATTGTTATAGTGAGGGATGCATATGATAGTTAGGGTTGGAATCCTCCATCTGCCCCTGAAGGTCGCAGCAGACATTCACTAGCATGTGAGTAAAGCTGTGAGGTTTGATAGAGGGGACTAGATGGGTGAATAGCAGGCTTTTCTGGGGAAAGAGTTGCTTCATATATCTTGATAGTAGGGTTACCAGTGTTGGTTTAACTTGAAGATATAGACAGATAAGAGTACTACATGGAAGGCTTAGAAGGCATTATCCTCTGGTTTTGAGGAAGGTTTGGATTTTCCTAAGAATTGATCAGTGGATGGGCGTAGCTAATCCCATCCTTGATTATATGAAGATGATAGGTCGTGACAGAGTGGTTGCGCTAAGTAGTCGTGGCAGAAGGATGTCCAAAAGTGGTATTCAGACCCGAAATGTTGGTATGATGGGTTGGGAGGAACTCAAATATTGATTTGATAAAATAGATTACTATGAAGTAGTTGGAAATGCGGAGACTAATGAGTTTATGAACTTGGGTTAGAATGATAAGACAACGACATAATATGTCAATAAGTTGGTGGGTTGGTCAATCTGCTTTGGAAGTTGATACAAGCAGAGGTAGCCCGAAATGATGAATTATTTAAGGATTAAACTCTGGGATGGCCCAGAGCATCAGGGCCGCTCTAGTGCATGAGATTTTTATCTGTGCTTGGGCAGCAGGGAGGACCATGTTATTTAAGATATAAGGAATGAGGTATGGAGTATGGATGTCGAAGGGCAAGAGATGCAGATGACAATATTCCCATTGGTGGAATTTAGTAAGGATAGATTCTCGGTAATATGAATAGAAGGACCCTAATAGTTCTTTGGCTACTGGTTTTGACAGGAAGGGGTCTATTTTACAGGTTAGCCGTCAGGATGGTGATGAGACCTAGTGAAGTCATTTAGTATGCACTAAGAGCAGGATACATCATTTGGAAAGATGCCAGATAAGGGAACGTTATCTACATGGAATGGTTCAATACGTTAGGGCGGATTAGGAATTGCCCAGGATTAGAGAATGGAAGACTGGAATGCCTTTTTACATTCAAAGCCCGAGGCTAGTGCCTCGGAGGTGATCAATTGATTTGATAGTCTTCGTTCTTGGTTATATAACGAGCTGAAAGAGTTCGGTGTTGTGTATCTCCCAGGAGTGATTTAGATATGAAGTATATGCCCCAAGGGTAGGGTACGAGGGGCTTGAGACATTGGTTCTTGTTGGGGATGAATTAGAGACTTCTAAGAAAATAGTTGGAATGCAACTAATAAAGAGGTTCGTAGTGAAAGTAATTAAGCTCGTCATATGGGAGCCTTGATATGAGCCAGAGTGGGAGCTAATTTGTTAAGAGACAACCATGGATTGAAGGGGACATCATTTGAAGTGTATTAGTTTAACTGAATGGAAAATGAGTTGGTCAGTAGGGATTTAGATGGGTATGTAAGGAATTGTTGGATACCCTTCAGAATTGGGCTATGGATAGATTGGATACGATGAAGAATGGCATTGGTTTGGCAGAAAGAATTACTGGTTCAGTTGAAGAATTTTTTGACTTAGGGATGGATTAGATGGAGCATCGTATCGTGGGATTTTTTGCTATCGCCTGTTAAGGAAGAAGAGTTTAAATGCCCGGTTACAAGACAGGACAATGTCTCTAGGAATTGATCTTCGATCTGGTTTTTACCAGCTGAGGATCAGGAAAGAGACATTTCAGTAATTATTACTTGTACCCAGTGGGGTGTGATGGATTATTAGTAAAGGTTCTTAACTGACTTAAGCTTTAGCAACACAGGTAAGTTTGACAAGTAGAGAGTACATGAACGATATGAATGAGTCACATCTAGGTTCGTTAAGGACGTGTTGGACTACTCCTCAGTTAAAAGCGGAATGCAAACGACTACTACATTGGTGATGTTAAGACTAAAGAAGCAGGATCACAGGTAAGGCTCCAGAAGGTGTCAATTTCGGTCTTTCTAAGGGTATTCAAGGTCATGCTATGGTTCAATCTGAAGCCATAGAGAAGTTATTGAAGAACGTCTGAAGGATAGGAAGCACAACGAGACCGGTGAACACGTCATCTACTACATAAATATCTTCAAAGGCCACTACACCAGAGATTGGAATGACAGAACTTAAAGTTAGACTGAATGGACAACTTTATATCTGATTTTCAAAGGATAGATTAGGGATTGATTAGCATCCTGTGGTATAGGAATCCGCATGTAATGGATGGATACGGGGGGGTATCATGAGGAACCTTATTTTCGTTAAAACATGAAACTGTAAGCGGTGCATCAAAGGCTGAGATGCGTCCAGATATAGACTAAAGGGATGAGGGTTTGTGTCTCGCGGGAGGTGAAAGAATGGGAACATGGCCGGTATACATGGAACATTAAGTTAACGGTGAATGTATAACGTAAGGGATTTAAAAGTTTGGTCATTTTTAAGAAAGACAACCTTGAGACCCAAATTTAGTAAGACTTAATGGGTGACTCATGTTAGAAATGCTTGTCTGTATAAGGGGAAAATTTAATTTGAAAGCTGACCCCTTACTTGGGAAGGACTGTGCCGATTGGATATGACACCATGGATCACCGTAAGGTTAGACAAGGTAACGATTGAGATTGATATAGTACCTGTGATTGGTTATGGACAGATATATCTTTTGGACAATGGAATTCAGAGTGAGCATCTTGTGCACATGGTGAAGAACCCTACCAGTATGAAGATCGGATGAATGATCCGATGGAATTTGGTGTGGAGATGAAAGTCCTAAATGAACATTGTACTACCTTCTTAAGCATATGATAATCAGGAAGTTTAAATGGATGATAAGGTTTAAAATTCATATATTGGAAGGTAAAATGGTATAGTGGTGGATTGTAGGAGTGGACCACAATAGACTACAAGTGAGATGATTGGACCTGGAAGGTTGCAACTCAGCAGATTGAGTTAACACATTTTGGTTCGTGTGAACTGGTGACAGGGCATGGTAATTGATAGTGCCAGGTTGAAACCCTTTAGTTTTCCAAGTTTTGGAAAGAAATTAGAGAACGAAGGGAATAAGGTTGGAACTTATAATTTGTGGCTGTCTGCAGATAGTATGGCATTCTGAAGACTTAATGGTTATTCTAAGGGATTATGCATTGAATTTGCAAATGCTTGGGATATTAAGGAAAGTATAGTCCCTTGATGAAATAGTCACAGTGATGAATGTTGGATTACATCTAAGGTGACATGGCATAAGATATGGTAAGATAGAAAGCAAGATGTACTGGTTCTAAGTAAAGAAACGAAAGGCAGTGAGTATTTTGGTTCAGTATTGGTTCGGGGGAAAAAAACCAATGAAGCTATTAGAATTATTAAGGCAAAAGTATCTGCCTATCTGAAATGACAAAAGAGTTCGCAAGTTGTAAACTTTGGAACACGAAGTTCCAGGATGGGAGATTTGTATTTCTCCAAGTATTGCAGACAAGAAAGAGTACAATATTCTGGGGAAGGAAGAGGAGTTTCGACTCCCGATTTAATAAGAGTTCTGAGATCGTACCAAGGTTTAGGCCGAGGGCCTACAAGCTAGCCTTACCCTAGTACGGGTGATGGCTTGTGAGTATTGCTGGTGCCAATGACATGACGGGAAATGATCGCTGATGGTATACACAGATCCTAAGGTTTCAGCAGAGTTGCTGTGAAAGGAAGGGTTAATGAAATTATAGTTATAAGGTGAGACCTTATGGAGCAAGATTGTCACTCTAGTAAGAGTGTTATTAAAGGATAAAAGATAAAGAGTTGGGCTCTGGTATAATGGTAGTTGTAACGCCCTGGATAACCAAGACCATTACACTGTGTATTTAAAATAGTGCAAGACTTGCTAACCAAGTCATTTAAGTAAAAATGTGAATCTAAAGTCATAAACAGGTTATGTTTAAAACATTTTGGTCATCAATAGATAATTTCCATTAAAATAAATGTTTAGTACATGGGATCCCAAAAAATGGTATAGAAGACATATTTACAAAATTTCCAAATGTTATAAATAAACAAAGCCACTCTAATGGCAAAATACACATTTTAGGTTTCTGTCCCTGTACAATCCCTCGACCGTGGCGGTCGAGCAGCTGACAATGCACACCTCGCCCCCAGAGCTCTCCAACCCATGGTTGATCCATCTTACCCTTTCCTTACCTGCACCACGTAGCACCCGTGAATCGGGGCACAACAAGAAAACTATATAGCATAGCATAAACAATCCATACAATCAAATGATTCAAAAGATATTAACCATATGTTAAACAAGCCATAACAAGCACAAAATCAGTGACGACAAACAAATAATCATCAGTCTATTATCCAGGCATTCAACAAGCCACAAGCATCAAATTAATAACAGTAAACACATTCATAGTAAATAGTTTATCGCTATCATTATACAAGACTCAGGTTCGACGCCCTTAGGCCGCACCCTCTATTTATTCCACTGTCTCCAGCTCACTTAGGCCAAGCCCAGTGTTTAACCCACTGACTCCGGCCCGCTTAAGCTGAGCTCAGTGATTATTAAGCTGTCCTTAGCTACCAATGGCTGAGCTGTGCCCTGTGCACAAATATTAATTCTGGCACTCTTAGGCCATTTTATCTCATGCTTACATGGCATAATACCATCATACAACATTGCATACAAGTATAAGGAACTCTTAGTCCCAACATAGCCACATAATCAGGTGCAGTTTTCTTACCTTTGATTCTGAGCGGAGAAGGTGAATTGATTCCGAGCACGGTCCTTAGCCTCGAGCCTTGGCGATAAACCTAGTCACAAGGGCCATTGATATCCATCAACTTCCAATCAGAAATAAAATACTTGGGGAACAAAAACTAGCCCTCGGGATCTCAATTTCTACTAAATCGAGTAATAGAAATTGTCCCGAGCCCCTTGGTTCGAACCCCCAAGCCCTAACAACACTTGAATGACCTCTAAGACTAAACTACCCAGGTGGGTCGTGACTTGGCTCAGCAAGTCGCGACTTGCCCCAAGTCAGAGAGCAAGCTCCCAAGCTAAAGGGGAGGCGAGTTGCGACTTGACCAAGCAAGTCACGGTGCGCCCCCAAGTCAGAGAGCATCCCAGGCCAGAAGGGCCACACGCGCCGCGGTGCCCCCTGGCCAGGTCACGGTGTGTCCCTTCATCCCAGAGAAAACCTGGGTTTTCTCATCTTCTTACTCACCAAGAACACTAAACCATCAACCCAAAATTTTCCCCACTTACCCCTTCAATTCAACACCAATTTCAGACACAAATTCAGACTAAAATCACATACTTAAAATGTTAATCCTCTAAACAATTATACCCGAATAAATACCCCAACTCAACCAAAATCCCTCACTCCAAAATATAGTCTAATTCTACTCAAACCCCATACTAACCCATGTTTTAAGCTTTAAACTACTCAGTCCAATTCTAAACATAATCTAAGCTATATTCCTAGCAAATCAACAGACCAAAACTTACCTCAATTATGGTTTTCTTCCATACCAATTTTAGCCTTAACTCCTAGCTTGAATCCCCTCCAATTTCCTTTTGTTTTCCTTCAAAAATCCCCAGCCCAAGCATAGCTTTTGCCCTTCTTCCTTCCTAACTTTCAACTTCAACAAAAGAAAAGTGAGAGAGAAGGGTACGTGAAAGAGATGAGGCAAGGAAGTTCTACTTCCTTTTGTTTTCTTCCTAAATAAATCAGTGTATATCCTCTCTTATGGAAAAGACAAATTTTCCCCTCCACATACTAGTTAATCCTTTATTTAATCTAAGGGTCAAAATAGTGATTTACCCTCAATTCCCGCTAATTCCTCAAGTGTTCCTAATATTTACCCATTAAATCCCGTCATCTAATTAATCGCCAATTATTTACCCAAATGTCTAATAATCCCCGATACATTTTCTAAATTCCTGAAAATACCCCTAGGCTTCCCCAAGCCGGGTATAAATCTCCGCCGTGACTCTTTCGCCAATCCCCTCACAAGGACTGTCTCGAGCCATATGCTGCAAATATATCCACATAATAATGTGGTCTCAACAATTTATCACATATAATTGCATTTATGCCCTCAACGGGCCAAAATTACAAATATGCCCTTTAAAGCTAAACATGGCCCACATGCATATTTAATACTCATAAACATGCAGTTAATCATATCCATATAATCATATAATCATGCATGCCACATAATCATGTATTTCATCATTAATTCACATAAATACCAATTATGCCCTCCCGACACACTAATCAATTCCCTTAAGCCTTATTAGTAATTTTGGGAGGTATTAGAGCCTTGACCCAGCCGGAAGTGTGGTCGACGAGGACGTCGGACCCCTAAGGAAGGGTGATTATGATAGTCAGAATCTTGTGATCCGTAGGGGGATAGACCGGGTAAAAGTGTTGCAATCCCACATCGCCTAGGGAAGGTCAAGTGTGATGATTCTAAGACTATGTAGGTATGGGACTACACAGTTGAAGAAGGCTTAAATGGATTAATGGGTACTACCTATGCCAACAAGATGCATCTTCTTTTCGGTAGCCCATCACTTGAAAACTCCAAAGTTAAGCGTGCTTAACCTAGAGTAGTCTCATGATGGGTGACCTCTTGGGAAGTTTTCCTAGGAAGCGTGCGAGTGAGGAAAAAGCACATTGGAAAGACTTGTGTTGGTTTGCAGGGCCAGTCATCATTCTAGAAAACAACCACAGTGACGTGGGGCGTTACACATTAACCAAAAGCTAGCAGCAACTCGGTCTAACTCCCTAAAAGGGTATGGGTTACCTTGGCCGGAGGGGCCAGCTGCTGCCCCAGAAGCAGCCCCGTCAGGATTAGGTCGCTTATCAGCTTCAGGAGCCCATCTTTTTCGAACGAGAGGCAGCTCGACCTCCTCTTCATCGGTGTCCTCGGCGGTTGGTAGGGCCTCTTGTGAGGGGGGGAACCTCGGGGATAACCAGAAGGGGAGCTCGGGTCCTCAAGACCAGTGTCTAACCCTCACCGATCAGCTTATAGGCCAGCATCGTGATGTCATTCACGACCTGGCGATAATATTTTTCCCTGGGGGAAATTCTGGACAGTTTCTCGTACTGACCCTCAAGGGTCACCGATTTTTCTGTCCTGGCAAATATGGCTGCATGAAAAAAAAAACTCAATTAGGACGTGTTAAAAAATATATAGATATAAATTCACGCGTTGAGTTTGCAAAGATAGAAGACTTACGACGACGGTTGAAGTATCGATGTTCGCAATTCTTGTAGCTATTCGACATAAAGAATAAATCTTTATAATCGTTTGGATGGCTAGGAAGATTGATGATAGAGGCGGAGTTAGGAAATCGCGTGAGGTAGTAAAACCCATCATCGTGTCCTCTCTGGTCGGGGCTTGCTTTGAGAGAGAAAAAGAAAAAAATATTTGCTGGAGAGGGGACCTCCCACTCGTGCCTCAGGAACAGATATTTTAGCCTCGCCAAAAGTCTGTATGAATTTGGGGGGAGTTGGAAAGTAGCCAATTTTACGCAATTTAAAAAGTCTACGAAATACTTGTCCAGTGGAAGGAAGGTCCCAGCCTTCAGATGCTCATCGCTCTAGGCCGCGTAGTCATCTTCGAAAGGGGCACAACTCCGTTCCCCTTCGAATGCAGGTCAGGCTAGGAGATCGCCAGCTCCCATCTGATGTTGTGACTCAATAGGATTTTATTCACCTTCCCTTGAGTCTTGATTTTTGAGGCTATGTGCTCAGCCTCGAAGAACGCGTTGGGGTCGACAAGAACTTCTTTCTCCACAACCAAACCGAAGTGCGGAATAGGAGAGTCAGGGGCAACCTGCTTCCCTTTATCTTTGCGTTGGGTAGATGAGCTCGCAGATTTCTTCTTGGGCAGTGCCATCAGATCGCCTAACGACAAATTGACCTAGTTAGTAGGCGACCTAAGATGATCTATAACTATGTCGTGAGGATACAAAGTGTTATCCCAAAAATTTGAAAAGAATGACGTGGCAATAAAATTGACACATGGCATGAGTTAGTGGGGTGATTTGGCTTAATAATGGCCCAATACATCAGTTAAGGAATTGGACAGATAGTCAAGCCAAATACGTCCGATCGAAGAGAATATTTGGACTGGGGGTTGCTTGGCTCAGACCTCAGTTTGAAGACCCTTATAATTAAATTGGAACCAAGTCCAAGAAGTTGAAGGGGAGGTGTGAATTTTGGTTCAAGATATAAAAGCAATAGGTCCGATCGGACCTAAGCTTAGGGGACCTCTTGTTAAGTTTGGCTCGAATGAGTTCAAAGAGAATGACCAAGACTCAAGTTTTACTCAAGGGGAAAGCCACATAATGGCCGATCGGGTATGATATGGAAGAGGTACACTTGGGCTTGGATGAGGTGAGGAGGAAAGGTATACCTCGGACCACTTTGGTCCGAGGAGAAGATGTTGAAGTCTGATCGAGCTTTGGTTGAAAAGGAGAGGACTATGTCTGATCGGACATACTCATAGGAGGTACCTTGGGTCATTTGAGTCCAAGGTGATGGTATGTAAAAGAAGAGTCCAAGGTCCGATCGAACCTTGGTTGAACAAAGAAAGGCTCGGACCATGTTGGTCCGAGGAGAAGAAAGTTGTGTCCGATCGGACATGATGCTTATGGGGTACCTTGGACCATTTAGGTCCAAGGAGATGTAAATGGTGGCTCGGACCACCTTGGTCCGAGGAGAAAGGTCCAAGGTCCGATCGGACATTGGTTGAACGAAGAAGGCTCGGATCATTTAGGTCCGAGGAGAGGGGCATTGTGCCTGATCGAACAAGACGCCTGAGGGAGTGCTTTGGACCATTTTGGTCCGAGGAGATGCTAAGAAGAGATGGCTCGGACCACCTTGGTCCGAGGAGGAGAGTGCAAGGTCCGATCGGACCTTGACTGAAGGAGCCAAAGAGGGTGGTTTGAACCACCTTAAGCCAAAGAAGACAACCATTGTGTCCGATCGGACACAATGAAGGGGTATATCTCGAATGTGCCCGAAGTAAGAAGCAAAGTAAGTACCCTCGGACGATTAGTCCGAGGAGAGCCAAATGTACCTGACCTTTGGTCCGAGGAGAGCCATGCACATACCACCTTTGACCTACGAAAGGCTTGAAGAGTAATCAACATGCATGAGAGACTACGTCAAACTGCCCGAAACTACTTCAGTGAGAATTGGTCCAAGCATCCGGGAATCTCTCAATCCTCACTCGAATTTAGGGATTAGTTGTATTTTAAACATTTATTTTGTAATATAAATATTAGGTAAATAATGAAATATCCCTATCTAACGGGGATATCAGTTGAGAATCCCAGGTCTATAAATAGGGAGTTGGGAGGATCGTCAAAGGACTTTTGGCAAAATCAAGAGTTAACCTGTGTTCTAGAGAGAGAAAGTGTTTTCCCTGAGAGAACCCCTTTTTTTATTCTGGAACATTTTACACTGAAGAAACTCAGTTGACACGGTTCATCTGATCTTGAGTGTGAATACATAATAAAATCTCTAAGTGGATTAGGCTATTACCGATCATCGGGGCTGAACCACTATAAAATCTCGTGTTATTTACTTTCATTGATAAAAACTGTCTGTTGTCGTTTATAATTCTCTTGAAGGCTTGTCGTAGTTGACGTTCTTACGTCGTTGGCTAAATTCACAGTCAACACAAAGGATGAAACAGGTTATTCTCATTATGCGAGCTAAAGTTAGCCAAAACCCATCGCGTGGTGCCACGCGATATCCAAAGCTATGCGCCCTAGTTTCCTAACAAGCCCTAGATAATTCGGGATCCGCGTACCCACTAGTTTCCCTTGGAAAGTGGTTTAGTGTGAAACCACTCAAGGAAGCGTAACCCCTAAGCTACCTAGCATTAAACCTAAAGACCTTTCAGTTTCTTTAACCCGAGTAGGTAACCTTTAAACCAATTTACCATTAGGGTTACCCAGATTTATCCAGAATTTCTCCAGTTTTATGAACGTCTTATTTCTAAAACATGTTTAGATTCATCCATTAAGCCTAAATCAAAACCTATTCCCTAAGAATATTTAGAAATAGTCTAGCGGGATTACAATGAACGTTGTGGACGAACATTGTTAAGAACATAAATCTCATTGGATATAAAAAAAAAATCAAATCAAAGGATGAGATACTTATAGGAAATGTGTTCGATGATCAGAGAAAGTAGATTCGGATAACGAAAAGCTCTTGGAAAGCTTCTGAATGATTGGGCACGATGAACAGTTTTGGGGATTATGAGGAAGAAGAAGGGAAGCTTGAGAGTTTAGAAATGGGAAATTTTCAAATGCAAAGGTGGTTAGGTTTGAAATCTGATCACCCTATTTATACGTAACTTATGGAAACTAATCTAGCCCATCCAATTGGGGTATCTCGAGATTCAAGGACCAAGATTAAATAGACCAGATGGCGGCAAAAAGTTGAGAAGATAATTATTGCAGTCCTCGAAATCCAAACAGACGGTCAATTGTAGTAAACTACGTGTCCAGTACTCGAGTAGTAGGCAGGCATGGTTTTATGTAGCAGAAGTCTAAAAGCCCCTACTGCGTAGATCATAAAATGATGACATCATACATGAGCAGGAGCTTGGGGGAAAATGTTGTACCCTATTTTTAGCACGAGTTCATTCATTCAGCTCGGGTACAAATGACAGATAAATACACAGAAAAATAACCAAGTAGAATATCTGCTTATTATTCATGTGGACAGCTCAGTTTTCATAAATATCAGACATGGTGTTAGGTGTCCTGAGTTTATCACGAACTAAGAACACGATGGTTGTTAAGCACGAGCTCGGAATCAAATAACTGTTTATGACCAGGCTATCATATTTATTATCCAAGATAGCAGGAACATATTTATTCTGTTAACAAATCATATCCCCATATAAATGGAAATTATTTGTATTGAATATAGACATTATGTAAATACGTGATTGACTCACGCAGTTACCCAAACCTATCCATGGAATTCCCCTATAAATCCTGGGAATGTTGGACAAGAAAAGAAGGAGATTATTTAGTAATACCGAAACTCTGCCAAAATAGTGAGAGAAACAGTAATAATAGTGGCTCGTGGACTAAGTGAATTTTAACCATGAACTGTTGGGGTTTTATGCCCTAATTAAAACCCAAATTCTTTGTAATCTCATTTTATTATCAATAAAAGAATAGAAATCATTTTTTGACTTGGTCAATCACTTTGCTCACATGTTTTATTTTCATGATTATTTGTTTAATATAAACTTCTATTAAATCCCGAGCATATAGTTAATCTTATTTATAGTGACGTAATCACAGTGGAATATAAATATGATTATATGTTCAAAAATAAGTTAGTTCTAAGATTAGTCAGTGCACCGGATTTACACTGACTTGCCAATCTACGATATGATCTACTTACACATTACAATGTTATGTTCTTTCCAGAACATTAGCAAAGTAGATTAGATCGGATGTATTTGTTACATCGGACATGACCGATATTGACAGTTGATAAGATAAGTAAACATACCGTTATTATCTATTCTAGTCATATCATATAGTTGACCATAGGTCAATTCAATCTCAATTCTGAGTGGTTAGTATTCTAACTGATTGTATTATTTGAGTTCTTTGACTTGTTCGTTACCAGCTTACCCTACGGACTAGCCCATACTTACATCTTGGGAACTCGGTAGTATAATTGAGTGGGAGTGTTAATCATAGATATGAACATCTATAACTTCTGATGAAGAAGTGAAACGATGGTTTCCTTTTAGTTTGGTTCAAGGTGATAAATGATAGAGATCTCATTTCAGTAATTAAATTAGTTTACTGAAATATCATTTACAAGGAACTAAGTGTTTTAAGGATAAAATACAATGAGGGGTAAAACGGTATTTTAGTCCTATCTCATTGTAGACCGTCTATAGAAGATTGAGTGACAATTATGGTTGTAACAAGCGTATCTATATTTGTTATAGAGAGTTCTATGAATTCAAGAATGCAATTCCAAGTCTATAGTAGAGTCACGAGGAATTAATAAGTTAATAAATTTATTTGTTAGATTTATGATAACTTATTGGAGCTTGATTTCATAGGCCCATGGTCCCCATTGTACCTTGGATAAAATCATCTAGATAGTCTCAATTAATTGATTTAATCATCAATTAGAATTATCAAAGTTGACCAGGTCAATTTTGGATAGTTTCACAGAGTTGTGTAATTTTGAGAAGAAAAGAGAAATTATGGCAGATTTATTAATTAAGATAAATTGGTATCTAAATTAATAAATAAGTTTAAATCAATGTTCAAATTATAAATAATTAATTTGATAAATGATTTAAATAATTATTTAATTAATTAAATCAATATAAAATAATACATGCCTTGATTTTAAGTCCAATGGGCTTATAATCAAATGGGAAATTTCACGGGCCTTAGCCCATGATAATTTCGACCTAGGGCTTCAAAATGGCTGTTATTTTATTGATTTTTTAATTAAATTAAATGACCTAATTGAGTCTATAAAAGGAGTGCTTAGAGAGAAGTCAAAATAGAAGTTTGATAAGTCACAAGTCAGATTTTCTGATAGTTTTATATTCTCTCTAAACACAAGTCCTTTTCTAAGCCACTTTGTTATTTTCTCTTCTTCTCTCTATATCTATCTCATGTGTTGAGAATTGCCCACACTAGTCTAGGTGGTTCTAAGGATACATTGGAAGATTGTGAAGAAAATAGAAGATCGGTTCAGTTTCTTGATAATACTCTGCGACAGAGAGGATACGAGAGTTAGAGAAACTGAAGGAAGGAATCTTTAATTCCGCTGCGTATACTGTAAGTATTCTATTTTTGTTTCTCTTTGAATTCAATTTTAGAAACATGTTTTAGGCTATCTCGTATTAATTTGTTTAATATTAGATATACATGAAAATAAATAAAGATCCTGTATAAGCTTTTTCCAACATGAACCACGTAAAAGTTTTGGGTTCTTGAATGAATTCTTGTTATTTTCTTTACGGTTTACCATTATGCACTAATCTGCCCTTATTATTTCTTAATACATTGTTAGCGAAAAACCACGCCAACAAATATTATTATAATAATATTTTATAATATTTGAATTCATTATAATATAATTAATAAAAAAAATAGGATTATATATTATTACTATAATAATATTTTATAACATTTAAATTTATATTAAAATAGTTATTAAATATCTAGTTTTGTATTATATATTATTATAATAATGATATTTTATAACATTTGAATTTGAATTTATGTTAATATAATTATTATATATGTAGTCTTATATTAAATATCATTATTATTACAATAATAATATTTTAATTTATATTAATATAATTGATAAATGTTTATTTTTAAGTTAGTTTTAAAAATATATTTCGTTAAATATTTAGAATATTCCATTAAAATTAACAAAACAAACTGTTAAAACCAAGAACTTTCGTTACCTACACAATTATTATATAGAATAGATATATTAGGTCATGCAACGTGTTTGCTTAGTTTTATTTAAAAATTGGATAAATACTATTTTGGATCGTGTGTTTTGCAAAAGTTACCAATTAGACCATCTGTTTTGTTAAAATGACAATTTGGACCATGCGTTTTTTAAAATGGAACAAAATGATACTCTGAGCCCGATTTTGGTCAAATAATTTTTCAATATGACAAAATTACCCTTGGATTTTATTAAATATCGAATTTAAATTATATTCAAATATTAAAAATAAATTTACAAAATATAATATTTATATTTAAAAAAATAAAAAATAAAGATACAAAAATTAAAAGTTAAACTAATAAAATTGTCAATCAATCTCTGTCCTAAATAATAACAAAATATCAATCAAACACCTTAATCTTTTGTTCTTCATCACCATCAAAACCGAAAATCATAAATAAAAAATGAAACAATTTATCTTCTTTATTTGTTCCTCATCATCACAAATTACATCCAACAAACCCAAAATTATCAATCCAACAAATGAATCCTCTTACAATAAAACTCAGATTTGCCAAGAACAAAGGAATAAAAATATATCAGATCTGAAGCCACAACTGGGTTAAGACACCACCTGCTATCCGAGCTAATGGGCAACTGGGGAATGACTTCACCTCCATTCGATGCCCAGATCTGAGAAGGAGAAAGCCTCACCTTCGTAGGCCCCACCACGACTGAACCCACCTCCGTTTGAAGACCAAATCCAAGAAGGAGGATTTGTAGAAACCCAAAAATCATAGTTGTAGAAACCCAGCCCATTGCCATTTGAAAACCAGCTCTGAGAAGGCTGAAGGAGGAAGCTCCAGTAGCTACAAAAACCCAGATCCCATTGGAGATCACACTGCATGGAAGAGGCTTTTTCATCGTCCAAATCCCTGTCGTCGTCTCGGCTTGAAGTGCTCTAAGCTCCACCGATTAACCTGCAAGACAAGGGAAGAAGAAGAAGAATAAGAAGAAGAAAACGAAGAAGAAGAGGCGGAAAGGGAAAAAAATTCAACTTTTTTTTTAATCATGTTAGATTAGTTTTAATTTTTGTTATGTTTTTGTTATTTGATTTACATATATGTTTTTAAGTTGGGAATATCCTCATTTGGTACCCTGTGTTTTTACAAAGTATCATTTTGGTACCCTCTGTTTTCAATAATGCTCATATGGTACCCTGTATTTTAAAATCGTACATATTTAGTACCCTAAACTCAGATTTGATAGATAAAATTTTGTCAATATGATCAAACTGTCATCAGTTATATGTAATTATGTAATTAAATTTAAATTTGTAACTTACATAATTGACAGCAGTTTGATTAAATTGACAAAATTTTATTTATCAAATCTGAGTTTAGGGTACCAAATATGTACGATTTTAAAATACAGGGTACCATATGAGCATTATTGAAAACAGAGGGTACCAAAATGATACTTTGCAAAAACATAGGGTACCAAATGAGTATATTCCCCTTTAAGTTCAGTATTATGTTTAATTTTGTTTTTTATTCATTAAAAATTATTTTTACACTTTAATTAATTTAAATGTATTTAATAATTAAAAATATTGTTTTTAAATTTTAATTATTTTTTTGTATTATTAAATCAACTAATTAATAAAATATGAGGGCATATTGAATAATAGTTTGACCGAAATCAGGCTAAAGGTATCATTTTATTCTATTTGCAAAACACATGATCCAAATTGTCACTTAACAAAACAGAGGGTCCGATCTTTAACTTTTACAAAACACAGAGTCTAAAATGATATTTACCCTTAAAAATTTTATTAATTATTTTTATTACGTTTTTATGATTGTCATATAAATTTTAAATAAATAAACAATATTATATATAAAAGAATAACATAAACATATTAAAAGAAAAATTAAACAAAAACATTGTTTATGATTTAAAATAATAATAATAATATGATAATATTTTAGATTACAAACTACGTATCCTATTTAAGATACAAACATTCATGATATTATTCAAATCACACATCAATGATTGGAGAAGAAAGTTTTTTATTCTTGATAGAAGATAATTGTTATTCTAGTTTCTTATTTAGTTACACAATCATACTATTTGTACACACACGACACTTATATATAATGTCTTTATTATGTATTATATATTATTGTAATATTAATATTTTATAACATGTGAATTTGTATTAATATAATTATTAAATATCTAATTTTGCATTAAATATTATTATTATAATATTTGAATTTATATTGATATAATTATTAAATATCTTGTACTATATAATATTATAATAATGATATTTTATAATATTTGAATTTATATTAATCTTGTTATACCAATTTTTTTTGGGCATGATGACATTTCAAAGAATATCAATTACAAATGGATGATGAACATGACTAATTACATTTCTGTTCTCACAAACCACAAAGAAAACTACCAAACACTAACAGAAGAGATTTGGTCGCCTAGCCATATTCTTTAATCTCTGTTCGCGCAAGAGAGGTTCTTCTACATCTGTTCGCATAAAGCAAGCAATCACACACTAATAAATATCTATTTTTATTTTGTTTTAAAATTATATTCTGTTAAATATTTAGAATATTCCGTTAATGTTAACAAAACAAACCATTAAAACAAAAAATTTCTGTTATCTACACACTTTTTAAATAGAAGAGAAAATGCCTTAAAAAAATACATTAAAATGTTTTAAATTAATGGTCAAAATATTTTCACTGTGTTTTTAAAAAAAAAAAAAATTTATTTATTTATTTATTCTATAATTACTTATTAATTTCATTCATTTTTCATACTATTTCATATTTTCTTCTACAAAATTTTTAATATCACAAAATTTCTTTTCTTATTAAATGGATTCCCAAAATTTCCCATATACAAACTCCTAAAATCCAAAATTTTTAATATTCTCAAGTTTTTCAAAATTCATTAAATTCTCCATATATCAACCCCCAAAATCCAAAATTTTAATATTCTCAAGTTTTTCAAAATTCACAAATTCTCCATATACCAACCCCAAAATCCAAAATTTCAATATTATCAAGTTTTTCAAAATTCACAAATTCTCCACATACCAACCCTCTAAATCTAAATTTTCAATATTCTCAAAATAATCAAAATTTATCAAATTTTCTGTGTACCAACCCCCAAAATTTAAATTTTAAATATTCTCAAGTTAACCAAAATTTTAAAAATTTAGTATGAGAATATTTATACTTAGAAAATAATATATGAAAATGATATGTGGGACCAAGGTGGGTAACTTTTGGAGTTGCCTACCATTGAAACAATTTTTAGGAAAAAGTTTTCATAAGTGATGATGTGAATGAGAGAGAAAATAATAAAAAAAAAATTTAGGATGATTTGGTAACTTTTAATAATTTTTTGCAACTTTTGAAGTTGTCACCATTGGTTGCTAAAAATACACAAATCATCTTAAAATACTTTTTTTTTAAAATTTTCAGTCTCATCCACATTATATTTAGCATTGCCAAGTGTCATTGCCACTATCAAGCAACGTCTTTGGCATCAAAATCCTCTTTAGCAGACTTGGCAACGCCATGTTGGCATGTGGTCAAGCCACTTATATGGCTAAAGCTGTGGAGATGGTTTAAGAGCAGTCCCCATGGGTAAATTACAGAACCTCAAACTGAAAAAAAATAGCTAATGTATTTTAGATATACTTTTACATACAACTCTACATCTAACTTCAGCTATTCATGCATCAAACTATTATTATTGTACGCCCTGGATTTCCCACGGGCTGTTTAGCAGGACGATCCTCGGACTAAACATGATTTAGCCCGAGGCTCCCACAGGCCAGAGGCTTTATCTTCAGGACGGGCCCTTTCTAGCTCGAGGGGATGGAGTTTCCTGCTCCTTCTTGTTGTTCCAGGAGCTGGGAACAACATCCGACGACCACTGAAGGATCAGCTCGGGTTATGGATTGCTCCGGTAGCGAGCTTCTCAGGAAGCTCTGACCCTATGGGAGGTCAACACGCAAGATAAACGTGCATAATCCTGCCATCACGTGTCCGATATCCCCCTGACTTCTCGGACACGCCGCAGGAACGTGCGTATTCAGACACCCACGGATGGGTTGGGCCGTGCGGCCCATTATCTCCTTCCATACTGATTAGACCACACTTGTGTGTCAGGTTTAGGAAGTAATCATGAATATCACAGACTTGATATGACAAATGGTAAGGTCACGGGATGACCTCCCTACCAATTTCCAGGTGCCTTCTCCTATAAATATGGAGACCCTGGGAATTGATAGGGGTTGGAAAAAATAGTCTTGTAAGAACTATACATTTTGTAAACCAATTACCCAGAAAAGATCAATAATATTGACTAGTGGAGTAGAAGGATTTTAACCTTCGAACCACTTAAAAAACGTGTTTAGGGTCACCTAGTTCTTCTCACAAAGATTTCATATCTGCGACGGTTCTACTTTTAAGTACTAATCTCTTTCTCTTCTTCTCTTAATTACCTGTTGCCGAAGAACCGCGTCAACAGTTTGGTGCTTTCATTGAGAGCTAGTCCAATTAGTACTACCACAAACATACAAATATGGTGACCACTCGATCCAAACATGGCAGCGAGACAGAACAGCATGATGGGCAGGAGGCCCGCCATGTTGCCCTCCCCGAGGAGCAAGTTCCTGAAGTCCAGCAAAGGCCAGGAAAGCAGCCGGCCGGCCAAGACGATACTGGTAGTTCGACGCCCCGACCGCCTAATCCGAATCCAGGTTATTATACTACGGTGGAGATGGAGAATGCTCAACTGAGGAGCCAGCTAGCAGCAGCTGGTCAGCAAATCCAGGATATTCTGAGTCGACTACCCCCTCTCACAACCAACGGTAACGTTGGAGAGAGGCAAGGCGAGGCTCCTAAGTCTCGCCGGAGTAATCGATCCAGGCATAGCCGTTCGGGTAGACTCCCTGCAGCCAACTCCACCCCTTCATCACGCCATCAAGAGGCGAACTTCAGGGAAATGCCTCAGACCGAACAGCAGCAGTACAGCCGTTCGGTTAGGACATCAACCCCTAGCTCTCAGCCTTCCTCGAGGACGCCCAGAAGAGATAGGGGAAATTCCCAAAGGAGGGCCGAGGAGATCCGGAGACGTCAGCTCGTCCCCGAAGAGCGTCCAGTTCCTCGTCCAAATCGCCCAGCGCGAAACCATCAAGCTGGCAGGGCCGAGAGGCCCCCACCAAATTTAGTCCGTCCGGACGGCACTAGGATCGCCTCTCCGGTCAGGCATCCTCCTTCTCCCATCAGATATCCGTCTCCTCAGACCGTCCGAGACATCCCGACCTACGGAAATAGTAGGAGAGACCCGCCATCGGCCGGGCCTTCCCGGCGCAGCAGGGTGCCGGGGGAAGGGTCAGGTCGGAGCCGCCAAAGACGCACATCGAGCCTGTCCAGCAGGAGTCACAGGACCGGTGGTGCACGGAGTAATCTTTCGGGAGGAGACCTGCGACAGCGACTAAGTTCAGCACAAAGTCACCATAATACCCAGGGAGGCGACCTTCGAGATCGCCTCAACTCTCACAGAGAGGATCGAGTTAGGGATGGTAGCCAGGCCCGTTCAGTTGGGGTCCGATCCGAAGTACGTAATGGCGGGAATGCCCCAAATGACCTATCTCCAGATAGGAGGGGCAATAACCCGCCTAATATGTACAACGGGTCCGGAGCTGTTGAACAGCCCCGGAATAACCCAGGATCTCAGGACAAAACCTTAGAGCGCTTAACTCAAATGGAGGAGCTGATGAAGAAGCTCCTGTCAGAGAAAGAAAAAGACGAATACGATTCAGGGGATGAGATGGAGCTCTTCGCCCCCAACATAGCAGCAACGGCATACCCTTCTGGCTTTCGTATGCCTCACTTGTCAAAGTTCAACGGGGATGGAGACCCATCTGACCACTTAGGGATGTTCAACACCCTAATGATGGCTCATAACATCGGGCCGGAGCTTCGTTGCTTGATCCTTCCTTCCACCCTAACTGGACCTGCCAGGCAGTGGTTCAAACAAAGTAAAAGGCAGTCAATCAGCTCCTGGAAGACCTTTTCGGCTGACTTCAAGAGGGCATTCCGCGCCTCTCAGGCCGCCAGGGTCCAGGCCGACTCCCTAGCTAATGTGAGACAGCAACCTGGAGAAACGCTAAAAGCCTACTTGAGCAGATTTGCAAATGTCGCTGCTCGAGCCAGAGATGCCGACGACAGCTCCAAACTCATGGCTATGAGGACCGGGATCCTAGTAGGTGGAGATCTGTGGAAGGATATTCAAAGGAGGGGGGTCAGCTCAGTTAGTGAATTCCTTAACAGAGCCCAAGAATGGATAAACTTGGAGGAAGCTGAAGCTTCAGCCGCGGGGACCAGCCAGGTCCTCGAGAAGCCCGCTGGGGCGGGAACAGAGATCGTAGTAGCGACTCCCGACGTCACGCAAAGCAACCAGCCCGGTGGCGGCAAAAGAAAAGGAAATGGTGAAAACGTCCAGCACGGTCAAAAGAAGAATAAGTCCGTGGATAAATTCAAGCCCGTGTTCACAGCGTATACCGAGCTCACCCAAACCAGAGAGAATATTTTCCTGGCCAACGCTACGCGAGTCCCCTGGAAAAGACCGGAGCCAATAAAGCACCCTAAGGGAAAGAGAGACGCTTCCAAATTCTGCCGTTTTCATAACGACGTCGGGCACAATACCGACGACTGCAGGCACCTCAAAGATGAAATCGAGACTCTCATCCGAGCAGGTCCGTTGGCGCAATACTCGCGGAACAGGGTCCCCACAGGTCGACCCGCTCCGGAGATCCCAGCCAGTCAACCTGGACCTCGAGTAGATCAGGACGTCCCTCCCCCCGTGGTCGAGGGAGAGATTTCCACCATCTCTGGAGGGCCACACATGGCTGGCACGAGCAGAGGCGCCCAGAAGAGGTACATAAATGAGTTGAAGGCCCACAACGGAGGGGAGTTCGTCCCGGAACAGCGTCAATCAAAACAACAAAGGTTAGAGAAACAACCAGTCACTTTCACGGAGGAGGACGCGGGCCATGTCCAATTCCCTCATAACGATCCCTTGGTCGTAGCAGTCCAGCTCGCCAACCGGAGAGTAAGGAGGGTGTTAGTGGACAATGGGAGCTCGGTGAATCTCCTATTCCGTTCAACCTTAGAAAAAATGGGTCTGACCGTCTCCGAGCTAAAGGCAACCTCGATGATGCTATATGGTTTTTCAGGCGAAGGGTCAGCAGCGATAGGAACGATCGAGCTGGTGATCACCCTAGGCGACGAGTCCCGAACAGTGTCCAAACTGCTCGAATTCGTAGTCATTGACTGCTCCGCTGCCTACAATGCAATTTTGGGCCGACCAACGCTCGTTGCTTTCGAAGCCATCACATCCGTCCGGCACCTCGCCATGAAGTTCCCTACTTCGACAGGGGTCTGCACTATCAAGGGCGATCAGCTCGCTGCCAGGGAATGCTACAGCGTTTCCATGAAGGGAAAATCTAAACCCGGGCAGGTGGCGATGGCCATTCAGGATGAAGAGGAATCGCAGGGACCCAAGGCGGCCCCTGAGATTGAAAAACCTCGGGTTTCCAAAGACGAAAAGCTCGCCTTAAGCGAGGACATTGATCCCCGAGTAGGCGAGGACAGGTCCGAGCTCCAAGCTATTGAAGATCTCGAGGAGGTAGGCATCGATGAACAAAACCCTTCACGGACGGTGAAGCTCGGAAAGAACCTCTGCGATAGAAGAAAGGCGGATCTGACCGCGTTTCTGAGAAAGAACCTAGACGTATTCGCATGGTCGCACGAGGACATGATAGGGATCAGTCCGAGCGTAATCATGCACACGCTCCACCTAGACAAAAGCGTCCCTGCAAAGTCTCAAAAGCAGAGGCGTTTAGGGACAACCCGAGCCGAGGCCCTTGAAGAAGAAGTGGCCCGGCTCAAGAAATGTGGCTTTATCCGCGAAGCCAGATTTCCCATTTGGGTTGCCAATCCCGTGTTAGTTCCAAAGCCCAATGGCAAGTGGCGGACCTGTATTGATTTTTCCGACCTGAATAAAGCCTGCCCCAAGGATTGCTTTCCGTTGCCGAGGATCGATCAACTGGTGGATGCCACGGCAGGGCACGAGCTCATGTCCTTCATGGACGCGTACTCGGGCTACAATCAGATCGCAATGAATCCAGCAGACCAGGATCACACCAGCTTCATGACCCCGACTAATGTCTATTGCTATAAGGTCATGCCGTTCGGTCTAAAGAACGCCGGAGCTACCTACCAAAGGCTGGTAAATAGAATGTTCGCGGATCAGATCGGGAAGAACATGGAAGTGTACGTCGATGATATGCTTGTCAAGTCAAAGACTGCCACCAACCACGTTGCCGACCTGGAAGAATGTTTTAACATACTGCGAGAATATGGCATGAGGCTCAATCCTCAGAAATGCACTTTCGGTGTCGCATCGGGGAAGTTCTTGGGTTTCATAGTCAATACCCGAGGAATCGAGGCAAATCCCGACAAGATCAGGTCACTGCTCGAGCTTCCATCCCCCAGGTCGCGGAAAGATGTCCAAGGACTCACAGGAAGGGTGGCGGCACTGAACCGGTTCATTTCCAAATCGATCGACAAGTGCCTGCCTTTCTACAACCTGCTCCGCGGAAACAAGAAGTTCGAATGGACAGTAGAGTGCGAGGGCGCATTCCTCGACCTAAAAACGCACCTGGCTGAGCCACCTGTGCTATCAAAGCCCAGGGTAGGAGAACCTCTTTTCCTCTACATGGCCGTGACTGAGGACGCAGCTAGTGCCGTTCTGGTACGAGAAGAGGACCGGGCTCAGAAACCGGTTTATTACATCAGCAAGAGACTCCTCGGAGCTGAGTCAAGGTACCCGTTGATGGAAAAGCTGGTGTTCTGCCTAATCACGGCCTCGCGAAAACTCAGGCCATACTTCCAGTCCCACTCTGTACACGTCATGACCGATCAGCCTCTAAGGCAGGTTTTGCAAAAGCCTGAAGCCTCGGGACGCTTGCTAAAGTGGGCGGTCGAACTCAGTCAGTTCGAGATTTTCTATACTCCCCGAACTACCATAAAAAGTCAAGCCTTGGCCGACTTCGTGGCAGAATGCGCGGGATTCCGTGAGATCCCATCAGAAGATTCACAGCAGCTCACATCCTCAGGCTCATCGTGGAGGATCTTCGTTGATGGCTCGTCTAACGAGAACGGCTTCGGGGCCGGAATTATTCTGATATCCCCAGAAGGACATAGATTCCATTCGGCGCTGAGATTCGGGTTCAAGGCGTCCAACAACGAGGCAGAGTACGAGGCCTTGTTAGCCGGACTTAGGATAGCTAGCGAGCTAAAGGCAAGCTCTGTCCAGTGCTTCAGCGACTCCCAGCTCGTGGTGAATCAGGTCTTAGGCGAGTATCAGGCGCGGGGTCCCAAGATGGCCTCTTATTTGGCTAAGGTAAAATCCGAATTATCTACGTTTGGGCAAGGGTCGATCGAGCAGATACCTCGAGAGCAGAACGCCAATGCAGATGCTCTCGCCAAGCTCGCCACCTCGGGGGAGGCAGAAACCCTGGGGTTGGTGCCAATTGAGTTCTTGGACAAACCAAGCATAGACGGAGATCGAGCGGATATTGAGATGATTGACATCAGGCCGACCTGGATGACTCCCATTGTTGAGTACCTCGTCGAGGGCAAGTTACCCGAAGGGCGCAACGACGTACGGCGAGTCCTTTATCAAGCTCCGAGATATACGCTAGTCGAGGGGGTGTTGTACCGACGTGGGCATTCATTACCTCTCCTCCGGTGTGTTCTTCCAAGTGAGGCGAAGGCCATCCTGCAGGAAGTTCACGACGGATTCTGCGGAGATCACACTGGGGGGCAAAGCCTGGCCTTGAAGATCCTTCGGCAGGGTTTTTACTGGCCGACTCTGTCCAAAGACTCGATCTCATACGTAAAAAAGTGCGACAAATGTCAGCGGTTCGCCGCGGTTGCACGAGCCCCCCCGACCGAGCTAAAATTGATATCGTCTCCCTGGCCCTTCGCCATTTGGGGCATAGATCTAATAGGCGCCCTGCCCACCGGAAAGGGAGGGGTCCGTTACGCCGTGGTAGCCATTGACTACTTCACAAAGTGGGCCGAAGCAGAGCCGTTGGCGACAATAACATCGAAAAAGGTGCTAGACTTCGTGGTTAAAAGCATCGTTTGTCGCTTCGGCCTACCCAAAAAGATCGTTTCCGACAATGGCACTCAATTTGACAGCGACCTGTTCACCGAATTTTGCGAAAAGAACGGAATTGTGAAAAGTTTCTCATCCGTGGCCTATCCTCAGGCGAACGGCCAGGTCGAAGCTGTCAATAAAACTCTGAAGGCAAGCCTCAAGAAGAGGCTAGATGAGGCAAAGGGGATCTGGCCAGAACAGCTCCCCCAAGTTCTGTGGGCCTATAGGACCTCACATCGGACTCCCACGGGTCACACTCCTTTCTCCCTAACCTTTGGAAGTGAAGCGGTCCTCCCCGTGGAGGTAAAGGTCCTATCGCACAGGGTCCGGTCCTACGAACAGAACAAGAACCACGAGCTCCTATGCCACTCCTTAGACTTGATGGATGAGAGGCGAGAGGATTCACAACTCCAGCTCGCCCATTATCAACAGAAAATCACTCGCTACTTCAACGCTAAGGTCAAAAGACGTGCCTTTAGCGTCGGCGATTTGGTCTTGAGGAGAGTTTTCCTGGCCGGGAAAGATCCCAAAGATGGGGTTCTGGGACCAAGCTGGGAAGGACCATACCAGGTCATCGAAGTCATCAAAGAAGGGACGTATAAATTAGCTCGACTTGGTGGAGGGGCGGTCCCGCGGACTTGGAATGCAATCCACCTAAAGAAATATTATCAATAAACATGTGTAAGACCTAGAAGGTCACCTCCCATGTATAAATAAAAATCAAATGTTTCTCGTTATTTGCAAGGGTAATTTTAAAGTAACAACGAAAGACCCTTTCCCAGTTACTTGGGGGGCATATGGTACCCGGATATATCCGGGTCTCCTTAACGACTTAGGTGTTAATTTTTATCTATGGATAAGAGTTATCACAAACTAAGTCCTATCCTGGTCTTAACCAGGTCATAAAACTTAGAAGTTAGCTAAAATTTGTTGACCGAGGTTCTTCTTTAAAGAGCCCGGGATACGGATAAAAGTTGACCCGAACTAAGTTTTTTTCAAAATAAGTTCCTGGTCTTAACCAGGTCATAAAACTTAGAAGTTAGCTAAAATTTGTTGACCGAGGTTCTTCTTTAAAGAGCCCGGGATACGGATAAAAGTTGACACGAACTAAGTTTTTTCAAAATAAGTTCCTGGTCTTAACCAGGTCATAAAACTTAGAAGTTAGCTAAAATTTGTTGACCGAGGTTCTTCTTTAAAGAGCCCGGGATACGGATAAAAGTTGACACGAACTAAGTTTTTTCAAAATAAGTTCCTGGTCTTAACCAGGTCATAAAACTTAGAAGTTAGCTAAAATTTGTTGACCGAGGTTCTTCTTTAAAGATCCCGGGATACGGATAAAAGTTGACGCGATCTGAGTTTTTTCAAAATAAGCTCCTGGTCTTAACCAGGTCAGAAAGCTTAGGAGTGAACTAGAAAATTGTTGAACGCGGATCTTATTTAAAGAGCCCGGGAGACGGATAAAGTTAACTCGAACTACGTTCATAAAAATAAAGAGATAAATTATGACCAAATACATGAAAATATATATGTAAAACTGGTTGAGCAAATTGTCTCGAGGCGGAAACGCCTCACATAAAAAAGAGAATTACAATAAAAAAAAAAAAAGAAGAAGAGTTCAAAATACGAAAACGAGAAGCATCCTAAGCCCCATCAGCTGGCCCTTTGGAGGTCGCGGTCTCACCCTGCTCCGCCGCGGCAGAGGCCTCTCCAGTCTCCGATGGAGGAGCCTCCTTATTCAGGCGGGCTTGAAGCCGCGGCAGCAGGAATGCCCAGAGGTCCGGCGGCATGAAGGAGAAGTCCGCGTCCGGATTGTGGGACCAGCAGTGATAGAATAGGTCCTGTAAGGACTGCTCCGACACGACCCGCTCGTCTTTCAGGGCGGTCTGGGAGGTCTGGACTTCGGCCTTCGCCACCTCAAGGTCTGCCCGCGATGCGGCCAGGGAGTTTTTAAGCTCTAGGTTCTCGGAGCGAAGCTTCTCTAGCTCGGATGCGGCCAGGGAGCGTTTAAGCTCTTGGTTCTCCGAGCGGACCTTCTCTAGCTCGGCTTTTGAGGCCGCCAAGGCGTCTCTCGCCTCCTGAGACTCCTGGAGGGCAGTCTGGCGATCTGCTTCCAAACCCTCGAGCTGGGCCTTGGTCCTAACGATGCCTCTATAGGCGGCAGCCATGCCCTGCAAGAAAAGAGTGATAAATTAGCAAACTGGAAGGAGAAAGGCGGCGTGTGAGTGTCAAAGCCTTAAAAGAAGGGGGCACTTTACCGTTAAAGTCATGTCCATAGCGGACTCTATAACTCGGACGGGGCTCGTTGTTTCGATGGCCCGGAGCTCCTTCTCCCTGATATTGTAATAGTGGCTGACGGCGTAGCTGGCCGACTCGTACACCGTACCCCGGAATGCTTCGGGCATCTTCTCCAGAGCCCGGTGGTCGACCGGGATACGCACGTCCGGGGCTACCGCGGCCTGATTCCCGACCTCTATTACCCCGTCCTGGGCGGCCAGTGGAGATCGTTGGGGTGGCGGATGCATGAGTCCTGTCCTGGCGACAGGGAGGTTCGCCCCCGCGACCTGGGATGACGGGTCTCTCCCCTTCTCCGTAGCTGGGGATTTGGTGGAGACCCCGGTCGAGCTCTTGGACTCGCGAAGCCTCTTTAACCTCGGCCCCGCTGGGGGATTCCCACCAAACACAACGCCCCGCAGACTATTCCCGGGCTGAGACATCTCTTCTGCCAAAGAGCAAAAAACACGGTTATCAGCAATCATACAGAAATAAAGGCAATAAGAAAGAAAATACTAAGGGAGCCCTACCCCCCGAGCTGGAAGAGCCTAGGACGATTATCTCACGAACTGGCGAAGGTTCTAGGTCCGGTTCTGAATCGGGGCTGGACTCTTCTACGTACTGCCTAATCCCCGGAGCGTAGACGCCCCTCTGGAGCGCAGGCCACGTGCGTAAATTGGTCCCGTACTCCTCAAAAATGGCCGACCTAAAGGCTAGGATATTATCTACTACTACGGTACCCTTGGGCCGACTCTCTTGGTTGTCCAGCACGAGCTGGTCAACGCAGTGGAGCAGAAGCGTGTCCAGGTCCGGATTCCTTGGGTGACGATGGACGAGCTGCCTAGGGTTGAACCTAACCAGCCGGGGGTCTGCAGTGGCCCTATCTACGTTCTTAAATAAGTAAAAGTTACCTTGACCGGAAGGACCCGCGGCTGCTCCGGATTGGGCCCTCTCCTCGATGATCCCCTGGGCGACCTCCAAGCTCCGCTTCCTGTTCCTCACCAGAGGAACTTCCTCACCTTCTTCCTCGCCTTCGTCATCTGCGACCTCCTCCGCGACGATCGGCCTGTTGTCGCGGGCTGGGGGAGGCCCCCGGGGCCTTTTCAAATTCAAAGTCTGATTTGGGAAAATCAGCTTGCAGAATACCATCGTCTCGTCCGTCACGAGCACGCGGTAGTCTTTATCACTGGGAGGCAGGTTCGCCAGTGTGTCGTATTGACCCCTGAGGGTCACGGACTTTTCGGTCCTCGAGTAGATGGCTGCAAGGTTGGTCGAAATCAGAATTGGAATAAGGGACGGGCTAAAATAAGATAACCGTTAAAAGGCGAGCTAAATGGAGGATTACTTACGAGGGCGGTTGAAATAATGATGATCGCAGTTTCGGAACCCAGTAGACATAAAAAACTGGTCTTTGAAGTCGTTTGGATGGCTCGGCAGCTCGATCACTGCAGCTGTGTTAGGGAAGCGGGTTAAGTAATAGAACCCGTCGCCTCGCCCCCGCTGGTCCGGGCTGGCTTTGAGGCAGAAGAAATACAAGATATCAGCAGGAGTGGGGACCTCCCACTCATGCTTTTGGAACAAATACCTCAGTCCCGCCAGCAGACGGTAGGAATTGGGGGGGAGCTGAAATGGGGCCAACCCCACGTAGTTCAGAAAATCAGCGAAATACTGATCCAGGGGGAGGAAGGCCCCTGCCTTGAAGTGTTCCCCGCTCCAGGCCGCGAACGACTCGTCGAGCGGCGTGCAGCTCCTCTCCCCATCCGCAGCAGGTCGGGCGATCACGGAGGTCTTCCCCAGAGGAATGTTGTGGTTAAGGAAGATTTTGGTGATCTTTGCCTGGCTGGTTATCTTCGAGACGATTCTCTCCGCCTCGAAAAACGCGTCAGGAGCCACCTCGGCCTGCTTCTCCACCGCCGGTCCAAAGTGAGGAATTGGCGAGCTGGTCACCACCGCCTTTCCTTTATCCTTCTGGGAGGCCAAACTTCCCACATTCTTCTGTGGCAGATTTCTCTTTGGAGCCATCTGGTCGCCTATCGAGCAAAAGAAAACACTTTAGAAAAGGCGACCCAAGCAGGAGAGTGAGGCAAGCATTAAGTACACGAGCTGGGGTAAGCCCAGCCCGTGGAGAGTGGTGCCACGCGTTCCAAGGAACACGCGCCTATGCCCTCAACAGATCCCAGATTACTCGGAATTCGTGTGTCAGATGGCTCAGAGTAAAAAAAAAAAAAAAAAAAAAAAATTTGCCTTGGGGGGAAAGTTTCAACAGGCAAGGCGTGGAAAAACCGCTTTTAAGGCGTATCCCCTAAGCTACCCGGTTTTTGCACCCAAAGTTCCTACGGATCCTACCAGAAATTGTTCCTAAGAAAGAATCATGGAACCCATGTTCTAAGGCGATGTCCCATGGCAAATGTGCCCTAATCAAAGAAGGGCCATCACCCTCCATATCCGCGCGACCCAGAAAACTTCTGCATGTGGCTACAGTAAAATTTTTTACCTAGGCTACAGTGGCATGCTTTCAAAAATAAATGGGGACAGAAGACTTACAGTATAGGGTTGGATGGTGAGCGAGGTTGCTGCGCGGGTAGGGGCTTCGTGGGCACAGTAGTCTCCAAGGCCTTGAAGGAACTCGCACGCTTAAGCTTCGTGAACGGAGAAGATGAGAGCAATGGAAATGAGGGTTTTGCTCTTCGGAAGGTCAGAGAGAAAAGAAGGAAATTTGAGAGGTTCTGAACGGTAAGGTGGTCCGTGCGTGGGATGACCACCCCCTTTTTATACAAGGGGGGATCACGTGTAAAAGGCTCCTGGGAGACCCTCCACTCGAAATGTGAAACGACGGCTGGACAGTAGGCTAGGCCATTTAATGCGGTTCTCGTAGAATGTACCGTCGCCACCCGCGGCGTTCCACGTATCAGACGCATGCGAAAAGCATGGAATGCGAAGGGTTGTGGGAGAAGTCTAAAAGCTCCAACTGTGGTCTCCCATGTCTGACGTCATGGACCACGAGCAGGAGCTTGGGGGGCAGATGTACGCCCTGGATTTCCCACGGGCTGTTTAGCAGGACGATCCTCGGACTAAACATGATTTAGCCCGAGGCTCCCACAGGCCAGAGGCTTTATCTTCAGGACGGGCCCTTTCTAGCTCGAGGGGATGGAGTTTCCTGCTCCTTCTTGTTGTTCCAGGAGCTGGGAACAACATCCGACGACCACTGAAGGATCAGCTCGGGTTATGGATTGCTCCGGTAGCGAGCTTCTCAGGAAGTTCTGACCCTATGGGAGGTCAACACGCAAGATAAACGTGCATAATCCTGCCATCACGTGTTCGATATCCCCCTGACTTCTCGGACACGCCGCAGGAACGTGCGTATTCAGACACCCACGGATGGGTTGGGCCGTGCGGCCCATTATCTCCTTCCATACTGATTAGACCACACTTGTGTGTCAGGTTTAGAAAGTAATCATGAATATCACAGACTTGATATGACAAATGGTAAGGTCACGGGATGACCTCCCTACCAATTTCCAGGTGCCTTCTCCTATAAATATGGAGACCCTGGGAATTGATAGGGGTTGGAAAAAATAGTCTTGTAAGAACTATACATTTTGTAAACCAATTACCCAGAAAAGATCAATAATATTGACTAGTGGAGTAGAAGGATTTTAACCTTCGAACCACTTAAAAAACGTGTTTAGGGTCACCTAGTTCTTCTCACAAAGATTTCATATCTGCGACGGTTCTACTTTTAAGTACTAATCTCTTTCTCTTCTTCTCTTAATTACCTGTTGCCGAAGAACCGCGTCAACAATTATATTAAATTCTCACTCATTTTTTCTTCCGCTGTCTCTTCCCTTGTTTTTTCGTTAAATTAAGATTTAGTTTAACATATGGATTAATATAAAGTTTAGTTAGCTAAATATTCTAGAGATGGTTACACTTGGTCATACTCATAATTTATGGATTATATAACTATGTATATGGGTAATAGTTAAATTGAGATTTCTTAATGGGTAATTAATATTGACTTTTAACAAATAAATTTTTATTTAAAGATTATAAGTTTGACAATTTATCAATAATATATAATAAATTCAACAAACTTTATTACTGTGATCATTTGAGTAATTTAGAATGTAATTATATAACTTATTCTAAAATGTTTTATTCATAAATTGTATTCATAAATAAATTTGAATAATAATCTGTTGACGCGGTTCTTCGCCAACATGTAATTAAGAAAAGAAAGAGAAAGGGATTAGTGCTTATGTTGAACCGAAATAGATGAATGATCTTGGAAATGGAATGGTGACACAAAATACATTTTTAGGTGTTTTAAAGGTTAAAATCCTTCTACTCCACCAGTCAGTATTATTGCTATATACTGGGTATTCTTTTACAGGGCATTTCTTACAATATAGAATCCAACCCCTTATAACTCCCAGGGTCTTCATATTTATAGGAGAAGGCACCTGAGAGTTGGTAAGAAGGTCATCCCGTGACCTTCTTACCTATCGTGTCAACTCTGGGACATTCATGATTGATTCCTAAACCTGACACATAAGTGTGGTCAAATCAATAGGTAAGGGGATAATGGGCCGCACGGCCCAATCCAGTTGTGGGTGTCTGAATACGCACGTTCCTGCTGCGTGTCCAAGAAGTCAGGGGTATATCAGACACGTGATGTTTGATATATCCATGTTTACCTTGCGTGGTTGACTTTATAAAGGTTCACAGCCTCCAACTCTAGCTCGTACCACGAGTTGGATGATTCCCTCGACCTGTGGTCTTCAGAGTCCAGACTCAGTCCTTAAGCAATCTTGGCGAACCCTTGGGTTACCTCGAGCTAAGGAGGTAGGATCTTATGATGACAGCTCCGGTCTTGGGGATGTCCACGTGGTAGTCATGATTAGGCCGTATCTCAGCTCGTTAATCAGCCCGTGGGAAAATCAGGGCGTACATAATCCAAATTGAAAGCTAAGAATTGTAATATTCTACATGTTCAAAGTTTTTGTTTATTTTAATTTCGTATAAAAAGTTACGTGTACTTTCATTCTTTGTTTAGTATTGGACTTAGCTAAATGAGTTTCATACCTTTTTGTTCCTTGTTTTTTTTTTCAAATTAATTTGTAACTCACTCAATTCATTTTTCTTGCTCAAAATAATATTTTTTCTGTATTAAAAAGAATATAGATTAATGGATAAATTTAAGTTATAATATATTTGTGTGATATTATATATGATATATGGATATTATTGATAATTATAGAAAATATTTGAAATGAATAAAAAATATTTAAATGATATAGAGAAAAAAGAAAAAAGAGGAAATTACATTTTATATGAGAATTTTAATAGTGTGCAAAAATATGGTTTTTAAAAAAAAAAAAATATATTCTATAGCTCTTTTTAAGAATTTTCACTTTTATAGGTTTATTTTTCTATATTTTTGTATAAAAGTTGGTTTATGCCATAGTTTTACTCTTAATCAAGTTTTATTAATTTGGAAGGGTATGTTTGTAATTTGATTATTACATTTTTAGCTTATTTGTTTTTTTATATTATTTTTGTATAACTAATTTTATATTAAATTTTTCTTTGGTTGTTTTGCAATTTTTTTTTAATATGAATTGTGTTTATTATTTTTTTATTTATTATAAACATTTTTTTAGATTATACATTTCTTTTTTCAAATCTCGGGTAAGGTAACCAGTTACTTTATTGATCTTTGACAATTATGTAAAAACAAGTTAAATAACATGTATTAGAAGAAGTAACCTTCTGCCACAAGAGAGGTAACCATAAGAGGGGTGACATATTACTCATATTAAATATGAAAAGAAACATCAAATTTAAATGAAAAAGAGGAAGAACACTTCATTAAAAAGGAAGAAGAAGTAACTATTACTTTAGTAACATAGGTAATTAGTTACCATAAAGAACCCATAAATATAGACACACATCAGAATGTGAAGGTAACCAGTTACCCCCAGAAATATACACACAAAAACGTAAAGGTAATCACTTACCCCTAGAAATATACAAATAAAGAACGGGAAGACAACTAGTTACCACAAATCTGAAGATAGAAAAAAAAATCAGATCCACCCCCTTTCCCTTCTCTCCCATCTTCTTCATATAATTTTTTTTTTCTAGATTTGAATGTTCCCATCAGGGTAACTGGTTACCCATTTATGTTTTCATATTTTTATTAGTTTTCTTTCCAACTTTTGGTGTTCCTATAAGGGTTACAGTAAAAAGAAAATGTTGAAAAAATTGATTTTTTTTACATATAGTGGAAAAACTATAGAAATTACAATAATAAAAGATAATATATAAAAATTAATAAAATAATTATGTAATGTTAAAGTATATGTGTGAAAAAGAGGGAAAAAAAGAAAATGGAATGAAAGAAGAATAAGTACAAAAAATAAAGAAAAAAAAACTTAGGAAAGAAAATTAAAAAATATGAAAAAAAATTAAAACAAAGAAATAATGAAGAGAAAAAGAACAGATGAATGAATAAAAATGAAAAGAAGAAGTTAAAAAAAATAGAAAAATGGAAAGAAAAAAATTGGTAGAAAAAAAATGAAAAAAAAAAGGAAAAAAAAACAAAAAAATGGAAGAAGAAAAAAAGAGCTCATATTTGTGAAAAAAGACAAAAAAAAATGAAACAAGAAAAGAATAAATACAAAAATGAAGAAATAATAGAAGGAAAAAATGAAAAAAAAAAAAGGAAAGAAAACTGAAAAAATATGAACAAAAAAAACAAAACAATACAAATGAAAGAAAAAAAAAAGATAAATGAGTAAAAATGAGAAGAAAAAGAAGAAGAAGAAGAAGAAGAATAAGAATAATAATAATGAAAAAATGGAAAGAAAAAAAAAAGATGAATGAAAAAATTGGTAGAAAAATAAAAGAAAAAATAAGTAAGGAAAAAAAGAAAGAAAAAAAAAGGAAAAAATAACTAAAAAAATTATTAAAAAATGAAGGAAAAAATAAAAAAATAGAAAAAAAATTACTTTTAAAATCAAAGAAAACATAATTATGATAAAAAATATGACATTTTCATATTTTAGTTAGCTACTAATTGTGTTTTCCATATTTTAATTTTTTGTTTAATAAAATTTCCTATACAAATTAAGAAAAGTATAATTCCCATATTTTTGCATATTGATGGTATAAAAGCCATAATTTTTAAAAATTAAAAAAAAAAAAATAGGAAAACTCATGTATGATATAATGTAAAAGTTCGAAATATAATTGAAAAATATGTATTTTGATAAGTTGTTTTAAAAGATGGAGTAGAGTACAAATTAAAAATACTCAAATTTTAAATTTATTTTATAACTTTATATCACTTTTCATATATTTTTTAAATATTAATAAAAAAAATTAAGCTCGTAAATTTAATTCTTTTAGGATCTCAAATTATCAGGACCAGGACCGTTCTTATGCTATATATACGTACATATTCATTAGACAATAAGGCAGATAACCCTTTTTTTTTTTTACAGCATACCATTTCAGCACCATTTTTTCCAATTGTCATTGATAAATACTATCATTGATTTACAAATAACACAACAATGATTATTCTTTATATCCTTTTACAAAAATAACATAAAAAAACACAATAAAGCAATATTTTGATTATTGGTTGTGGTTAATAATATTTTTTTAGCAGCTCAACAAGATCGATGCTTATAAGGCAACGAAAGCTGATCCAAAAATGGTGGTGGAGCAGTACAGAAAGCGTTTCATGGTACCATATTTCTTTATTACAAATCTTCATTTTTTTCTTTGTTATTTATAATTAATTAATTTTATGGAATTTTAAAAAATAACTAATTTTATTTATTTTTACAGTCTTAAAAAAATTATTGTAATAATGGATATTGATGGCGATAGTACTCAAATTTTGTTAAAAGTTACACTTTAATACCCAATTTTTGTTTTGCGGTAATAATTCATATATTTATAATTTTGGTTCAACTGTTAGTATTCACCGTTAAGTATTCATGTGACACATTTTTATACTCGTAAATTTAGGTATTAAAGTGTAACTTTATAAATAATTTTGATATTATCGCTGCCAATATCACTAAATTCTTTAAATACTATAAAAATCATTTAAAATTTAAAAAAATCTAAAAGATTATTAGAAACTAATTAATAAAACTAAAATTTACAAATTCGAAACAACCCAAATTAAAATTGAAACTCAAAATCATCATAATATCCATATTATTAATTAATTTTTAATAATCTTTTAGATTTTTTAAAATTAAAAATGATTTTTATAATATATAAAGAATTTAGTCTAAAATCATCCCAAAATCCATATGTGCCACGTGGATACGTAACAGGAAGTTAACGATGCGTACTAACGGTTGCACAAAAATTGTAGATTTATGTATTACTGCAAAAAAAAAAAAATTGGGTATTAAAGTCTAACTTTTGAAAAGATTTTGGTATTATCGCTACCAATTAGACTAATAAAAATGTGACACTTGGATACTTAACGGAAGTTAACGGTGAGTACTAACGAATGTTGCACCAAAATTATACATTTATGTATTATTACCGCAAAAAAAAAAAAAAGATTTGGGTATTAAAGTGCAACTTTTGAAATTTTTTGGGTATTATTGCCGCCAATATCTCTTTTAAAAATATAATTTTAAGTTTTTTATTTTAGAAATTTAGTTTCTAAATCTCATATGAAACACATGTTTGACAATATACTAAATATATATTAAATATATATATATATATTAAAAACATAAAAAAATTAATAGATATAAATATTTGGCTATTTATGATTTTTGCCCCTCGAATTATGACTTATACTTAGGTTGCCATTCTTCTGTTATTAAAACTAGGTTGCATCCTTAGGTCGCCTCTAATGAGTCATTTTGTAACCAGACGAACTAAAAAAAATTGTCATGGCCCAACAAAAGAAAAAGACCATTGCAGGCTCCTCTAACCAAGGGTGCTGTATCCACCCGCTCGGTGAAGACCGTTAACCCAGGGCCTGGTAAAGTACCTGGGTTGGCGTAGGTCGCTATGTGTGTTAGACTGTTGACTGTTTTGCTGTATATTGTTGGATTGATATGTGATTTGTTATGCGTTGAGTTTTCTTGCTGGGCTTCGGATCACGGGTGCTCTATGGTGCAAGTAAGGGCAAGGGAAAGGTCGACCAACCATGATGGAGAGCGTGGAGCAGCGTGTACATGTTCGGCCTACCTGGCTGCCACAACTACGGTTGTTTGAGGAATTACTGTAAATGATTTGTTTTGTCACTTAGGTCGACTGTATCTACATTTTGAGTTGTAATACACTTTCGAAACAGTATTTTGGGATCCCAAATGTATAACTTTTATGATTTTAATTAATGTCCAAATCTTTATATCCAATGTTGTCAAATGAGTCTTTATTTCAATTTAATCACACTTTTTAACCTAAAACCTTGATTAACGAGCTAATGACACATTTATAAATCACATGGTAATGACTCTAAGGTAGTAGGGCGTTATAACTTGGTATTAGAGCGTGCCAAGGTTTATGGTTCCTGGAGATCGACCGAACATATACACTCACTGCCAATGACAAGCTCGACTCAGGGTTGGTCGGTATTTAATAAACTATATGCTTAACTGCTTGTTTAAGTTTCCCTGTTTGCCTGAATGTATAGATAGAGCATGATGAATGTATTTATATGCATGATGACAGGGCACGACCCCATGACTTTTATATGTTATGTGTGATGTGTTGATCTGTTGTTTGTGATTGTTTGATGGGACTATGAGGTGGTTTTTGGATGTTGTTATCATGCCTGATGTACGACGTCATTGATTGCGGGCATATTGCAGTTATTGCCGAGTTAGGACCCTCCAGCTGCCCCACATAATTGGCAACAATTGTTTATTGAAATGGAAGCCATACTTCAATGAAAATTTGATGAGCTCCGAGAGTTAAGGCAACAGGCCCCTCCTCAGGGTATTGGGTTACAAATTCCACAGGTTGTGGTACCAGTGCCAGCCCAACCTGTGAAGGAAAACAAGTGGGAGCCTTTATATGAGAGGTTTAGGAAGCAGCATCCTTCCACTTTTGAGGGTGGTCCAGACCCACTACGTGCAGAGTAGTGGATGAACATGACTTCTTCCATCCTAGATTTCATGAGGGTGGAAGGGATGAGAGAGTGGCCTGTGCCAGCTACATGTTGAGAGAAGATGCCCGCATCTGGTGGGAAGTTGTGTCCCAAAGGAAGGATGTGACAGTTATGACTTGGGAAGAATTCAGAGACGTCTTCAATGAGAAATATTATAGTTTGGCAGTCCGAGATGCAAAGGTGGATGAGTTAATCTGACTCAAAACCGGATGATAGTTACAGAATATGCCCTGAAGTTTGACCAGTTAGCGAAGTTTGCGCCGGACTTGGTGCCTACTGATATGGCACGTGGGGATCAGTTTGTTTAGGGATTGAACGTTATGATCCCCCGTGATATCACGATAACACTAGACCTGATAATTACCACCTATGAACAAGTAGTGGAGAAGGCCCTTACAATTGAGGGGGTCGAGGATCAGATATGGAGAGAGGGCGCCGCAAGGCGCGATGCTTGGAGGATGGTGCCTCCTTTTACTGGATCAAGCCGGGATAGTGGCCCCAATGAGTAGAAGAGAAAGGCCCCAAATTATTTTGTTCCTCCTGGCTCAAATAGAAGGGCACGAGGTACTTTTAGTGGCCGTCAGGGCGGGGGAGACAACTAGAAGAGTTTCCCAGTGTGTCGTCGGTCCAGGCGACGACATCAAGGAGAGTGCAGAGTCAGAGCCTGCTTTACTTGTGAGAGTATTAGTCATCTGAGGAAGGACTTCCCATAAGCCAGAAAAGAAGAGTGACAACCTCACTATAGCCAGAGGATTCACCTTGACCTAGACTGAGGCTGAGGGTAGTCCCTCGGTCGTGACAGGTCAGATTTCTAGTGCTGGTTCTTCATTTACTGCATTGATTGACTCAGGAGCTACTCATTCATTTGTATATGCTAGAGTGATAGACTGTTTGTGTAGACCTAGTGTTTTGTATGCTTGGGGATTCAGGACTTTGTTACTAACAGAGGAACTGATAGTCTCTAGGAGATGGGTTAGGGCATTACCAGTAGAGACAGACAGTAGGGAGTTGTTTGTGTACTTGATTGAGCAAGTAATGGATGACTTTGATATGATTTTGGGGATGAATTGGTTATCAAAGTACGGGGCAATGATAGACTGCAAGCGAAGGATGGTGACCTTTGAACCAGAAAGGGAGGCACCCTTTATATTTGTGGGGACAGTGAGTGGACCACGAGTACCTATGATCTCTGCACTGAAGGCTAGAGACCTAATGCAAGAAGGTTGCGTAGGATTCCTAGCAAACATCGTGGGTACCTCTAGGATTGTTTTGGTTGGATCAGATGAGACCAAATCAGTATGCGAGTTTCCTGATGTATTCCCAGAAAATTTTCCAGGGTTGCCACCGCACCGAGAGATCGAGTTTGTCATAGAGTTGGTGCCAGGGGTAGAGCCAGTATCTAGGACATTTTATAGAATGACTCAATCACAGTTGAGGGAACTGAAGATTCAGTTGTAGGAGTTACTGGACTTAGGATTCATCAGACTGAGTTTTTCGCCGTGGGGTGCTCAAGTGTTTTTCGTCAAGGAGAAGGATGGATCCTTAAGGATGTGTATTGACTACAGAGTGCTAGACAAGTTGACCATTAAGAATAAGTCCCCACTACCCAGGATCGACGACTTGTTTGACCAGCTACAGGGGAAGACGGTGTTCTTTAAGATTGACCTTTGGTCCGGCTACCACCAGTTAAGGATTAGGGAAGAGGACATACCAAAGACCGCATTTCGCACAAGGTATGGACATTATGAATTCCTGGTAATGTCCTTTGGATTAACCAATGCCCCAGCAACCCTTATGGACTTGATGAATAGGGTCTTCAGAGATTATTTGGACAAGTTTGTGATCGTATTCATCGATGATATACTGATGTACTCCCAGTCAGTGACAGAGCACGAGCAACATCCTTGTTTGGTACTATAGCGGTTGCGAGAGCATAAGTTATATGCTAAGTTCAGCAAGTGTGAGTTTCAGTTACCTCAAGTAACATTTTTGGGCCACATTGTGAGTAAGGAGGGGATTCTGGTGGACCCAAGCAAGATTGAGGCAATGAGGGATTGGCCCAGGCTGAGCAGTGTACCAGAGGTTAGGAGTTTCTTGGGATTAGCAGGGTACTATCGGTGGTTCGTTGAGGGATTCTCCAGAATAGCTACACCATTGACTGAGCTAACACGTAGAAGACCAAGTATGTCTGGACAGATAGATTTGAGAATAGTTTCAAGGAGTTGAAGCGGCGACTGGTCACCGCTCCAGTATTGAGTCTACTGTCAGACAATGAGAAGTTAGTAGTCTATTGCGATGCTTCGAGGCAGCGTTTGGGGTGTGTATTGATGCAAGCTAGAAAGATGATAGCTTACGCATCGAGACAGCTGAAGGAGTATGAGCAGAGGTATCCCACTCAGGATCTGGAATTGGCAGCGGTGGTATTTTCACTAAAGGTTTGGAGGCATTATCTGTATAGGGAGAAGTGTGAAATATACACCGACCATAAAAGTCTGAAGCATTTCTTTACTCATAAGGATCTAAATATGCGCCAGAGGTGTTGGCTAGAATTGGTAAAGGATTATGACTTTGACATTCTATTACATCCTAGGAAGGCCAATGTTGTGGCCGACGCATTGATTCAGAACGACGCAAGACAATGATATCATAGAGGTTAGTTGAAGAGATGACTAGAGCAAGAATTGAATTGGTAGTTGGTCAGCTAGCCAATATCACTCTTCAGTCCACGCTCCTCTTCAGTCCACGCTCCTTGAGAGGATCAAGGAAGCATAGAGGGAGGATCCCCAATTGAGGAAGCACACAGAGGATGTCTTAGCTGGAGCGGCTAAAGATTTTTCTATTTCAGAGGTGGGTTTACTGAGGTATAAGGGTCGGATTTGCGTTCTGATGGATTCCAGTATCCGGCGAGAGATTTTAGATGAGTCTCATACAACTCCCTATTCCTTACACCCTGGTACGACGAAGATGTACCAAGATTTGAGAACCTTGTATTGGTGGCCAGGCATGAAGAGGGGTGTGGTGGATTATGTGGCCAAGTGTTACTTGTCAGCAGGTAAAGGCTGAACATCAGAGGCCAGCAGGGTTGCTGCAGCCTGTAGGGATTCCGGAGTGGAAATGGGAGGATATCACCATGGAATTTGTGGTTGGATTACCAAAGATTGTAGGTGTTGACGGTGAGAACTCGTCAACTAAGTTGAGTTGGAAAAAATTATCAAGTAAAGATAGCCAATGAAAAAGCTGTAGAAACTTAAGCAATAACTCAAGAACAATTACAGAACAACAATGGAGAAAGCAATCTTTCATTCACTCTCAAGCACTTGCTACAGTAAATTTTCCAAAACCCCCCTTCAGGTGGAGTTAGAGTTCATTTTATAGTAGGCTCTAATGGCCCTGGGTACATGGTGGTCCAGGAGACCAAGTGGTACATAAGTACTCTGTCAGGAGAGTGGTTTCAGAGGTTGTGATCGTGCATCCAATACAGGGGCAGGCGTATGGAAGATGTCTCCACTACTTGTCCGTACCCATGTCAGAGGAGTGGTAACAGACATAGCGGCGCAGGTGGTAGTGGTGTCGACTCTGACTCCTGGCCGTAGACATACGGGCCATAACTCTTATCCCATTAGTCCCACTCCCCCACTGGTACGGGTGTCTGTACTCAACATACAGGGTCTTAACGGCCGTACCCAGTACCAGGTCGTACAAGTATATTCCATTCAACTCGCTCCGAAGCCTCTAAGCATTGGTGTCTCATGGTATAGGGAATGGGACACTTGGTGCACATAATGGTCGTGGTGTGAAGTGGGGGCTCTCGGGTCCTCGGCACGAGATTCCTGAAGCACCCCGAAGCCACCCACAAGCATGGGTGATAGGCACGTGGCCTCGCCAGATGTCTAAGGGTGTGAGGCGAGATGCCTCCCTCACGAGCCCCTTCGCGAGGCCTCGTTCGCGTGGCCTCTCCCAAGCTGCCTACGATGCCCCTTTGCGAGGCTTCCCTCGCGTGGCCTCTCCCAAGCTGCCCACGATGCCCCTTTGCGAGGCTTCCCTCGCGTGGCCTCTCCCAAGCTCCTCACGAAGCCCCGTCGCGAGGCCTCCTTCGCATGGCCATCTGATGGTGCGGCCGAGCGGGGTGGATGGTGTCTCGCGCCTGGGTGGATGAACAAGGCATGGTCGAGCGAGATGGGTGGTGTCTCGCGGCTGGGAATGGCCTAGCGAGGCGGGTGATGCTTCACGGTGGGCATGGCCTAGCGAGGTGGGTGATGCTTCGCGGTGGGCATGGCCTAGCGAGGCGGGTGATGCTTTGCGGCTGGGCATGGCCGAGCGAGACGGGTGGTGCCTTGCATCTATGCCTTGCAAATGAGGGCCACATGTCATTGATCTCATGAGGCACGGACCCAAACTCGTGATGGGATGGTGCGATGGCCTCCCGAGGCGATGATGGCCCGAGGGCCTCGCATAAATCTCATCTTTTCCCTTGGTGGAATTTTAGCGCCCACACTTGCCCCCTAGTATAGGAGAGGACCTTTAGGTGCTCTTGTAGACTATTCTCATTGACTCTTATAAATAGGCCTTCATGCAAGGTCTCTTATTTTCACCTTACTTCCTTGGCTTAGTGGTTTGGAGAATCCTTCCTCTTTCAAGAGGTAAGGGGTTCTATCCCCCACAACCTCACTTTTGCCATAGTTTCATTTGTTTTATCTTTTCACTTCATTTTCATCATTCACCTTTTTTTTTTGTTTCTCTCTCTTTTTATTTTTATATATACGCTAATTTTTGGCATGTCTATTTGGAGGCTAACACATCTTTCAGGTCTATTCTTGCAGACGCGTACCTTCGACCCTTTGGTGCTTTTTGGCCCTCGACCTCCTCTCGACCCCAACAACACTCCATCTTATCTGCTTGAGGTATATATATATATATATTTTTACATTCATCGGGTCCAAATTAGCATTACTCGGGATGGGATACCTTAGCCTGAGCTTGTAGTGAGTTTGACCATATGCATGCCCCTATTTTTTATACCCTGTAGTGGGCCATTTAGGACGTTTGCATCTAGAGATATTAAGCCTATTCCTTTGTGTTTTGTAGACATCCCCTCATTTATACGTGAACCCCTTTTCGCTTTCGGGACGAGGTCTCATGGCCAGTGACGGCCCGTCCGACATACCTCCGGGGGTTGAGTTTATTGACCTGTCCTCAGACTCAGAGTCCCCTGAGGGCAACCCTCACCAGGACTATGACTCCTTAAGGCAGGCCCGCATCCGCCACCTTGAGTACATGGCCGAACTTAGGCGTAAAATTTGGGTGGTGGAGAGCGAAATTGACTCGGTGTCGAGAGGAGACGGAGCACCTTTCCCCCCAGACCTTAGTGACCATGTAGCGAGCCTTAGGATGACCCTTTTTGAATTGCACTGGGAGTTGGAGTTTATGGAGGGACACCTTCCGCCCGAACCTACCAACCCATCCACGCCTGATGACGGTCATGGGGCTGCCTCCGCTTCTCCTCAGCCCCTAGTCTCGGTTTTTCCTAGCCCAGCGCTTCCGCCATCGCTCCCTCGATAGAAAACTCTTGCTAGGAAGAAAAAATGGAGGGTCAAGTGTTCTGTCTCTTCCTCACATTTTTCTTTTGATTTTGCAGATATGCCGAGGGCACGTCGACATGTATCTATCTAGGAAAAGGACGATGCTCCTTTACTGGCGTCTGAGCTGGTGTCGCATGTGTTCGAGAATAAATTGAAAGAAATTGTGAAGCATTATCGTGTTCCCCCAGAATATGCCTTATATGCTCCTCAGGAGACATGCCGGGCCGACCGCCCTAGGGCCGGCCTTGTGGCTTTGAGCGAGCACATTTTGAAGGCGGGTGGCACCATTCCCTTGCACCCGTTTTTCGTAGTGGTCCTTAACTATTTCGACCTGGCCCCCCTTCAGCTGTCACCCAACAGTTGGTTGACCCTAAGCTGCCTATTTGTGGTGTTCAAGGAACTGGCTAAGCGCGCTCCTACGGCGCAAGAGGTGCACTTCCTGTACAACCTCATGGCATCTCCCAAGTCCAAGGGCTTCTACTATTTGCAAAAGGCCAATAACGAGCTCCCCTTGATAGAGGGCTCAGTGTCCAATCCGGGGTCTTGGAAACAAGAATTTTTCTTCGTAGAGGGCCCTCTCTTTGTCCGTGAACACTTCCGCGCCACCCCCAGTAAGTACCCTAGTCCTCCTTTTCTTTTTGTTAGAACTTACTATTTTGCACTCATGTTTGCACTGACAATGGCGTGGATCATGCAGAGCAATTCGCTGTTCTCGCGGTTGTTGGGTCGGAGGCGGACGCCGTGAAGGACCTCATTAATGCCGACCCCGCCATGAAGAAGGCGGCATTCTTATTCACCATGGAAAATCTCAACCGCCACCAGTTGTCCCCAGTCTCGGACCCCAAGTTCCTGTGGTCGATTCCTGGGTCTAAGAAGACAATGGCTGCGCTGGCTGAGCCTCTCCCAGATGATGGTGAGGCTGAGGAGGTGCCGGGGGAAGCCACCCTTGAACGCGGGGGACCTCACCAGCGATCCTTGTCCCCCGGGGGATGCCCCCCTTATGACTCCTATGACCAGGACATGGCCTTCCAACCTTGAGACCAGCATGTCGCACCGGGGTGTTATGTTTCCCCTGGCCCTGAGGGCTACGATGCCTTCCCTCAGGCTCCTCTCGACCCTGGATCATTGGGGGCTTACTACGCCGACCTTGCGGAGCCTCCCTCTGATCTACCAGAGCCTTAGTTTTCCACTTTCACCGTGCCCCCTCCTGCTTCGGTGAGCGGGTTGTCTGTCCTCATCCAGCCAGGCGCCCCTGGTGCTGATGGGGAGCCCTGGGTGGCTCGGATGGAAACGTCCTACGGACAGCGATACACCCAACTTGCCTTGAGCCTCCCCGTATCCGACTGGAATGGCCTTGGGAATGTGACTCAGTCAGACCTTGGGGAGAACCTAAGGCGCTCCATGACTTGGGTGAGTTCCCGCACCTCGCGTCGACCCTATTATGTATAGGTGTTTATGCATATATTTTTTTTTTGTTTTTGTCACTTATTGTTGTTGTTGTTAACCTTCTTGTGTAGGCCTATACAGTGGCTCTGCGGTTTGCCGACTCGGCTGGCAATCTTTCTGCGTCGTGTGCCGAGAGGGACCGTCGTGCAGCACGGGCTCAGGAGCTTGAGAGGGAGCTCAATGAAACCAAGGCTAAGTTGTCAAGGGTTTGGACCAAACTTGCCAACTCGTTGCTAAAGAAGAAGAAAGTGGTTGCCCAAGCCAAGGAGCTACAGGGCCGAGTTACCAGCTTGGAGAGCGAACTCCAGGGGGCCCAGGCCATCGCGGCCACGTCGCAGCAGAGAGTTACCCAGTTGGAGGCTGAAGTCGAGGCTATCAGGGCCGAACTCCAGTCATTGCAGGAGAGAAATGCTTCCTTGGAGGCGGAGAAGGCTACCACCGAGTGCAGGTCCATAGACCATGCCCTTTACAACGTGTGGAGGCAGGATCCTAATTTCGATTTCTCTTCTTTTGGTGAGCACGCCGTCGCTCGAGCGACCATGTGGAGTGCCCGCGGTAGGAGGCCCTGAAGTAGCTATTTCATAACATTTGCCAGATAGCCCTCCATGGGTGTAAGCTCTCTTCCTTTTTTTTGTATTTTGGGCCTTTGTAATATGACTGTCATTACTATTTTTCTTTGGTAACTCTTGTACTGTCTTCAAAACTTTCTTTTTCAATGTATATATACATGTGTTGCTATTTATCCTTTATTTTACTTCATTTGAGGTCCTTTTGAGCTTGTATGATGGGGTTTGGTTGGTTCCCCTCTTTTATTTACCAGGCTGGAGGTCCTTCGGAACCCATGTGAAAGGGTTCGCTGGGACCTCTTTTGGTGCCTCTTGATTACTTTTATAAGGATATTTTGACCCCTTGGGTCCTAACTATCCTTTTATATATTCTTGCGTGCGCTTATTATTTGTTGCGAGAAGCGTCCTTCTCGTCGTTATTCATAATACTATTTTTGCAAGGGTCTCTTTTGGGACCCTTTTTGGCTAGGCGGCTTGGTGGCCGCTCTAGACTTATTATTGTCGTTACCATATATTGGCTAAACTTATTATTGGCTAGACGGCTTGGTGGCCGCTCTAGACTTATTATTGTCGTTACCATACATTTTTTTTTGTAAGTCCCTATGGCCTCCTTGATGTTCACAAGGGTAGCTAATCCTTGTGATCCCAGGAGATACCTTGTCAGGACTTCGCTTAGGGCCCTGATATAGGGGGTCCTTTTTAGGGTCATGGTCTCTTTTTTAGGAGGGCGAGGTTTAGGATCCTCTGCTTTAGGAGGGCAAGGGGTCCTTTTTAGGATCCTCCGTTAGAGGGTCCTTTTTAGGTTCCCCCTGCCAGTTGCATGTTTTCTCCTCCTGTCCTGCCCCCCAAGTGCTTAGTGAAATTTATTTCGGCAGGCACTTTGGCTGATGCCCGCGTAGCGAAGAAAAGCACATATGAAGTTGCAAACAGTTTCATTCATAAAATTATGGCTACAGCGATACATATGAGATTTTCATAGAAAAAAAATATAAAAGACTCACACCTACTCAAGAGGTTATCTAAGTAACCTCTTTGATTCTTCTCTACCATACTAAGATAACGTGCAACAATTGTCCTTTTAGCACTGGGCGTGGGCACCTTACTGGTAGTACTTCCTGAGGTGCTCCGCGTTCCATGCTTGGGGTATGACGGCGTCGTCCATGCGCGCCAGCTTATAAGTGTTCGGGGGTATGCACTGAGCAACATGGTAGGGCCCCTCCCAGTTTTCCCCAAGCATTCCTGCTCCTGGGTCTCGCATGTTAGGGAGTACCTTCCTCAGCACCAGATCGCCAACTCTGAAAGTTCTCTCTCATACCCTCGAATTTTAGTACCTTGCGGCGCGCTGTTGGTATACCACCACCCTCATCTGTGCTTTCTCTCTCTTCTCTTCAAGCATGTCCAGGCTCTCGGCCAGAGCTATGCGGTTGGCCTCGTCTCCATACGCCTGTATCCTGAGGGACTCAACCGGGAGTACGACCTCGCATTCGTAGGCCAAGGAGAATGGGGACTCCCCAGTAGTCATGCATGGGGTGGTTCTGTATGCCCACAACACATTTGGTAGCTCCTCTACCCAGGCTCCCTTCATCTTTTCTAGCTTTGCCTTCAAGTTCTTCTTAAGGACCCGATTTATGGCCTCCACCTGTCCATTGGCCTGTGGGTGCACAACCGTGGAGAAACTTCTCCTTATCCCCCTTCCCCTACAATACTCCTCGAAAGCTCCCCCCTCGAACTGGGTACGGTTGTCAGAAACGATTTTGTAGGGTACTCCATATCTACAGACAATGAATTTGTTGACGAAAGAGGTGATGTGCTTAGCCGTTATCTTCACGAGGGGTTCTGCTTCAACCCACTTAGTGAAGTAGTCCACTGCTACCACCGCGTATTTCGCTCCACCCCTGCCTGCGGGAAGAGCGCCGATCAAGTCTATCCCCCAGATAGCGAAGGGCCAGGGGCTGGTCATGCTAGTTAGCTCACTTGGGGGTTTCCGAGGGTAGTTGGCGTGCCTCTGGCATTTTTCGCATTTCTTGGCAAAGTCATGCGCGTCTCTCTCCATGGAGGGCAAGTAGAATCCTTGTCTTATGGCCTTCCTAGCGGTGGAGGGTTCGCTCTCATGGTTGCCACACTCTCCCTCGTGTATCTCATGCAATACTCTCAACACCTCCTCCCCTTCCACACACCGCAGGAGTGGCATTGAGAACCCTCTCTTGTAAAGAACCCCATCTACCAGGGTGTATCTAGCGGCCCTGTACACCAACCTCCGGGACTCATTTTTGTCTGCAGGCAAGGTTCCTTCCTCCAGGTATCTTTTGATCGGCTCAGTCCACTACTCCCTTGGGACACTAATCATATGCACGTCCGCGCCTTCGATGTTGGGTTTGGGTAAGTACTCCACGGGTATCTGTAACACCCTACTACCTTAGAGCCATTACTAAGTGAGTTTAAAATGGAAATTGTGCAACTAACTGACTCTACGAGGTTTCTAAAACCAAAGGTGTGACTAAACTAGAAGTTAAGGCTGTAATCTTTGAAAATGCTTAGTTTCATTGAAAACATTAAGTATCAAACATCTGGAATCCCAAAAATAAGGTTTACAAAATATTTACAACTCAAAAATAGATTTACAATCAGTTAACTATCAAAAGAACAAGTTAATACATCCATATTCAAAAATGCCCCCAACCAAAGCAGTCGGGCAGGCCGAACATGTACACGCCGCCCCCACGCTCTCCATACTCATGGCTGGTTGACTTTTTCTTTGCCTTTACCTGCAACACGGAGCACTCGTGAGCCGAAGCCCAGCAAGAAAACTCAAACAGTAAATAGCATATGCATAGTATATAGTTAACATATAATCCACAGATAAACAAGTCAACCATCAGACCAAGCAAACACAGCCATGCCACCCCAGAAGCCTTACCAAATCCTGGGGTCTCAGTCCTCACCGTAAGAATACCCCATGTATCCATTGGGTCCTACCCTGACTATAAGCACTTCATGTGCTAAGTGTTACTTCCGGCCCCACTGCTGTTCCCGGCCTTTGCCGCTCTCAGCCTTAGCCGTTCATTTCACTATAATTACACATATCGTACAACTCGAAATAATCCTTCAAACATATATAATTCAATTACGTTTATACCCTAGCATGTAATACAATCTAGGGCCATGCCCTGCAATAACACTATGGGCCCATGCCCTATTCTTAGGTGCTACCGTTTTCTTACCTTTCAATTCGATAGCTTTGATCACTTGACTCCTCGAGCACGATCCCACTCGAGCCCTAGCGCTCACCTAAATAAAATTTATAGGTCAAAGTCATCACCAAACCTCAAGTCCAAAACCTAGCCTCTGGACCAATCCCGAGCCCCCCCGGGAAGTCCTAGATCCACAAAACAAGGTGGTGGAATTGAACCCCAAACCCTAGGTCAAAATCCCTCAAAAATATCCCAAAAACCCCTTTCTGGGAACAGGGTAGCGCTACAGAGCTCAAAAGAGGGCGCTATAGCGCTACAAGCAGAACCGAACTTCCCCAGAAACAGGGCTTAGTGCTACAGCGCCCAAAGACTAGTGCTGTAGCGCTAGTTGCAGACAGGCAACACCCAATTTCGTTTTCTGCGAATTCTTTCAACCAATTCAACCCCAAACTTGTCCAAATCTTTACCAAACCCAAAAACAAACTTATCAACACCTCCCACTCATCCCAAGCATCCCAAGAACTCAAAACCCAAGCTCATGCAACCCAAATCTCAAAATCTACCATAATTAACCCTAAACCCAGAAATTCAGTCAAAAATCAAAGTTAAAGACTTAGAATTCATACCGTGGATGGAAATTCGACCTTGAGTTAAATCCTAGACCTCCTTAGTTTTCTCCTTCTCAACCTTGGCCTGAATTCCCCTAAAATCCCCATCAATTCAGCTTAGATACAAAGCTCAAACCAGTCAAACCCTAAAACTTAAACTTCTAAAAACTTACCTCAATTTTTGATGTGTTCTTGCTAATCCCTTGCCAATCTTCAAGTCTAGCTTAGGATCCTTGATGCTCAGCCTATCCTAGCTCTCCTATGAGCTTAGCTCCCAGAAAAATGAAGGGAAATGGTGGGAGAACCACAAACCGTTCCTTTGAAACAAAACCCCTCTGTTTTTCTCTCTTTTCTTTTTCTTCCTTTTTCTTTCTTTTCCACAGCCTTATAACTCTTTTCTACCAATCCCACTAAGTATAAAGCTTAAATAAACTTATCTCTAATAAGACTAATGACCAAAATGCCCTCCCTATTAATTCTACACCCTTTTATCCATGAAGGGCCATTTTAGTCATTTTACCCAATTCCCACTAATTCCCCGAGTGTCTAATAATTTCCCGCTTGCTACCCAATACCTGATTAATCACCAAATATATATATTCCTCATCATCAAAATTAACCTCAATATATATTCTCTAAATTCCCATTTAAACTCCCCAGGTTTAACCCAAGCCGGGTATAAATTCCCGCTTTGACTTTTCTGCTAATCCGCTCATTCTAGGATCGTCTCGAGTCACAGATCACAGATATCAATACCGTTGTGCCCAAAATGGCCAAAATTACAATTATGCCCTTTTAACACAATCAGGGCCTACATGCATACTAATACACATAGTCATGCATCTCAAATAGTCAAATAGTCATATATCATGCTTTAAATCATAATCATGCATTTAACTCATTAAAGTCACACATATAAATCCCATTATGCCCTCCAGGCACACTAATCAAGGCCCTTAAGCCTTATTAGAGAATTTGAGTCGCTACAGTATCGACTCCAAGATATCACCGTCCTTGGTGGACGCCAGCTTCGCGAGTGCATCAGCATGGGTATTCCTTTCTCTGGGGATTTGCTCTATGCAATATGCCACTAACCGTCCCAGATAGCCCTTCACCCTTTCCAAGTAGGCTGCCATCTTGGGTCCCCTCGCCTGGTATTCCCCCTTTACTTGGTACACCACCAACTGAGAGTCGCTGAAGATACGAAGGCGCGTCACTCTCAGCTCCTGGGCCAAACGCAAGCCAGCCAGGAGCGCCTCGTACTCTGCCTCGTTATTGGAGGCCTCAAACCCGAACCGGATCATGTAATACATTTTGTGTCCCTCGAGCCCTGTCATCATGATGCCCGCTCCGAATCCTCCCTCATTGGACGCCCCATCAACATGCAAACTCCATTCCTCCAGACCCCCTCGCTCTTCCTCTATAACAGGCTGCTCCCCTTCTTCACTTCTTCCTCCATTCAGCTGATGGGTGAACTCTACTATAAAGTCTGCCAACACCTGTCCATTGATGGAAGCTCTTGGGGTATACACAATATCAAATTGACTCAACTCAATCGACCATTTCATCAGCCTCCCTGAGGTCTCAGGTTTATGCAAGACCTGCCTCAAGGGACTATCTGCCAGGACTTCAATCGCGTGCGCATGGAAGTAGGGCCTCAACTTCCTCGAGGCCACCACTAACGCATAGGCCAACTTTTCAATCTTTGGGTAACGGTTCTCCGCGTCCACCAAACTCTTGCTGATATAGTACACGGGTTGTTGCTGCTTCTTCTCCCCTTTAACCAAGGCTACGCTTATGGCATGCTCAGACACTGCCAAGTACAGGTATAGCCTCTCGCCCTTCTCAGGTTTTGCCAACAGGGGTGGCTTCCCCAAGTGCTCCTTCAGCTTGACAAATGCCTCTTCGCATTTTTCATCCCAAGCGAACTTTTTGCTCCCTTTGAGGATGTCAAAGAAGGGGAGGCACTTATCGGTGGACCTTGAAATAAATCTATTAAGGGCCGCCACCCTTCCCGTTAAGCATTGCACTTCCTTCTTGTTCTTTGGCGGGCTCATCTCTATTAGGGCCTTTATCTTATCAGGATTGGCCTCGATGCCTCTGGAATTGACCATGAAGCCCCAGAATTTTCCTGAGGATACACCGAAGGTGCACTTGACGGGATTCAACTTCATTCGGTATTTCCTAAGTGTGTCGAACATCTCACCAAGGTCCTTGTTGAGCTCTGTTGCATTCTTGGTCTTCACTAACATATCATCCACATACACCTCCATGTTCCTCCCTATCTGGTTAGCAAACATCTTATTTACCAACCTCTGATAAGTGGTACCCGCGTTCTTCAACTCGAAGGGCATCACCTTGTAACAGTAGAGCCCTTTATCTGTAATGAATGACGTGTGCTCTTCATCTGCTGGGTTCATTGGGATCTGGTTGTACCCCGAGTAGGCGTCCATGAAACTCAGTAATTCATGTCCTGCCGTCGCATCTACTAGCTGATCTATCCTTGGAAGTGGGAAGCTGTCCTTAGGACAAGCTTTATTCAGGTTCGAGAAATCGATGCAGGTCCTCCATTTCCCATTTGGCTTTGGCACGAGTACTGGGTTCGACACCCACACAGGATAAAAAGACTCACGGATGAACTCATTGGCCTTTAGCTTGTCAACCTCCTCTTTTAATGCTGCGTACCTTTCTGGGTCTAGCGCCCGCCTCTTCTGCCTAACAGGCCTCGCTTCTGGGGAGATATTCAGATGGTGGCACATCACATCGGGGTCTATACCCACCATATCCTCATGACTCCATGCGAATACGTCTAGATTATCCTTCAAAAATCTTATCAACTCCTCCTTCACGTCACTTTGCAGGCTTCTCCCTATCTTCAACTTTCTTAACAGTTCTTCCGTCACTGTAACCTCCACTACTTCCTCCACTGGTTCCGCTCTTGAATCTTCCACGACTCGAGGGTCTAACTCCTGCAGGTTCCCCGCTGGCACACGTAATGCCTCATGTATCACCATGGCCATTGGTTCCCGCGGTTTTACTGGCGTGCGGAGTGAGGTGTTGTAACACTCCCTTGCCTCTCTCTATTCTCCTTTCATGCTAGCGACCCCTCCTGGAGTCGGGAACTTGATAACCGGGTGATATATTGAAGTTATGGCTTTCAATTCTCTTAGGGATGGTCTCCCCAATACCGCATTGAATGCCGACGCGCAATCTACTACGACAAAGTTTGCCATGACTGTAGTCTGTCGGGGTTTCTCCCCCATGGTGAGTGCTAACTCGATCATCCCTAAAGGTTGCACTGAATCCCCTGTGAATCCGTATAAGGATGATTGGCAGGGCTTTAGATGACGAATGGCCAGTCCCATCTTTTCCAAGGCAGGGCGATATAGGATGTCCACCGAGCTCCCGTTGTCCATTAGGACTCGATGCACGCGCATGTTTGCCAACTGAACTGTCAACACCAGCAGATCATTGTGGGGAAAGTGTACTCCTTGCGCATCCTCCTCAGTGAATGTTATTGAGTCATTTTCCCCCTTGAAGCTTTTCGGGGGTCGCTGTTCCAAACTCATGACGCAGGGGGGCGGACTTTGCCGAGCCTCTCTTGCATATCTATCTCGCCCCTTCCGAGATTCCCCCCCAAATCCTGGACCTCCGAAAACGGTTCGGACCTCCCCCTGTATTTCTGGGGCTCGCCCTTATGTCTGGGGTACCGCAGGCTCGTCCTCTGGCTTTGGCCTTTCTCTCCTGACATAACGGCCTAGGTGTCCCCTGCAGATGAGCTCCACAATTTCTTCCTTCAAGTGGATACACTCTGCCGTGGTGTGACCGATATCCTTATGGTACTGGTAGTATCTACTGGGATCCCTTTTGGACCGGTCCTTTCTCATTGGTGGGGGCTTTTTGAAAGGAACTCGATCTTCGTTGGTGAGGAAAATATACTCCCTGGTATCTGTGAGGTTCGTATAGTAAGTATAAGCTGCTTGCCTATGATCATTCCCCCGTTTGGTTTTCCTCTGCTGGTCATCTCTTGGCCCATCGTACGCCCTTTTCTTCTTTGTTACATTCGACCCGTCGTTAGCTGGGGGCTTCGCGTGGGGCTCCTCCTTTCCTGCCTTTAAATTTGCGTGGCCATCCTCCACACGGATGTACTTCTGCGATCTCTCGTAGAAGTCATCTAAGTCGGTGACTTCCCTCTTCAACATGTTATCCCACAACTTGCTTCCTGGGAGCACTCTGGCTGTAATGGCCATTTTTAACTCTCGGCGAGTTAGGATCCCCACTTTCGCGGCCTCCATATTGAACCGGTGAATGTAGCTCTTCAGGCTCTCATTCTCCCCTTGCTTCACGTTGGCCAGGCTGGTACCCGGCATCGTGTAGTCCCGCATGGCATGGTGCTGTTGGAGGAATTCATCAGAAAACTGTTGCCAGGACCTGATGGACCCCGACCTTAATCTTTTGAACCATTTGTAGGCGGGTCCTTTCAAAGTGACAGCGAAGCAATGGCATTTGGCACCACTTCCAATCCCTCTCAGTTTCATCAGATCATTAAACGCATCCAGGTGGTACTTTGGATCCGTGTTCCCTTAATAGGGGGTCATATTGGGTTCCTTAAAGTTGGCAGGGAGCCGGATGGCCTGAATCTCCCTCACAAAGGGCGACTCATGGTCGAATTCTTCCTCGAAGACCTAGCCGCCTGATGCGGTGACGATCTTGCTTCGCAAGCTCCTCATTTCCGTGTCCAGGTCCTGCCTCCTCTTGCTTAGAGAGTCCCTCAAAGCAAATGGGCTAAGATCCGCCTTTCCCTTGCCCTCTCGAGGCGCCATAGGGGGCGTGATACCTTTGCCCGCCCTCTTTTTATTGAGCTCCTCCCGTAAATCCGAGGGTGCTCTTTTAGAGGTGACCTCGTCCTCGTTGCGAGGGGCAGCGTTGGTCCTTGGCGCTGGTTTCTGGGCCTGCTTAGGTGGTTCAGGGTGCTCGTGTTGCTTCGCTCGGGGGGTGTTACTGGTAGAGTGTCGGGTTCTCCCATCATCTACTGGTACAGTGGTCTCCACCCCTTCCCGGCCTTTCTCCTTCCTCTTAGGCACGGTCACGCTCGATTTACCCTGCAACAGGCCATTCAGGACCTCTTGCATGTTCTCCAAGGTGGTCTCCAACCTTTGGTTCTTACGGTGGAGCTCACGTATTTCCTCTTCATAGAATTGAGATTTCGAACTCGAGCTCACGGAATGGACCCGGGGATGCTTATCATGCCTATGGGTAGAGGGGCTCGGGTCCTGCCGGCCGGAGTTCGGTACCTGTGGTGGTTTTGGGAGAGGGAACTCATTAGCATTTCCCGGTGGTGCTCTTGGAGGACTTTCTCCAGGTGGAGCAGCCGGTGACGAGGCCACTCTATCACCTCCGTGAACCTCAGGGTCCTTCGAGGGCTCCACGTCTCTGGGTGGAGGAGCGTCCTTCAGGGAGGCCTTCAGCTGGACTCCGTTCAGGTGAACCTCTACCTCTCGTGGCTCCCTGAGTCGCTCTGAACGTCTTGGCATTTCTTCTTGCCGGAAATAATGGTAGGACAGTAACTTGGAACTAACGTTCCCACAGACGGCGGCAAACTGTTGACGGTGAGAACTCGTCAACTAAGTTGAGTTGGAAAAAATTATCAAGTAAAGATAGCCAATGAAAAAGCTGTAGAAACTTAAGCAATAACTCAAGAACAATGACAGAACAACAATGGAGAAATCAATCTTTCATTCACTCTCAAGCACTTGATACAGTAAATTTTCCAAAACCCCCCTTTAGGTGGAGTTAGAGTTCATTTTATAGTAGGCTCTAATGGCCCTGGGTACATGGTGGTCCAGGAGACCAAGTGGTACATAAGTACTCTGTCAGGAGAGTGGTTTCAGAGGTTGTGGTCGTGCATCCAGTACAGGGGCAGGCGTCAGGAAGATGTCTCCACTACTTGTCCATACCCATGTCAGAGGAGTGGTAACAGACATAGCGACGCAGGTGGTAGTGGTGTCGACTCTGACTCCTGGCCGTAGACGTACGGGCCATAACTCTTATCCCAGCAGTCCCACTCCCCCACTGATACGGGTGTCCGTAATCAACATACAGGGTCTTAACGGCCGTACCCAGTACCAGGTCGTACAAGTATATTCGATTCGACTCGCTCCGGAGCCTCTAAGCATTGGTGTCTCATGGTATATGGAATGGGACACTTGGTGCACATAATGGTCGTGGTGTGAAGTGGGGGCTCTCAGGTCCTCGGCACAAGATTCCTGAAGCACCCCGAAGCCACCCACAAGCATGGGTGATAGGCACGTGGCCTCGCTAGATGTCTAAGGGTGTGAGGCGAGATGCCTCCCTCACGAGCCCCTTCGCGAGGCCTCGTTCGCGTGGCCTCTCCCAAGCTGCCTACAACGCCCCTTTGCGAGGCTTCCCTCGCGTGGCCTCTCCCAAGCTACCCACGACGCCCCTTTGCGAGGCTTCCCTCGCGTGGCCTCTCCCAAGCTGCCCACGACGCCCCTTTGCGAGGCTTCCCTCACATGGCCTCTCCCAAGCTCCTCACGAAGCCCCGTCACGAGGCCTCCTTCGCGTGGCCATCTGATGGAACGGCCGAGCGGGGTGGATGGTGTCTCGCGCCTGGGTGGATGAACAAGGCATGGTCGAGCGAGACGGGTGGTGTCTTGCGGCTGGGCATGGCCTAGCAAGGCGGGTGATGCTTCGCGGCTGGGCATGGCCTAGCGAGGCGGGTGATGCTTCGCGGTGGGCATGGCCTAGCGAGGCGGGTGATGCTTCACGGCTGGGCATGGCCGAGCGAGATGGGTGGTGCCTTGCATCTATGCCTTGCAAATGAGGGCCACATACTCCAAGGTCGATAGTATCTGACAAGGACCCCACCTTCACCTGCAGAAGGCTATGGGTACACAATTGCGATTTAGTATCGCCTATCATCCTTAGATGGATAGACAGTCTGAGAGGACGATTCAGATACTGGAGGATATGTTGCGAGCCTGCGTGCTGGATTTTGGGGGATCTTGGAGTATGTATCTCCCTTTGATCGAGTTTTCATCCAATAATAGTTATCAGGCGACTATCGGAGTGGCTCTGTATAAAATGTTATATGGGAGAAAGTGTAGATCGCCACTCTATTGGGATAAGACGGGTGAGAGAAAGTATTTAGGTCCTGAGGTTGTTCAGAGGACCAATGAGGCGATTGAGAAGATTAGAGCTCAAATGCTCACCTCCTAGAGTCGACAGAAGAGTTACTCTGACTTGAGATGCAGGAGTGTAGAGTTTCAAGTCGATGATCATGTATTTCTTAGAGTTTCTCCCTTGAGAGGGGTGAAACGATTTGGAGTAAGGGGCAAGTTGAGCCCTAGGTTTGTTGGCCCCTTCAAGATTTTGGAACGGGTTGGAGAGGTAGCCTACAGGTTGGCAATGCCTCCAGCTATATCAGGGGTTCACAATGTATTTCACGTGTCCATGCTCCGAAAGTATGTATTAGATCCTAGATACGTGCTAAGTTATGAGAACAAAGAGCTGGATCAAGATTTATCTTACGAGGAGAAGCTGGTTCAGATTCTAGACCAAAAATAAAGTCTTGCAATACAAGACTATTGTCTTGGTAAAAGTGCTGTGGAGGAACATCAAAGTGGAAGAGGCAACTTTGGAGCTTGAGACTGATATGGGGATCAATATCTCGAGCTATTCAGGTAAATTTCGAGGAAGAAATTTCTACAAGGAGGGGATAGTTGTAGCGTCCCAAATTTGCTAATAAGGCTTAGTACCTTGATTAGCGTGTTGGGAGGAAAATAATTGATTTAATTATGTTAATATGTGAATTAAATGATTATGTGATTAGAAATGCATGTTTAGGTGAATTTAATATGCATGTGGGCCCGATTTTGTTAATAGAGGCATATTTGTAATTTTAGCCCGTTGAGGGCATAAATGCAATATATATGTATGTTGTTGATACCACAAGATCATGGTGATGTATTTGTGATGTGCGATCTGAGACGGTCCTAGGGAATGGAGTAACGAGATAGTCACAACGGGCCGAGTACCTGGCTCGGGAGGAGCCTAAGGGTATTTTTGGGGATATAGTTTGTGTTCGGGATTTACCGGGTAACGGGTAACGATTTAGCGGTCATTTGGGTATGTCGGGGGTTAAAATGGGGAATTATAGGAACACTCAAGGAATTAGTGGGATGTGGCAAATGACGAGATTGCCCTTGGTGGTATTAAAGGATTTGGGAATGACCTTAGGGGTAATTGGGTCATTTTGATACTAAGGGATAGCTTAGAGTAGGCTGAGTAGCTTTGAGAAACCACCAGAACTAAGTAATCACTCAGCACTCCCTTTCTTTCTCTCTCGTCTCTCTCCCTCATTGGTGTGTTGGAGGTGTTGATGTGCTCTTGAGGAAATTTGGCTAAGGAACTGAGGAATTAGAGACTTGAAGTGCTTGAGGATTCGCTCAAGGTTGAAGTTATCAGGAAGGTAAGGGCCTAAACTTGATCTTTTCTATGTAATTCTGCTGAACTAAAAGCTTGCAGGAGGGATGAACTTTAGATTAGTTTTGAGTGTTGGTGAGGTTTTAGTTAAGTTTTTGGGGTGCTTGTATCAATTATGGGCCTGTTCGGTAAACCTTTTTTAAACAATTTTCTATTTAAATCATTAAAAATATGATAACAAAAATAAGAAACACGTTCGGTAAAATATTTTACTTTTATTTTTTAAAAATTTTAATTAAAATTTCTAAAATTTTGAAAACAACATTTGATCACTTTTAAAAATTAATTTTTTTTTTCAGATGGTTCTTTCTCATGATTAGGTTCAGCCTCCTCAATGTTCAGCTTCCTCCATGGCTCTTCTTGCCCTCCATGACCTCCTCTCTTCCACATGTGAGTTTTCATTCTCTTCTCCATTACTATTTCTCTCACTTTCTCACGTTATTGGATTTTTGCCAATTTTTTTTTGATTTTTTTTGTTTATGTGATGGGTATATTTGGATTTCTTCTCTGATCAGAAACCAATCGATGATTTCCATTTTCTTTGCCTGCTTGTTTCTTCTCTGATCAAAAACCAAGGGACTTGTTCTAAAGGGTTTGGTTCTTGTCGTTGGACCACACAACAAGTATGCCCAACTATCTCTTTCTTCTTTTATTTTTCTTTTATTTATTTATGAATCAGGATTAGGAATTTAAGGTAGAGTTTTGATCTGGGGTTTGAAAAGATTGAGTATTGTTGTGTTATATATGGGATTCTGGTTTTGATCTATGTTTCGATTGCATTTTCAAGCTCTCTTTTTTCCTTATTTTTTATATGAAACAATGTTATGAATTGTTTGGCAGCTGGACTAAATACACTGCGATTCACTTGTCAAAGAAGAAAAATGTCATAATTGGACTAAATACAGCTAGCAAATTTATTTCATCTGTTTCAGTTAAGCGTTTTGAATTGTTTTACCATATCTGTGTTGGTTTCCAAACTTCTTTAACTAATTAGTGTTCTTACCATATAACTAGCTCTAAGATGAATGCTTACAGTTTTATCAACTTATTGAATATCATTTTACATTAGAAAATCTGCACCTTTTACCTATTCCAAAATCAAATCCCTCTTGCTGTTCAAATGAATATCAGCTTTTGTTTTCCTTTTTACTAATGGTCATAAACTAGTCACATATTCACATCAAATGTATCAGCCTATGTTGAAAGGGATTCTGTCTGAGAAAGTTTGAAATTTTGTTTTTAATTTTTTAATGATTCGAATCAAACAGATTGTGGTTGTTGTTGAAAGTATGAAACACAAAAGGTGATCAAGTTTCAAATCATTATTATATTAGCTTTAACAGTGTTCTTATTTAAACTTCATGTTGTAATTTTGCATTGGTAATACCATCCTTTTTTTTCTTATGTTCAGTGCCTAAATTTTTAAGGCCAAAGTACACCATTAACAATTGGTGTGTCATTCTGATAATAGTTGTTTACTTGATAGACAAGAATCCAAAGTTGACAACCAATTATTTGTAAATTATAATCACGTGAAGCACATGATCCCCTCAGTAAACCCAATTATAAAAGCATTTTTTTTTTCTCTTTCTTGGATTTTAGGCTTTGGAATTCGGAAGCTAAGATAGTCAAAGATTGATCACATGACACAGCTGCATACTATATTAGATTAATAATAGTAAGCAACTAGTAAGAAGATTTTAAACCAAAGATACTCTCTATCACTATCTCTTTCTCTCATATATTCTGATCTTATTGCTGTATAAATAAGCACTTGTGCTCATCATTGGAACAAAACCAAAACATAGGAAAATTACAAGACATCTTCTTGAGTCAACAAAAACCATGAAATCATTGACTGCAGCTCTTTTTGCCATAACCCTGATGCTCTCAGTTTGGCTCAGTATTATGGCACAAGCAAGAGTTATTCCATCTTCTTATTTAACTAAACTTCTTTAACTAATTAGTGTTCTTACCATATAACTAGCTCTAAGATGAATGCTTACAGTTTTATCAACTTATTGAATATCATTTTACATTAGAAAATCTGCACCTTTTACCTATTTCAAAATAAAATCCCTCTTGCTGTTCAATTGAATATTAGCTTTTGTTTTCCTTTTTACTAATGGTCATAAACTAGTCACATATTCACATCAAATGTATCATCCTATGTTGAAAGGGATTTTGTCTGAGAAAGTTACTAGAATTCTTCAACCAAGCTTCTACTTAATATGATCATGTGATACAATGAGATTTATTGCACCAAGACTTGGCTTGCCCTACTTTTAATATACTATACTCATTTCCTTTTCTTTGGTTCTCAATTTTAATATTCTTTGGTGCACAATCTCAACTCCATGCTACACAAAAGTTGCACATGTACACAGGAGATTAACTACTTTCAACTGATTATTGTATATCAATGACAATGTATGAGATAAACATCTATGAAAAGAATGCTTTCTTGATTGTTCTGATAGGCAGTACATAAAGAGCTTACAAACATAGTATTAGTAACTTTTCTCTAACTCAGTGTCCACAGATAGAGTAGTTCTACTTCTTAGTATGTACAAAATAAACATTCTTCAACCATTTAGGCCAATCTGAGTAGCAAACCAGGCTCCTTGACTGAGAACACGGCAGCAGCCGTTTTCGAATGCATATCACTAAAAGAATTAATGGCATTTTACGACGTTTGTGAAGCAAATAACCTAACTTCACATAAAAGTTTAGGTTTGTAATTGTAATGCTGACATTTCCATGGTCGATACTAATTAACTCATCACTCTTACAATAATATTAAGACAACTTTTGTGTGTAAATCTTTCACCAAGCCAAAGTGGTTCTCGGTGGGAAGTCTTGTCCACAAAGATAGCTTTGGTTATTGACATTTTTGTAAGAAAAAAGTAAGCAATTCTACCTAAGCCAATGGTTCCCTCCTTGGTTGTTTCTGCTTATTTTTCTAATTCTTAGATTGAAGGATTTCCCATGTAAGCATTCTTATTTTGGGGCACTTAGTCTTCTTCAGGGTTGTTCTGATAATATTTTACTGAACTCTCATTACTGAACTGAACAGTGAAGATTGGAGTATATACTAACTGTTCATATTAATACTTGCCCACATGCACAGGAGCATTACTGTAATTTGTGGATTTCTGCATTGTGGTTTTACTGGCTGTTGGGCAGCTGGGTTTTTGTTTGTTTTGCTTTTTCTTATGTGGGTGGATCTTATGATATGATTCTCTGATCTTAATAATGTTTAGGAATGTTTAGCCATTCAAATAATGTTCTTGAAATGGTTGTTTCTTTAGGAATAGTCTTATATTTGCATTTAGAATTCTTATTGAATCTTTAGGTCTTACCTAGATGGCAGGTGTTGATAACGAAGTTCTTATTATTGAGAATAATGATGAGGCTTCTGTTTGGACTCAAAAGCATGAAGAAATTTTCATTGAACTTATGGAAGAAGAAGTCTTAAAGGGAAATAAGAATACCACAACTTTTACCAAGCAATCATGGAAATATATAAAGGAAGAGTTTTGTGGACGAGCAAAAAGAAATTATAGTGATATGCAACTAAGGAACAAATACAATCAATTAAAGCAAAAGCATAAGGATTTTAAGTCTTTACTAAAAGAGACTGGTATGGGATACAATGCAGTGACTGAAGAAGTTAGTGCGACAGATGAAGTTTGGGATAAACTTATTCGGGTAAAAATGATTTAAAATGGATTTTATGCTTGATTTATTTTGATAGGTATTAGTATATTTTTATCAATATAATCTCATTTCATGTAGGTTAACAAGTCTGCTAAAAGATTTAGAAAGAAAGGTTGTAAGTTTTATGAGAAATTATGCACTATCTTTGGTGATACTACTGCAACTGGTTCCAATGTTCATCCTTCAACTCGAAGTCCTACTAATGATGATGATGCAACGTCGATAAGTCCTACTATGAATGAAGAAAGTGGTTTTGATGAGGATGGTAACAAAAGAAGAGGTAAATCAACAGCCACTTCGAACTCTCGATCAGTAAAAAGAGCAAAGTTCTCATCAGCTTTGGCAGATGCACTGGCAACATATAATGAAACTACAAAGCGAAAGACAGAATTGATAGAGAGATCAATGGCAACATCTGCATCACATTACTTATTGGATGGGAGTGTTGAAGCTCTTAATCAAATTGATGGAATTAGTGGAGAAGTATACGCAAAAGCTATTGAGAAGTTTGAGAACGAGGTGTCCAGAGCATTGTTTCTAAAGATGCCAGAGTATAGAAGAATAGATTGGTTGCTGAATTTGAAGTGAAAAAGTTTAGACTTTGTTTAGCTATGAACAAGATGACTTTATTTAGCTATTAACTTTAGTTTTGTTTAGCTTTTGACTGGATGACTTTGTTAAGCTATTGACTGGATGACTTTATTAGCTATTGACTGGATGACTTGTTAGATATTGACTGGATGACTTTGTTTAGCTATTGACTGGATGACTTGTTTTGCCTATTTTGTTTTATGGTTTGACTTTGACTTTGAGTGTTTATATATTTTTATATATTGAATGTAAAATTTAAAAGTTTTTTCTACTATCAGGATAAAATTTCTTTAAACGTTGCTCGGTTCAACAGGGATAATTTACTAGATGATTCAGATGATGAGTTTGGAGAGATTTTGCTTGCAAGGAATATAATCAATTATATCTATCTAAGCAACCTTGTAGAAATTCGGCTCTTTCAGGACATGAATACGTTATGGAAGTGTTGCACGGGCATTGGAGTAAGTGTTATGATTTGTTCAGAATGAAAAAAGATGTCTTCAAACTATTTTGTGGTGTTCTAAAATAATTTTTTTTATTGAAGAACTCACGATATTTGTCTGTTGAAGAACAAATGGCTATGTTCTTATTTGTGATTGGCCATAATGAACGACATCGTGTGGTTGCTGAATGATTTCAACACTCCATCTCAACCACATCTCATTATTTTAGGAAGGTTTTGAAGGCAATATGTCGTCTATCCAAAGAACTAATTACTCCACCTTCATTTGATGTAACTCCTCCACAAATTCGATTCGATCCAAGATACTATCCATTTTTTAAGGTACAAAAATTTGAATTATTATTTTTTCCTTTCTTTCAATATTCAATAAAAAAAATATAATAATTTATTTTGTATTTTAGAATTGTGTTGGAGCTATAGATGGGACTCATATTTCTGCGCATGTTCCAATTGATGAACAAATACCATATCGAGGTTGAAAAGTGGATACAACTCAGAACGTTATGTGTGTATGTTCATTTGACATGAAGTTCACATACGTTGTCCCTGGATGGGAAGGATCAGCTAATGATGCACAGATTATTCTAGAATGTGCCACAAACCCAGATTATGGATTTCCAATGCCGCCCCAAGGTAAGTATTTATCAAACTTATTATGTTGATTGACATTATTTTATATAAATATCTATAAGTAAAAACTAACATGAATTATCGTTGGATTAGGAAAATATTATCTTGTTGATTCTAGCTATACAAACATGCCTGGTTTTCTTTCGCCATACCGAGGGGAAAGGTATCATTTGGGCCAGTACACAGATCTTAATCCCATAGGAAAAAAAGAGCTTTTCAATTATCGACACTCTTCCTTGAGAAATGTCATTGAGCGGTGTTTCGGCGTGTTGAAGGCCCGTTTTTCAATCCTAAAGCAAATTCCTTCATATGATCTAAGAATACAAAAGTACATTGTCATTGCTTGCTATGGGATTCATAATTTTATAAGGACAAATGCAGAAGCAGATGTATATTTTGATGGAGGTGAAGGAAATTCTGAAGTACATACCACTACTTTACAAAGCACGGATGGAACTTTGACTGATAGTGTAGAGTTCAGTATTTCTAGAACTCATATACGTGAAATGGCTCATGTTCGTGATGAAATTGCTGACCATATATGGAGAGCTAGTCGACGATAGTGAGATTGAGTAAAGACATTAGTTGATTGTTCTGACTCGTTTAATACTTTACTTTAAGTTTGAACAATTATCAGTTCATATGTTTTTATTTTACTATGTAAACTTTCTTGATTTTGTGTTATTTCGTGGATAGATATTAAGTTTTGAAATTTGAGATTATTTGAATATTATTAATATGATCTTTTTTTACTATACTTTTCTTATTTTTTATTTTAAAATAATAAATAGTGGTCACAAAAATTATTTTTATTTTTTAGTTTAGAAAATGAAAATAAAAAATAAATTTCAAACAAAATATTTACCAAACATGTTTTTTTATTTTTTTAAACAAAAAATAAAAATAAAAGTTACCAAACACATTTTTATTTTTATTTTAAAAAAACAGAAAACAAAAATGGTTATCAAACGCATTTTTATTTTATAAAAAAAAAACATAAAACAAAACAATATTTTTATTTTTGAGTTAAAAAAATTTAAAAACAAAAATTTTACCAAACGCAACCTATGTTTCTTGGATATGGGTTCTGAACTAAATGTTAGATTTAAGGTTCAGAATTGGTGAGTTTCAGGGAGGTTAGCTCTTAAAATGCATGAGAAATTCTAAGTTTTGGGGCTCGTGCCGCGGCTCTGTTCATCAAGTGCCATGACCCGTGGCCCTTTGATGAGAGCCTAATGCTCTCTGACTTGAGCTTGTCGCGGCCCTTAAGAACTGGGCCACGACTCAAATGGGAAATGTTGGCTATTTGAGGGTTTTAAGCTCGAGAACCCAAATGTTATGGCTTGAGAAGGATTTTACTACTCGGTTTAGTAGGATTCGAGGTTCTGAATGCTAGTATTTTAATCCAAAGTTTGTATTTCATTTAGGGCTTGATGGGTTGTTATTATGGATGCCTTTTGACTAGATTTACGTCAAAGCTTGGGTTAGGGGATCGTGCTCGGGATCGCGTTGATTGGTCAGCTCGGGACACAGGTAAGAAAATTGTTTGTGCCCGTAGAGCAGGTCATGGCCCTATTATTCATGTTTCAGGGCATGACCCTATTATTTGTGTTTAACATATGTGTGAATATCTGTGAATGCTATGATGTATTGTGTATGCTTATGAATGAATGGCGAAGGCTGAGAACGACGTAGGCCAAAAATGGCAAAGGCCAAGAACAGCGAAGGCCAAGTACGGCAAGGGCCGAGATTGACATTAAGCATGATGAGTGCAGGCCGCTAGGGCGAGACCCTCCAAGGGTGTTGTATCCACCTCCTCGGTAAAGACTAGGAACCCAGGGCCTGGTAAAGCACCTTGGTCGGCGTAGGCTGCTTTTAGTTTGTTGACTGTTTTACTGTATATTGTTGGATTGATATGTGATTTGTTATGTGTTGAGTTTTCTTGCTGGGCTTCGGCTCACGGGTGCTCTATGATGCAGGTAAGGGCAAGGGAAAGGTCGACCAACCATGAGTTGGAGAGTGTGGAGCGGCGTGTACATGTTCGGCCTACCTGGCTGCCACGACTAGGGTTGTTTGAGGAATTACTGTAAATGATTTGTTTTGTCTCTTAGGTTGACTGTATCTACATTTTGAGTTGTAAAACACTTTTGAAAAAATATTTTGGCATCCCAAATGTATAACTTTTATGATTTTAATGAATGTTCAAATCTTTATATCCAAGGTTGTCAAATGAGTCTTTATTTCCATTTAATCACACTTTTTAACGTAAAACCTCGATTAGCGAGCTAATGACACATTTATAAATCACATGGTAACGACTCTAAGGTAGTAGGACATTACATAGTGAGTCCCGCAAAGTAATAATGTTAGAGTCCCCCCCACCCAAGCCATACAAGAGTTAGAGGATGTGCCTAGCCCGATCCATAATTCAGAGCTAATCATAGTAGTGTCCTCCTTCATTTCAGAGGGTAGGGTTCTCACACTTTTTACTTCATTATTTTTAGAATTATAAGTTTTTGTTCTAAATTTTTGGTTCATTCTTGAAGAAGAAGAAGATATGAGCCTCGAGGAAGTCTTCAGCACCAGCCCTACCATCAAGAGGCAAAGGATTTTGAAGAAGGCTGCCTCCATAACTAGAGCTATAGCTGGGTCTCCAGCCAAGACCAAGGGAACTAGCTCCAGCCAGTATCAGCACCGGTCCTCCGTGGTTACAACCAAGGGTGCTCATCCCCAAGCTCCTTGTGATCTTGTGGACATCCCCCAGGTCATCCAAGCCGTAGTCCCAGCTGTCACGATCCCAGGTCCTCACATCGAGGTGGGGAAACTGTTAGGATTAATTCCCTAAAAGCATGTAAATATATTTTATTGATTTAAATAAAAGTAAATTTTTATTATATTTGAATATTATAATTATTGTTTGAGTTAATTATATAATAATATCAAGAAAATTCCATATTCATTTATCAGAATATGATCTTGTATAAGTATGAGAAAATTAAGATCATATATAATGAATGAAATAGTCAGTAACATATTAAAGTAATGAATCTTTAATGAATGGTTACTAGTGTGGTTTACTAAGCATATGAGATGCAAGTGATCTAGATTCAGATTACTGATGTGGATAGACATTTTAGTAAATGTGATGTATATAATAGAGATTATATATGACAGGACCAATGAGAAATAATTATCTTTATAAACTTACCGTTTGACATATAGATTTAATTCTTACCATATTATATAATCATTCCTAGATTAGTCTAAATCATGAGTATTCATGAACTTCTGTTTGTGTTTATTTGATCTTTTGATTCACTCATAAGGTCTCTTAGTATAATGAGGCTAATGAATTTTGTTTACAAGATTCAATATCATGAATGGATGGGAACATGATATACAATAATGGAATCCATAATTTCCTAACAGATCGAATATTGGTTCCCTTAAGGATTAATTCTAGAACTTAATAGTTATTGATCCAAATCTATAATATGATTATAGATTAATTATTCGCTAGTGAATTAATGGTACTTAAGCATCAAGAGGTACTTAGAAGGGTAAAATGATAATTTTGACTAGCTCTAATTAACAAACCAATAAATGAAGGACAAAACTACATTTATTGATTATATCAATGGACTACAAGAGAAAACTTTGTAAATATAATTCTACAAATACTTAGAGTGGAATTCCATATTTATAGTCGAGTAATCATGGAATTAATAAATAAGATTATTAGATTAAAGAATTTAATTAATAATCTGGTTTATTGGAGCTTCGTATTATAGGTCCATGGTCCCTAGACCACCTTTGTCCTACACTGTCAAGGGCAAGGATGTCATAAGGAAGATTTATAGAGAGAAGGACTGAATTGTAAAGAATTAATTTTCTGTGGCAATGAAATAATTATGTGATAATTATGGGCAATTGATTAATTGTGAATTAATTATTTAATTGTATAGTTTTTATTTTGAAAAAATATATGTTAAAATAAATATTGATCATGGTTGGATAAAGTTTTAGAGAGATTAATAATTATCTTATGATAAGATATTTATTTATTTATTTAAAAGTGATATTTTAAGATAAAGTTAATTGTGAATTAACTGATATTTATTTTGTGATGAAAATATTTTCTTACATATTAATTAAACAAACAAATGAGAGGGTGTTGACGACGTTTTTCATCAGCTAAAAATAAGAGAAATTAAGCAAGTATAATTCAGAAAGAAAAAAAGAACATGAATTTTTAAGTGGTTCAGCAGTTAAAATCTGTCTACGTCCACGAGTCACTTTTATTGAGGTATGTGTTCAAGCTTTTTGAGAGAAATTTCACACAGACTTTCTCAGTACAAAATAGCGTGTGTTTAAAAATAACTATTCCCAAACTATTTATAGGTCTGGTTATAAGAATCCTCCCTTAATCTTAGGGATATTGCGTTGCCCATATCATGTTTTAATTTGGAAACAAATCTCGTAGATTAAATACAATCAATCGTATTTATTGTAAATAAATATCCTTAAACAATAGGGTTGATTACACGGTTTGAACTAAATCCCATGATTATAGAGATTTCCTAATAGCATCTCTGTGTATTAATTTAACGTGTCTTCGAGCTTGAATATTGCTCCAACGCGCTTTTGAGATCACATGTAGCTTCGAGCTCATCGTTCTAGTTGTCGCTACCTCCTTTCTTGATTGGTCTTTCGAACTCATCTTTTGGAGGAGACTCTTGTTGCCTTCAAGCCTGCAACTCATGCTCGAGTGGAAATGACATAGCCCCGGAACTTCGCTTATACTTGTACAAGTATAACGTTAATACTCAATAAATACGAGCTCACACCTTATGAGCCTACATTATTAGGCTGTTTATTTATTCTCGAAATTTGGGTGTAACATAGGGAAAAACCCTAATGTGGCCCACGACACACTCACTGTACAGTGAGTGTGTGTGGCGCCACTCAGGGATAGAAATATCCTTGGGATTTGAATTTTGAATTTCAAACTTATTTGTTTATTTAATTATTCTTTTTAAATATGATTTAAATTAAATAATTAAATAAGTAGTAACTGATCAATTTTATTTTAAATAAAATAAAGATTAATTAAATTAGTTAATTATCTTTATAAACCTGAACGAAGCAATACTTTTAGAAGAAGTTTTTAGAAGTTGTTTTGACTGTCAGACTCTCTCTTAAGAAAAGAAATGATTTTCCTAAACCTGAAATTCTATAAATTTCTATAGCCTTTCTCTTCTCAATCCTCAGTAGATATCATGTAATGAGTATAACTAGAGAGTCTAAATCAACCTTTGAATCCTACGTGCCCACATACGTCCTTGTGTGTTTGAGGATTGTTCTAGAAGATCAAAGTGTGTGGTTTCAGAATAAGGATAGGAAGATCGTTGATTTATACAAAAATATTCTTGGAATCTTGATAGGCTACAAGAGGTAATATCTAATCTATTTGTGTTTGATTTAATATATCTATATATGTATGATCCGGAATGGTATTAATAAATTTTTAAAAAGATCCATTTCGCTATGTATCCTGATTTATCATATTTAATACCAACAATTGGTACGAGAGAATTCTACACACACACACACACATATATATATATTAAATGTTGTGTGGGTTTCTTGCATTTGCTATATGTATATTGAATAGATGGATGTGTTTTTTGAATGTATAGTTGAACGATGGATCATTAATTATATGGTGCTATTGGTTTAGAAATTTGAATTTCTAGAACTTGTGTAAGCCATAAAGGGCATATGATTTTTATAAATTTTATTTTTCAAATCTTTATACACAAAGAAAAGAAGGACCCGAGCCACCAGCCACCAAGCCAGCGACCCGAGCCCTTGCTCCCCCGCGCCTGCCCAGCTGACCTGCGCCCATATGCTGACCTTGCATGCGCACCAGAACCATGCGCTTGGTCCTTTCACTGAGCCTCTGTGCTAGCTACACTGCAGCATCTTGCCGAGCCCTCTTGAGGCTCACCTAGTCTCTGACCCTAGTGATCTAGGGCACCAATCTTGGTGCCCAAGCTAGATCCTAATTTTGTGCTAATATCTTTTATTTAATTAAAATGTTAAATTGTTTGAATTTAAAAGATTAATTATCTTATATTTTTTTGTCAGAAAAATAAAATATCTTTTAGATGGTTAAGATCTTATCTTAAGTTTAAATAATTATTAGAATTTGATTCTTTAATTATTTAAATTCAACTAATTAAAAAGATGACAAAAGTAGTTTTTTTTAATTAAAAGTTAGTTTTAATTAAATAAATTAGTTAGAAAGTTAGTTTCTAATTAATTAGTTGGGCCTAACAAATTCTTAAGAATAATAAAGAAAATCTAAAAGAGAGGAGAATCATTCTTGGAGTCTTGTATACAACTAAAAGCCTATTTTATAATTTTATTTCTATTTTTTTTCAAAGGGTTGTAAATTTAGAAATATCCAATAGTACTAGGTTCATCATTTTATTTATTTATTTAAATAAATGTTAATTAATGTTAGATTGATAACATGATTATGCATTAGTCAATTACATGCCATTCATGAAACCTCACATAGTTTACATTAATCATGCATCTTTTAGAAATATGATTATTTAGGATTGTCCTAATTGTTTATGTGAATTGTTTTAGAGAAATCGATTGCATGTAAACTACTATGTGTTAAATTAGTTAAAACTTGGTAAGTCACACTATAATAAAGACAATAGTTTTTATAGGCGGTTAAAATAACCAACTTTATTTAAAAAGTGTTTTAGTAAAGTTAGATGAATGTAATGGGTAATTATTTAGATCACATTAATTGTAGAAACAAGCTCTTTTATAATTAAATGTATTTTGTAATTAATTACATTCATAGGGTTATTAATAAACTAGTAATTAGTTTGGAATTAATTGATTAGTTTAATAAAACATATTTTTTTTTCTAAAATAGTAAGCGGGAGAAGGTGCACATCTCAATGTGACCTATAGTCTCCATTATTATTACAACACTGTAAGATATGAATATGGCCTTGAGGCGGCTTTGTTTCTGTCCCCCTATGGAAGGTTTCTAGACACATCAATACCAAGGTTGGCTCCTTACGAATATATGAAAAAGTGATGTATTTTAGGCTTGAACTACCCTAAGGCGGCACTCTCTAACTTAGGTCATGAATTCTTAAATAATGGGTTACACTTACAAAGATGAAATTAAGCTTTCGCGGTGGATAATTATATCTTGACCAAACCAGTGGTACTTTATTTTTAAAAGAGAAAATAAAGAGTTATTTTAAGTTTTAAATAATATAGATAAGATTGTCTTATAAACTATCTGAATTTAACTTGACCGACCCTAAGGCGACACTGTATTTGTTGGGTAGTTTTATTGTGGAATAGTAAATGTTAGTTTATGTGTTTTAGTTGTTGCATTCATGCATCATATTTACTTTCTGAATAATTGATATTTTTTAAATAGTAATATTATGGTATTTTTATTTTCAGTCATAAAATGTCTCAAGATGATTGCAATGTAGTGATTGAACTTAATGATGAAAATATAATATTTTGGAGACATGATATCAATATATTATTGCTAGGAGAGAATTTGATTGAAGCTTTTAAAACACTACGAATTCAAGAACCACCAATAGAAGCTTCAGTGAATGCTCAGTTTGAGTATGCCAAGTGGTTCAGGATAAATCATATGTCAAGGTATTATTTACTCCAATCGGTAAATATAGAGACCAAAAATACTCTACAAAGCCTTAAATCTGCATATGATATATGGGAGGCCATCCATGCTACATGTAGATACATATATGATAAGTGGTTTTATGAGAATGAAATCCTATTGGCCAAGCGAGAAATAATCGCTGAAATCATGAAGAATAAGAAAGGTAAATATGATTTATTTGTTCTTATAACTAAGTTGAAAAAGATTTGTCATCCTGAATTTTACACTCAGGGTCCACTAACAATGCTTATTCTTCTGTGTAGATAGTTGAATCTAACAGTTCAAAGACGATTGTTGATGAAGTTCATGAAGTCAAAGAGAGAGAAAGCATCTAGTTCAATAAAGCGTTGAAGAAAATACATTTATTTTAAAGTTCTTTAGCTTTATTAAAAAAACTTTATTGTTATTTTGAACAGTGTTTTAGTTTGTTTCTTGTAGTTTTTTTTTTAAAAATTTTATTGTATGTATTAACTTTAGAATATTTTATTTATAATATGATTATTCTTAATTTTTCTTTAGACATGCAATTAAAAGTTCAGATTTTAACACTTTCATTAATTGAACGATCACTAAATAACTCATAATTATTTAAAGTAGCTAAACCGAAAGGAAACAAAAGATAAAAGGTTTTAAATGAGGATGACATATATCTTTGGCATCTTAGACTTGATCATATAGGACTAGACAGGAAAAACTGATTAACAAAATATGGATCATTGAGAGAATTAAGAGTTGGAGCTCTTCCGGTTTGTGCGTATTGTCTAGAAGGCAAAATAACCAAACGTCTTTTCTCAGCGAAAGCCAATGGAGCTAAATATCCTTTAGAGCTTGTACACAATGATGTCTGTGGTCTAATCAATGTACAAGCTAGAGGTGGATATAAGTACTTTGTCACATTTATTCGCGATTACTCAAGATATGGTCATACTCATCTAATGCTTAGGAAATCTAAAACCTTTGGTAAGTTTCAAGAATTCAAAGGCGAGGCTGAGAAGCAATTATGTAAGACTCTTAAAACACTTCGATCAGATCAAGGTGGTGAAAATTTAGATTTAGAATTCAAAGATTTCATGTTAGAGCATGGTATTCTATCCTAACTCACAACACCTGGAACGCCACAACAAAATGGTGTTTTAGAAAGGAAAAACAAGACCTTGTTGGACATGGTCAGGTCTATGTTAAACTACTCTCCACTTCCTCTCTCTACTTGGGGATATGCACTTCAAACGATGACTTACATTTTGAATGTTGTCCCATCTAAGACCATAAGCAAAACACCACTGGAACTATGGAATGAAAACAAACCTAGTTTGCAACATTTTCGCATTTGGGTTTGTCCTGCTCATGTTCTTAGACCTAAATCAGGGAAACTTGATTCGAGGTCTAAAGTGTGAATTTTTGTGGCCTACACTCTAGAAACAAGAGACAGTTATTTCTATAGGTCTAAGGACCAAAAGGTATCTATTTCAACAAATGCGACCTTCCTTGAACACGACTATATGAATAACTATAAACCTCGGAGCAAGGTAGTTTTGGAAGAACTCACAACTGATAAGATTCCATCACCTTCATCATCATCATTAAATGATAAACGAAAAATTGAGGAAACCACTATTCATGAAAAGGAAACCCCAGTGCAACATCGTAGTGGGAGGATTGTGAGACAACCTGTTCAATACGAACATGAGGCACATGTCCCTATTTCTAATACAAAGAAGGAAGATCCATTAACCTTCAAAGAGGCAATGGATGATTCTGAAAAGGAGAAATGGCAAGAAGTCATGAACCAAGAAATAGAATCCATGTATTCCAATTTTGTCTGGGAACTTGTAGATCCACCCAAAGATGTCAGACCCATTGGGTGCAAATGGATCTTCAAGAAGAATAAAGGTGTAGATGGGAAAATGAATACTTTAAAGGAAAGACTAGTAGCCAAAGGTTACACTCAGAGAGAAGGTGTTGATTATGAATAAACATTTTCTCCTGTGGCAATGCTGAAATCCATTCCCATCCTCTTATCCATAGTGCCACCTATGATTATGAGATATGCCAGAACGACGTCAAGACAGCCTCCCTTAATGACTATCTTGATGAAAGTATATATATGATACAACAAGAATGGTTCATCAAAAATGGGGAAGATCAAAAGGTGCGTAAGTTGCTGAAATCCATTTATGGATTAAAGCAAGCATCTAGATCTTGGTATATCCCCTTTGATGAAACAATTAAAGCATATGGTTTTGAACACAATGTCGATGAAGTATGTGTATATAAATATATCAAAGGAAAAGTGGTAGTTTTCCTAGTTCTTACGTGAATGAAATTCTCCTCATTGGAAACGATGTAGGGACACTATCAAACATAAAGAAGTGGTTAGTTGAAAAGTTCTAAATGAATGATTTGGGAGAGGCGAGCTATGTTCTGAGAATCCAAATCCTAAGGGATAGGAAGAACAATCTCTTGGCACTTTCTTGAGCTAATTATATAGATAAGGTGCTTGAAAGGTTTTCTATGGAGAGTTTCAAGAAAGGTCAGCTACCGACCAGACATGGAATTACTCTTTCCAAAGAGTGTTGTAAAAAATATAATATACGCAAGTGTACGTAGTCAACAAGTAATATAATTATAAGTTGAGTATCATCTCCACATGGATTGAATTAGCAACAAATTGGGAAAAATCAACACTTAACAATTTGGGTAAAACAAATGGTGATAATCTGATTAAGACTAAAAGTGAGAAAGAAACCAAATACAATAAAGAACAAAAGTGAGCAATGTAATGATGAGCTAGAATTATTAAATTCTCCTAGAATGCAAATTCAATATAATGTCTTAGAGGATGCATTAACAATTAAACTTTTTCAACTGGAACTTTAGAAATGAACATATGATTTTTTCAAACCTATATGCTATGAGTTCTTAAAACTAAATTAGACATATTCCTATGCAAATCTTGAATTAAGAACTCTAATTAAGCATTAAAGTTCCAATGGGTCATACAAGATAAATAGTATATCCCTATACCATCTACAAATCACACTTATTCAAGGTGAAAATCATGCATCATTCAAGTATTTAGGTGTTGCATTAGTATCTACAACCCAAACTGCTAGGAGAGGAAATTCATTAGATTAGTTTCAGGGGTTGAGTTCAGTCGGGAAAGGCCAGAGATGAGGAGATTTAAGTATTGGGTTTCAGGTTGAACTTTGGAGCTTGAGTTGCGACTTTGGTGTTTGGCATGCTTCTGGGTTTGTCTAAGATAAGGCTGAGCTCGAGGTTGTGGTGGAATCGCAGATTGGGCTCTTGAATCTGGGGGAGTGAGGGTGGTGGTCGGAGGGGGGCAGTTTCTTAGTGGAGGCCGAGAATGAGAACAGATGGTGATGACGAAGGTGAGGTGGTCATGGTGGTGATGGGCTGAAGGTTTGGGAAAGGGGGCGGCTAGGGCAAAGGTTCAAAGAGAAGAAGAAGAAAGAAAGGGAACTATCAAGTTCCTATTTTGATTTTTTTTAAATTCAGGCGATGTGTCACCCAGTAGGTGGCGACACATCGTAGATATCTCTGGCCAAAACTACCAAAATTCTCTGAACATGTTGTGCACTTAGCCCAGATTGCTGCAACATTGTAACCCATAATTTCAGATTTTCTTTCTTTAGCTCCCCACCTTTTTGTTCACCTATCACACCTCAAAAACATTCCAAAACTCGAATACTTTACTCCTATTCACCATCTTTCTGAACCTAACTAATGCACCATAAAATCAAGATTAGCTATGAAACCTACAATTGGTGATCAAGCAAAGGTAAGTCTACAATATTGAGCATCACTTGAATGAATAGACTTTAAATACTAAAAACATTCACAAAAACATCAATTAAATCCACAATCCAAGTTCATTAATAACTCTAGCTACAAGAAAATTAGTTCATCCTCAAAAACACAAAAATATCCATAATCAACATATCCATGAGTTTACAAATAGTGAGAAAAAGAAAAATAGAAATACAAAAGAGTAAAGGGAAAGAAGAAACTATGTATATGAATCCTCCTTCCTTGTTTTTCTCTCTTCTCTACTTCTAATTCTCCTTCTTTCTTGATAACTCTACAAAATAGAGTTATTTTACCACTTTTTATGTACTAATTGTTGCTTAGTTCTTGAGTTTTTAATTGATTTATTAAGTTTTTAAGTAATTTTGAATTTATTAGGTTTATTTTGATTTTCTATATTTTTGTGTGTTTTATAGTTATTTTGTTGTAAAATGTTGTAGGTAATTATTTGAATTATTGTTGGTTAGTTTGAGGTAAAAAAATGTTGTATTATTGAACTTAAATGTTAAATATAAATTAAGTTATAATTAATATTTTCAAGGAATTAACTTGATTTATTTTATAGTGAAAGTAATTTATTATGATTTATTTTATGTTTATTTTGTTAGGGAATTTGTGGTGTTTTTGTGTTTGGAAAAAAAGTTAAAAAGCTGAAGAAAAAGTGGAAATTTGGCATTTTCAAAATGGCACAAGACAACAGCCTGGCCCATTTCTCCATTTTGGCTCATCAGTCCAGCCCAGGCCCGTGCCACTCCCTGCCCACCGAAGCACCCCAGCCCCTTCAGCAACTGCTCTCCTTCCCAGCAACCCATAGTTCCAGCTCTCTTCAGCAAAGGCCCGCCATCAATCCAGCAAATCACTTGCCTTCAGCCAACAACACTCCACCACAACAGTACCCAACAGCTGAAGCTCCCAACCAAATTCCACCCCGTTCAGCCTCCACGCCAAGCTCACGACCTCCTCCAGTCAGCCTTCAATTAGGCCCAGCAAGGCCCAACGCCCCAGCCCGTGTACTCCTCCTAGCCAGCCACCTGCCAAAATCCCCTTGAGCCCATCAAATTGCAATTTTGTCCCCTTGTCCCTTTGTTTAAAAATACCACACTTTTTACCCAAACTTTTCTACACATTTTACCCCATAACATCACCATTACACCCTATAATTTACCCATATTTGCCATATTATTATTAATTAAATTAAATTAATTTAAATTGATTATTTTAATACTCATTTTTTGGCTATAAATAAGGGAGTTTAGGGATAATTTAGAGAGGAGGTTACCACACTACACATTCTACACTTTCAAGACCTCTCCATTTTCTTCTTCTTCTTTTTCTTTGTTGTAAATTTTCTATGTGTTTTTAGAGGAAAATTTTGGGGGTTCATCCTCCAAATTTTCCTATTTATGTTTGTAATTTTTAGTTTGTATTTTTTATTCTAGTTATGAGTTTCTAATCTTTTTAAGATTATTAAGGTGATGATGAAACAATATGTAACTAAATAGTATTTATTTTGTATGTTGATTTCCCATTTTGTGCAATAAAGTTTATGGATTTTTCTTTTTCAAATATTTTCTTTCATCTTAAATATCTTGTATTTTAGATTGTTAGAACATATTTACACTTTATTCTTCATTAGTGCAAAAACATAATATTCTTTGTGTAAGATGTGTCATTAAATTGTACACATTCAATGCTTAGAACAAAAATATTATGTTTTGCCTTATAATTAATGTTCATTGATTTATTTGTTATTTCATTAGGTTGATTTACACTAAATGATTTGAAATTATAATTTTAAAAGTGAAGATAAATCCTATATTTTTATAAAAAAACTTGTGCTTAAATAGAATATCTAATTTGAATAAGTGATGGTTTGATTAATTTCTACTATTACTAAAACTTGGAAATCAATGTACTTATAAATATTATTGAACTTATATTTTGTGGATTCTATTATCTTAATAATCTTTCTTTTACCATCTTGATTTCTATTAATTTATGTTTATATGTTGTCTTTAATTTCTGTATTATTATCTTTTATTTTATTTTATTGCCACAAATTCTCATCAATATTTAGGGCTGGGTTATAATTTATTAATTTTGATTTAAAATAGTTTTCTTTTCAATTTTAGACAACTCCTTTGGGTTTGATCTCGTGCTTACACGAACACTATATTCCATATACGATTCATGCGCTTGCGAGTATAAATTTTTAAAACATACCTATTTTGGGTCCATCATTTCTCTTCTCTACTTCTTCTTCTCCTTCTTTCTCTATTTTCAGCACTTGAATAATTCTCTCCCTATAAAATGGTGGCTTATTTCATTTTATGGTGCTAGGGTACAATATTTGTCCAAAATTAGAAAGCCCAATTCTCTTCCTTTCCAGTTTTAGGCCCACCTCCAATCAGTCCATCACTACTCCGACATAAGTACGCCCATGTGGCAATTTTTACACTTCATGCTAGCTGTAACGACCCATATTTTCAAGACTCGATAATGCGGAAATATAAATTTTTTCATTTAACAAAATGTCTCAAAAACCCATAGAAAAAAAACTTTTTAAAAAGTCGTATGGCCATACTTAACATTTAGTTACAAACATGTTTTATAAAAAGTAGAGTGAGCCTAGTTTAGGAAAATTACACAACATTTCCAAAAATGAAAAGGCTTCCCAAAAGGTCGGTCCACATGTACATTTGCAAGGAAGACTCCAGCGCTCACTGCTCTGCCTTGCCCTTGCTCTTACCTACAACATGAAACAACTAGGTAAGCGAAAACGCTTAGTAAGATCAACTTTCAAACAAAGCATGTAGAGAATTAGGGTTCCGGACCCATCCGGACCCTACACAATCAATTTCAAGAACGCTAAAGCATCCTGGCAAACTTATGGTCATGCCTGATAACCAATGATAAATTAATTCGTAACTAGATAAAAATCCTGCACTCAGAAAAATCCCAGAACAAGCAGATATATTATATCACAACTATATCTTATCAACAATTATATCCCTGCACTCAGAAAATCCCAGAGCAAGCAGATATATTATATCACAACTATATCTTATCAACAATTATATCTCTGCACTCAGAAAATCCCAGAGCAAGCAGATATATTATATCACAACTATATCTTATCAACAATTATATCCCTGCACTCAGAAAATCCCAGAGAAAGCAGATATATTATATCACAACATAATTCGAGACCAACGCTCGACAATTTCTAACAATTCATGCGTAACGCGCCCTCCAACATAATTGCTAATCTGTAAAAGAGAACCGAGTCTCCACACTAAGATCTAGCCAATAAATATTCTCATCAAGGGTAACTATCGTGTTACCTAGGGCATCGCTACTTATTCAAGAGTGTAATCCAATTTACACGGTTTTACGGAGACTTCTATGTTAATCAGTGGTGCTGGTGAGCAGCTGCCCCTAGGGTGTTCAACCTCACTCAAACTTGGCAACCCCTAGAATCTCTAGGCACTCTCACGGAATGGCCAATATTCACGGCTGCTATCCGGGAATAACTTATCAGAGCACTTGCTCGGATTCTAACCGTCCAATGATTAAGTAAGCATGAGGGCCCCTAGGTCCCATTTATCTTGGCGCCCCTAGGTTTAACCAGCTTATCCTCATCTCATGGCCACTCGTCGCGGTAATGAACCGGACATAAATAAAATCAAGCAGTGTGACAGGGATCAACCGTCTAGGATATGACGGACTTCTACCGTTCATATTTTCTAAATCAGCACTCACTAGGCTAACGTCTCTAAGCAACTTTCTATGACAGCCTATATATGTGCATGTATCCCTATACTAACATACAAGACAATATTCATTTCATGTTGCAGCCATACAATATAAGTTGACTTACTTGGAGTCCTTAGCGCTCAGCAAGTTTTCACCCTCCAACCTTCAGTCCAGTTACGCTTAGCCAATACTGTAGTTATCCATACAGTATACTCGGATTAATTATGGCACTCATAATTCATTATTATTATTTTGGGCAGTTTGGTCATTTTAATAAAAGTCATTTGTAAGGATTTACAATCCTTATTTGGTTTTAAACCTATTAAGGAAAGTTATACAAAATATTCGAGACTAAACCCTAAGTCTCGGGGAGACCTATCCTAAGGTCTCGATACCTAGGCTCGGGTATCACAATGGTATTTCCCCACAACCCGCTAAAAATCTTATTCTTTCAAGGTATCGCTATTAACCCGCACTTTCGACTAGTCGGTTAAAATATGTAAGATTTTAGCCGGTATTATATCCAAAAAATACAAATAAATTCCTTAATTATTTTTAAAGAAAATAAACTCTTTAAATTTTCCTTTTAGTTTTCTTAAGGTTTTAAAATCTAAAAACCAATTTAAGAAAATTGCCTAATTTGTCTTAATTAGGAAAACCGTTATAAATTTCTCATCTTGACTAATTAATTTTCCAAAAGCAATTAATCAATTTTTACTTACTAGAAAAATAATTCATTTAATTATTTTCTCAAATATAAGGTTTTAAACCCTCTTTTAATTTATTAACTATTAATAAATTAAATCTCTTATTTTTAAAAAGAATAAAAACTCTTTAATAAAAATAATTCATTTAAACTCAAAGGGGTAATTTTAGTGAAAATATGATTTCAAGACTTACCATTTTATATCTTGAAATAAACAAAATTTTACTTTTTACCTTATGTTCCAAAATCTCATTTTTACACTAAGTGTGAAAAGCCTATTTTTTCACATTTTTAACTACATACTTCGTTAGTTCATAACTTGAAGTTTACTTACCCAATTGTTACCAAAATTTCCCAATTCCATTTTTGTTATGCCATTTAGGTCTTTGTAAAATATTAGGTCAAAATGAGCATTTTTGATTGGTGAAATCATTTTCCAACAATGAGGTAAAAATGACCTTATTTCCAAGTCCTTATTTTTTCCAAACTTTGACAGTTAATAACTTTCAAACCGTTTAATATTTTCTTACCAAATTTTACAGTGGAATAATAGGTTATTCCAGAAATATGTCCACAAAATTTTAGAAAAAACTGGGTTCATTTTCCCTATACAGTGGCTGTCCAAACTTGGTTCCAAAAATAAGAATACGAAAAAACAGTTTTTTACCTAAACTTTGAAATAGCATAACTTACTCATTTCTAAACATTTTTTTAGTGTTTCAAAAGCTCAATTTTATGTACTCAATCTCAACAACATCACAGTACAATTTAATTTTACAAAAACAATATACAGTGGCTGCTTGACCCCTTGGAAGTCACAGCTCAAAACATGTTTTGTTTTAGGGTATCCTACAAAACCCTTGGGGGTTTTGGTTCCCATTTTCAAAAATCAATACACATGCATCATAAAAATTATTAAACAATTACCATAACCTTATTACATCACCAACAAGAAACTCTAAGCATTAGATATACAAAATAATGCTTAAAACTAAAAACCCTACAACAAAAATCATCAAAAGTAAACTTTTTACCTCTTTGGTGTTCTTGCTTAAGGTTTGGACCTTCCTATAAGCTTTGACTCCTTCAAAACCTTTCAAAAACCCTAACAAACTTCCCCCAACAACATAGCCAATTAGCTATTTGAAACTCTATGCTTAAAACTTTACAAAAGCCTAGATTAGTGAAAGTTTACCTTAGGGAAAATACTTCCTAGACCAAGACTTAGCCTCAAAGTTTCCTTGGTGTTCTTGGGCTTGAAAAATAGAGAGAACACTTTGAGAGGTCTTCAAAAAAGATGATAGTGAATGAGAGATGGAGAGTGATCGGTTCTTAGTGTGGGAATTGCTCACAATACTCTTCAAAATATCACAAGGTACTTGAGTGCTTTTCTACCCACTTGCCCACTTGACCTCTTAATTAAATGGCATTTAAATTTTATAAAATTTGGGTTCACACCACTCTAAAACACCACATGGCCGGCCACTCTTTTCTACATATATGATCATTTCATTTTTATTTTTTATTTTTTTTATAAAGGTTATTAATGTTTCATAAGAAGAAAAGTCCAAATTGGCTTTTGACACCTTTTTCACTCTTATTAAGTTTTAATCACCAAACTTAACATTAATTAATTAAATTAAATGTCTCTCACATTTAATTTAATTAATCACATAATAAAATTTAACCTAAGGTCCATTCATGGAATAAAATTCCCCATTTCGGTAGAATTAGGCATTTAACACAAAATGCCCTAAAATTTCCATTATCCTTTTAGGTTTATTATTTTTGACCAAACTTTAACTTTTATGAATGTATTTTATGCCCAAAATATAATTTCCATGATTTTTCATTTTATTTTCCGAGATTTTTACCCGATCAGGGTTTTTGTGTCGGTCCAGGACCGAAAGTCTTATCTTGACTTTTAAAATCACAAAATTCATATTTTGGCTAGCAATAACTCATGGAATACTTACAAACAAAAATATAATATTATTTAAAATAATATTCTTAACCCGGGGGAAAAATCCTGACCCGAGTCGTTTAAAGGTACCCGAAAACGCAGGACGTTACACTAGCTGTCAAAGCCACTTTGCACTGTCTTTTTCCAGCTGGGCTATAGTTGTCCACGTAGCTCCAGAATGCTACATCAATATTTTTAGCAATTCCGCACATTTGAGCATTTTCCAATTTCTTCTTGCTAACTTTTCTCTCATTTTGCTTTCCTTGCTACTTTGAACTCCTTTTACACAGAAAATGAAAGAAAATTAATTATTTAATTCCAAAATAGCTAAAAACAAAACTCAACTCTAAAATTAAACTACACAAGACATAAAGAAGAAATTAACTAAAAATTCAACAACTAAATGCTCAATTCACCACTCTTTTCTTATAAAATCAAGTTTAAAAGTATAATAAATAACAATATATCATAGAGTTATCAAAGAGCAATGTCGCAAGACACATCAGGAAGAAGAGGACATGTGAAAGTATCCCTATGCTTTAGCAGTTGTCAGTCTTATGTATGCTATGTTGTGTACTAGGCTCGACATATGCTATGCAATAGGGATTGTGAGTCATTATCAATCAAATCCAGGTTTGGCACACTAGATTGCGGTAAAGCACATTCTCAAGTATCTTAGGAGAATGATTTATTATATACTTGTATATTTAGGGGGTGAGTTAAACCCTACTGGATACACTGATTCTGATTTCCAATAAGACAAAGGCAGTCGTAAGTCGACATCTGGGTCAGTGTTTACTCTTGGTGGATGAGCTGTAGTATGGAGAAGTATTAATGTAGCGCACCAAATTTTTATTTATTTAATTTTGTGCTTTGTTTTATTTAATTGTTAAGTGTTGTGAATTATTTTATTTATTTGTTTAAATTGATTATTAGAAATTGTTTGAATTTAATTGTTAATAGTTTTATTTATTTATTAATTTAATTTGTGAATAATTGAGTTTTGGTTGAATGCACCAAGGTGCATGGTAGGTAGTGATGCACCCTCGTAATTAAGTGTGTGTAGGTGCATGGTTGCATGGCGCACTTGCATAGAATTTTTTTCGCACTTTTAATTTCTTTTATTAGGATAATTTTAGTTAATTAAAATGAAGAAAAAAATATAAAAGTTAAGAAAGGGAAAGAGTGGACGACAAAGGTAAGAAAAGGGGAAAGGATTTCTCTCATTTATTTTTCTTCAATCAAATAAAATCAAAATAAAAGAAAATAAGCAAGAAAAGGAAACTTACCTTTTTTTCATTAGGCTAGTAATTTCCTTAGGTTAGATAAAGAGTGAAGAAGAGAACAACCATTTTGGCTCCATGGGATCGACGGCTAGAGAGAGAGGCTGCGTGAAAGAGAGAGAAAGAGAAGGAGAAAGAAAGAAGGAGAAGGAGGAGAAGAAGAGAGGAAGGATTTGAAATCCATAGATATGGTCCTTTGTGTATTGTTTTGATTCTTAAGATTAGGTTTTCTCCTCAATACTAAGTGTTGATCTTCCTGTTCTCTTGTTCTTTTGGGATTTTGGCTTGTTTGGTCTAATGATTTGGTGATGATGATAAGGTGTTGAAGGCTAGCAAACAAGAGGGTGACCATAGTTATTTTATTTCTATCAAAGGAGGTAATAGAACCTCTATCATTGAAATGATTCTTATTGTTGTTGTAATCTTTTGATATATATACTCATGGTATGCGTGTATTGGATTGATTGTTGATGTATGATGTTATGTCAATCTCTTGTTATGAATATTTTTTTTGATCTTAAAATCATGAGCATGGTGGTATTGATGTTATGATAACTAGGGTTTTCTCTATGATTTGAGGCTATATTTGGTTTGATTTAAAAGTTCCATGTATAAGCCTGCAAGGGTTTTGTTTGTTTTGGCTAGGAGAGTTTCGGCCTAGGGGAGATTATTGATGCATGTTGGTCAATTTGTTTGATGTTACCTACACTCATTAGAAACATGCTAGGTTAATTTGGAAAAATGAAAGGAATTGTCTTAAATCTTTTATAAATTGATGTATTGGTAATATATGAAAATTCATATTTGAGTTTGAAATGAATTTTATGATGAATATTGCTTGCTGATTTTGTGTATAAATGGAATGAAATATGATGAAAATAATGATTTGCATGCATAAATGTTTTTGCAAGTGCTATGATGACTTTATGAAATTAAAATGGTATTTTAATTTACATTAAAATGATATTTTTACTCAAATAAATACCTACAGTATTTTTTTTTATATTTTATCAAGAAAATAATAGTTTTAATTCCAAGATGGTGATTTTTGAGGGTTTATTTTTTTGCTGGAAGTTTTGGTAAAAATTATGAAATATCTTTTAAATGAAAGGAAGTTTGTGTGTTGTTAAAATAATATAATACCCTAAACTATGTATATATTAAAAATGATATTTTAAATGTAACATTGAATGTTCACATTTTAATAAGTATGATTTTTTTTTTATTTTAATTAAGAAAAATATTGAGTTTAGATTCACTTGTGATTTTTAGACAAAATAAATGGTGGCTGAAAGTTTAGTTTAATAAATTAAAAATAATTATTTTGGTTATCAAATATGAGTTTATACTACATAAATTAAGCCTTAAATAATATAAGCAAAAATATATTTTTCTCACACTTAAAACTATATTTTTCTCACATTAAATTTTATAATTTTATTAATTTAAATAAAATATTACTTTCTACAGGAAACATGATACTATAAGAACCTTAGATAATTTCAAGCTTTTGTTATTTTCTATGCAGTTTAAAAATAATAAATGGAATTATTATATTTTTGAAAAAAAGGCTAAATAAATTATTTTTATGAAATAAAAATAATGTCTTAAGAATTTTAATCAACTTAGGGATTTAAAGGAAACGAATAATGGTAAGAAATTTTGATTTCTAAATCTTTATTATGAAAATAATAGAAATAAGCGCATAGAAATTATCGTTTTTAACGTCACTTTTTAACAACGTTCCCACGTATGCATGTCATATGCAAATGCACTTTTACGTTAAAAAATATGTCTAATATTCAACCATATGATTTTTACTTGAAAACCATGCATGTATAATAGGTAGAAGTTGCATTATTCTTTTTGTGATTTTATGTGAAGAATGTGCATGTTTGGAAATTTTGTGAAAATTGCACCATGTGTGCATGGCCCATGCACACATGGGTATATGAGTTGGGCACAAGAAAGTCTTATGTGATGCTAAAGAATGCTATTTGATTATGGTTATAGGCTCATTGTGAACTTTGTTCAATTTTTGCTTTGCTCGGACCTGAGGTAAGGAAGTTAGATAGAATTCTATTTATTTATATTATGAACAATAAGATGGGTTTGCTTAAGGTTAAATGTTATGTATGATGATGTGTCATGTGATATGAAGTATGAAATGTTATTTGGAGATGATATGATGATTTTGATAAATCATGTATTTCCTTTGTGTTGATATGACTGGAATGCATGTATTTTGTATGTTGTATGAAAAACAAATGGTTGTTAGCATGTTGAACGTGACACGAAAAAGGGGTTACTAAGGATATAAAGACGTAACCCGAGTTACTAAGGATATAAAGACGTAACTCATAGGGCGGACGCGCCGAGGTTATTCAAGGACCAGAGCCTCCTGTTTACCTCAAGATGTGACATTGACAAAAGAGGGAGCCATGTTCAAAAAGATATGATGACGATGTCTGAATATGTTAATGATATATGATGCATGATAATGATGCATGATGTATGAGGATAACGCTTATGTACGATGTATGATGATGACATTAAGTACGATGTATATGATGTTGTAGGAATCTTACGATATGATTATGCTTTGTTGTGTTTATCCTTGTTTGTTGTTTGTACTTCCTTACTGGGATTTTAGCTCACTCCTTTACTTTCCCCTTTCAGATAATAAATAGGGTTTCTCTTTGGCACGCGTGGTGATGTGAGGAGTTTCGACATCAGAGTGTGTATGGTGTGGGGGTATCTTATGGGGAGCAAACGATCAGCTTAAACGCCAATTTTAAAGAACGATGTTATGTTTTATTTTTGTTTCAGAACTTATTAGTGGGTCTTGAACTATATTTATTTGTTTTTTAAAATGTTGCATGAGAAATTTTATTTTATTTTAAACTATTGGGCCCAACTTGCATGTTTTAGCAATGCCCCACTGAAATTTTCATATAATAAGATATTTTCTTCTATAAGTTTATGAGCATGGAAATGTTTTACAAAGTATTAGTCTAGGGCGTTTTACAATTAAACAATCCAGTATAGAAGATTCAACCATGGAAGCCGAGTATATAGCGGATTGTGAAATAGCTTTGGAGGTGGTTTGGCTAAGGAAGTTCTATACTGATATGGAAGTAGTTCCAGATATGGATAAGCCACTAATCCTGTACTGTGACAACAGTGGAGATGTAGCTAACTTGAAGGAACATAGAAGCCTTAAGAGAAGAAAGCATATAGAAAGGAAATACCATATGGTTAGAGAGATTGTGCACCAAGGTGATGTGACTGTTATGAAGATAGCGTCGGAACAGTACCTGGCAGACTCATTTACCAAGATGCTTCCAGTAAAGTCGTTTATGGGTCATGTATGCAACATGAGATTAAGGGAGATGCCTCACTTACTTTGATGACAAGTGGGATACTGTTAGGACTAATGCCCTAAAAGCATGTAAAGACATTTTATTGATTTATATAAAAGTACATTTTTATTATATTTGAATAATATAATTATTGTTTGAATTAATTATATAATATATCAAGAAAATTCCATGTTCATTTATGAGAATATGATCTTGTATAAGTAAGAGAGAATTAAAAACATATATAATGAATAATATAGTTAGTAACATATTAAAGTAAGGAATCTTTAATGAATGATTGCTAGTGCGGTTTACTAAGCATACATGATGCAAGTGATCTAGATTCAGATTACTGATGTGGATAGATATCTTAGTAAATGAGTTGTATATAATAGCGATTAAATATGATAGGACCGATGAGAATTAATTATTTTTATAAACTTACCGTTTGACATAAAGATTTCATTCTTACCATAATAAATGATCATTTGTAGATCAGTCTAAATCATGAGTATTCATGAACTCCTGTTTGAGTTTAATGGATCTTGTGAATCACTCGTTAAGGTCTCTTAGTATAATGAGGCTAATGAATTTTGTTTTGGAGATCCCATATCATGAATGGATGGGAATATGATTTACAATAATGAAATCCATACACTCCTAACAGATCGAATATTGGTTCCCTTAAGGGTTAATTCTAAAACTTAATAGTTATTGATTTTAGTCATGTCTGATATGAACTAAACATCTGTTCTAGAATTTAATGTAGTCACTTGGATATTTGTTATTTTTCTATCAAGTTTATATAATTTCTTCTTCTTCTATCCTTTATCTATATGATTTGTGCTTAATGCTTGTAGATAATTGATCACTATTTACATGATTTATGATTTTGATTTGAGATCCGAGAGGGGAGAGTTGAATATTCTACAATCATATAGACATAAATTGCATATAGAACGATAGTACCTATAGAGTTTGTGTAGCGTTTAGGGTTTCTATGCTTCATGCCTGCTATATGTTAAAACTTATCACAAGTATATAGAAAGTTTGCATATAGGTTGAGATCTTTTTATCTTGAAAAAGAATTAGGATTGTTTTAGTTAACCCGCTATTAGGATAGAAATTGAAGAATTATATGCGTTGATTAGTAAGATTAATAGGTTAAAAAGTTGATGAAGTTAATACCCTAGGTTTTTTATTATTTAATTAAATTTTATAATTGCATAGTTTATTTCAATTTTAAGCTTTAGGTTAAAAATCATTCTATTTTCAACAGCCAAATAGAAAGCTAGAATTGGTTATTGGTACTTGATTGATAGTCTCCATGGGAACGATTCTTAGTTACTATCTATATTACTTGAATCGATTGTGTATACTTGCACATTATATTTTCGCTATCAAGTTTTTGGTCTATCAAGTCGCAGCGCTTGAGTTTCTAGAGGAGGAAGGAATTGGCTAAAAAAGAGGCGGGCCGCGACTCAGGAATAGGCAAGTTGCGACCCACCTCTTTTTCGCCAATTCCTTCCTCCTCTGGAAACTCAGGCGCCGCAACTTGATAGACCAAAATCTTGATAGCAAAATATAATGCGCAAATATACACAATGCCTCACCAACAAGAGAATTTTTTTTATTTAAGTAAGATTTTTAGGTCATTTGTAAAAGGGAGTTCTTGGATTCGGGATTAGCAGTTGTTTAACCTTGTTGATCTATTTTTCTTCACTTTTCTCTTTAGTAGTTTAATTTTATGTTTCTGAACAATTATTTTATGATTTTAGTCATATCTGATATGAACTAAACATCTGTTCTAGGGTTTAATGTAGTCACTTGGATATTTGTTAATTTTCTAAGAAGTTTATATAATTTCTTCTTCTTCTTCTTCTATCATTTATCTATAAAGATTTGTGCTTAATGCTTGTGGATAATTGATCACTATTTACATGATTTATGATTTTGATTTGAGTTTCAAGAGGGGAGAGTTGAATATTCTATAATCATATAGACATAAATTGCATATATGACGATAGTACCTATATGGTTTGTGTAGCATTTAGGGTTTCTATGCTTCATGCATGCTATATGTTAAAACTTATCACATATATGTAGAAAGTTTGCATATAGGTTTATATCTTTTATCTTGAAAAAGAATAAAGATTGTTTTAGTTAACCCGCTATTAGGATAGAACTTGAAGAATTATATGCGATGATTATTAAGATTAACATGTTGAAAAGTTGATGAAGTTAATACCCTAGGTTTTTAATTATTGAATCAATTTTTATAATTGCATAGTTTATTTCAATTTTAAGTTTTAGGTTAAAAATCACTCTATTTTCGACAACAAAATAGAAAGCTAGAATCGGTTATTGGTACTTGATTGATAGTCTCCATGGAACAATTCTTATTTACTATCTATATTACTTGAATCGATTGTGTATACTTGCGCATTATATTTTTGCTATCAATTTTTTGGCGTCGTTGTCAGGGATTATTTAATCAATATCAAATATAATTAATTTTTATTCTACTTTGGCTTTTCTTTAACAATTTTTCTAACTTGTTTCTCTACTTATTTCTTAATTTCAAGATCAACAGGTAGTTTTGGTTTCTGCGACGAGGTAAAACAACAGAGATATTGTTGGTCAATCCTGAGATTGAGAGAACCTATAGACAAAACTGGAAGAATAAGAGGTTGGAGGGAAGGATGGTAGCAAACCAAGGGAATGCAGTAAATAATGCTGCCAAAATGTCAAAAAGGCAGTGACTGCTAAGGTCCCTGCTGAACAAGGGGCTAGAAGTTTAAGAGATTATGTACTCCCAACTATTACAGTGCATTCATGCATTAGACACCCCACATTGCCGCTAACAATTTTTAGATTAAGCCAAAAATTCTGCAAATGGTAAAATCTACTGTTCAGTTTAGAGGCTTGCCTACAGAGGACCCTAACTTACACATATCTAATTTCTTAGAACTTTGTGCGACTTTTAAGATGAATGAGGTGAGCGACGACACAATAAGGTTAAGGATGTTTCAATTTTCACTAAGGGACCGAGCAAATATTTGGTTGATTTCCCTATAGGCTAACTCTATTACCACATGGCAGGAGCACACTCAAAAGTTCCTTGCAAAATTCTTTCCTCCATCCAAGGCTACACGGTTGAGAAGGGTGATTAATAATTTCTGTCAGATGGAGAGAGAGTCACTATATGACGCATGGGAGAGATTTAAAGAGTTGCTAAGAAAGTGCCCTCATCAAGGGATTGAAAAATGGATGTTAGTCCATAATTTTTACAATGGATTAGGTGGTACTACTTGCACTATCATAGATGCAGCAGCTGGAGGGACATTTATGAGAAAGAATGCCAACGAAGCTTATGATCTACTAGAGGAGATGGCTATCAATAATTACCAATGGCCTATAGAGAGAGAAAATACAAAGAAGATAGCTGGTATGATCGAATTAGATGGCATCTCAATGCTTACAGCTCAAGTGGCCGATTTAACGAAGCAGTTAGAATAGAGCAACATGTCACTCCAAGCCATGCAAGTACAAAGTTTATGTGAGGCATGTGGGAGTGTTCATCTATTAAATCAGTGTCCTACCATGGATATGAATAGTATACCTATGGAACAAGTTCAAGCCACAGGAAACTTCCAAAGACCTGCCAATAACCCATATTCCATGTTCTACAACAAAGGGTGGCAGAATCATCCCAACTTTTCTTGGAGTAATAATAATAATAATAATAATAATAATAATAATAATAATAATAATAATAATAATAATAATAATAATAATAATAACAATAATAATAATAATAAGAACAACAACAACAGCAGTAGCAGGAGCAGCAGCAACAACAACAACAACAACAACAACAACAACAACAACAATAATAATAGTGTTCAGCAGTCTTTCCAACGGAACCAACAAAAATTCCAACATACTCCTCCTAGGTTTTATCAACCACACAATAGACCACCACAACATCGAATACCCATGAAGCAACTTGAAGCATAACCTAATGTATTGAACCAATTTATGACTGAGACTAGGGCATCTATTCGAAATTTCGAGACTCAAATAGGGCAGTTGGCTACTTTGATGACAAACCGTGCTCAAGGGAACTTACCAAGCACTACAGAGGCAAACCCAAAAGAACAATGCAATGCAATATCTTTGAGAAGTGGTAAGAAGTTGGAAGGGCCAAGTAAGAAGCCTATTCAGTTACCAAAAGTGGTCGATGAGAAAAAAAGTAAAATTGAAGAAGAGGTTAATGAAAACCTTGAGAAAAAGGAGCCAGAAATAAGTATAGAGCATCACATTAAGATCCTATATCCTCAAAGCTTTCAAAAGAAGACACTAGACAAGCAATTTTCTAAGTTTTTAGATGTCTTTCGAAAGCTTCACATCAACATTCCTTTTGCTGAAGCACTTGAACAGATGCCGAGTTATGTGAAGTTTATGAAAGAAATTTTGACAAAGAAAAGGAAACTAGGGGATTATGAGGTAGTGGTACTTATCGAGAAGTGCAGTGCGATACTTCAAAAGAAGCTACCTCCCAAGCTTAAAGATCCTGGTAGTTTCAATATTCCATGCTCTATAGGGGTTCAGTAGAAAACAAGGCTTTATAGGATTTGGGGGCTAGTATAAATTTAATGCCTCTATCTATTTTCAAAAGTTAAAATTAAGAGAAGCTCGACCTACTACAATGTCTTTGCAAATGGCAGATCGCTCAGTTTAGCATCCTAGGGGTATTATTGAGGATGTTCTAGTAAAGGTGGACAAATTTATCTTCCCTACATATTTTATTATTCTTGATATGGAAGAAGATGAGAATATTCTAATTGTTATTGGAATGCCATTTTTAGCAACTGGTAGGGCCTTAATAGACGTGCAAAAAGGCGAGTTGAAGTTGTGAGTGCAAAAAGAAGAGGTAACATTTAATGTTTTTGTAGCAACGGAGGTTCCAATTTGTTGTAGAGTTGCTGCGGTGGAAAGTGAGGGTGATAAGCTGGAAATTACTAACTAAAAAAAATCTATGGTTAAAGGTGGAAAGCAAATAGTTTGTCAGAAAGTGAAAAGAATCTTTAGTGAGAAAGTTTGATAGTTTCATGAGCGGAGGAAAGTTCCAAAAATATGCAATATCAAGAAAAAAAAGCCTCTTCTCATGATACTATGGCTCTCAAGGATATGAGGGGTGGTCTGGATCCAAGTTAATTTTAAAGAAGAAGTTCAGCGTCCAACTAAATGACGTTAACGAGAGTGCATTTGGAGGCATTCCAATCTTTTATTTGCATTTTTATTTAAGTTTTGGATTATGAACACTTTAATTATAGTATTTTGAGTATTTATTTTTTCAGATTTAGTTTTAATTTCTATCATTTAGTATTGAATTTGTAATGTTGAATCGTGAAAAACGTGAAAAAGAAAAATAGAGTATTCAAGTTAAACGTGAAAAAGAAAAAAAAAAGGAGAATAGGGTCGGGACGCTTGCTTGATGAGCCACAACGCGATCAGTTCTAGAGAAGCTTGCCAGTTTTGAAAAAAAGGGACATGTTGTGATGCCACTTTAGGCCAAGCTCATAAATTACCACGTTCAATCTGTATTTGTTACCACATTTTGGCTATATGAGGAAGACGGTGGCAAGGGTTCTTCGTCGTGAGAAATCTGAGTTTGTCAGCTCAGTTTCTTTTCCTAAGATTTTATTTAAACGTTGGGGAAAATGTTTAGGTTAAGTTTGGGGGAAGGGTTTTAGTGTTGTGTGTTTGTGTTAGTTCATGTTGTTTTGTGTTTGTTGGGTTTGTCCAGGTTGTTTAGAGTGTTAGTTGAATCAAGTTGACAATGATTAACCAATGACAATATATTGAATGATATGATGTATAAATTGAAAGGGAATGAAGCTATACAAATTTTTGTGCTTGATTAAAATTCTCTATTGGTTTACATGGGTCCACTTAAATAATTGAGTGCTTAATAATAATTTTTAATAAATTTTGTGTAATGAAACAATTTTTATGCTTGCTAAATTTTGAAACTAAAAAATAAATTATGAAAATGTTGTTATCCTAGAACTTGTTTGCTTGCTATTTGAGACAAAATCCTAGATGATGCATGCTTAAGAAGATGATTTAGGCAATTCTTTGGAACGTTTGAGCCTTTCAAGCCAACCTCAATGTATTAAATCCTTAGTTACCCAATTTTGAGCATAATTTGATTCTATTGATAAACAAGTTTTAGGCTCGTTTATGGTCTACTTTTTAGGGTGTTTTTCATTAGTTTAGGATTGTTTTATTTTGGAATTATGTTCGTTTGTTAATGTGTCAGGTTTTCCATGCTAAATTGGTAAAAAGAGTGAAAAGGAGTGAAAGTGGATCAAAATCGGGTTTTTCGGGATTGATATGTGCAGTTTTGGGTGTTGTTAATAGCGCTATAGCGCTATCAAGGGAGTGCCGTAGTGCTAGGAAGGACTTCGATTCAAGGTGGATTCTGACTTTAGCGCCACAACGCTTTAAATACAGCGCCACACCGCTATCATGAACAGTCAACAAGCGCTACAACAAGAGCGCTACAGTGCTAGTAAGCAAATTCTTCAGGTGTTTTGGCTCTGACTTTAGCGCTACAACGCTACGAATACAGCGCTATAGCGCTGGTGATGTGTTTTTAAGATTTTAGACGACTTTTTGAAGGGCAATCTGGTCTTTTCACTTAGGAACCTTGGAGGGCTATTTAAGGAACATGATGCTGTGATTATAGGAGGACTGAAAGTTTTAAAAACCCTAGATAAAAAGAGGCTGCTGTAATTATTTTCTCTGCTTTTCATCTGAATTCTTATGTTAATTTTATGAACAATTATTTGCAGTTTATTTTCATCATGGTATTTATGAACTAATTTCTTTTACCTAGGAATTAATTTCATCAATTTTTCATTCTATTAATTTTAATAATAAATTCTAAATCTCTTCTTTCTATTCTAATAGCAGGTTAATATAATTGATTCCTATTCTTTTTCAAGATATAAGATCTCAATGTATATGCAGGTTTTCTACATTTCTATGATAAACTTGAACATATAAAAGGCATTAAACATGGAAAGCTAATTACTACATAAGTTATATAGGTACTTTCGTCCAATATGCACCATATGTCTATACAATGATAGCATATTCAATTCTCATCTTTCGAATTTTGAATCAAAACCATTAAATCAAGCAAATAGTGATCAAGTATTTACTAGCATTACACACACATCATATAGATTAGAATAGAAAAAAAGTATCAATAGAAAATCATAATAAAATTAAAATTATGAAAATGTTGTTATCCTAAAACTTGTTTGCTTGCTATTTGAGACAAAATCCTAGATGATGCATGCTTAAGAAGATGATTTAGGCAATTCTTTGGAACGTTTGAGCCTTTCAAGCCAACCTCAATGTATTAAATCCTTAGTTACCCAATTTGAGCATAATTTGATTCTATTGATAAACAAGTTTTAGGCTCGTTTATGGTCTACTTTTTAGGGTGTTTTTCATTAGTTTAGGATTGTTTTATTTTGGAATTATGTTCGTTTGTTAATGTGTCAGGTTTTCCATGCTAAATTGGTAAAAAGAGTGAAAAGGAGTGAAAGTGGATCAAAATCGGGTTTTTCGGGATTGATATGTGCAGTTTTGGGTGTTGTTAATAGCGCTATAGCGCTATCAAGGGAGTGCCGTAGCGCTAGGAAGGACTTCGATTCAAGGTGGATTCTGACTTTAGCGCCACAACGCTTTAAATACAGCGCCACACCGCTATCATGAACAGTCAACAAGCGCTACAACAAGAGCGCTACAGTGCTAGTAAGCAAATTCTTCAGGTGTTTTGGCTCTGACTTTAGCGCTACAACGCTACGAATACAGCGCTATAGCGCTGGTGATGTGTTTTTAAGATTTTAGACGACTTTTTGAAGGGAAATCTGGTCTTTTCACTTAGGAACCTTGGAGGGCTATTTAAGGAACATGATGTTGTGATTATAGGAGGACTGAAAGTTTTAAAAACCCTAGATAAAAAGAGGCTGCTGTAATTATTTTCTCTGCTTTTCATCTGAATTCTTATGTTAATTTTATGAACAATTATTTGCAGTTTATTTTCATCATGGTATTTATGAACTAATTTCTTTTACCTAGGAATTAATTTCATCAATTTTTCATTCTATTAATTTTAATAATAAATTCTAAATCTCTTCTTTCTATTCTAATAGCAGGTTAATATAATTGATTCCTATTCTTTTTCAAGATATAAGATCTCAATGTATATGCAGGTTTTCTACATTTCTATGATAAACTTGAACATATAAAAGGCATTAAACATGGAAAGCTAATTACTACATAAGTTATATAGGTACTTTCGTCCAATATGCACCATATGTCTATACAATGATAGCATATTCAATTCTCATCTTTCGAATTTTGAATCAAAACCATTAAATCAAGCAAATAGTGATCAAGTATTTACTAGCATTACACACACATCATATAGATTAGAATAGAAAAAAAGTATCAATAGAAAATCATAATAAAATTAAAATTATGAAAATGTTGTTATCCTAAAACTTGTTTGCTTGCTATTTGAGACAAAATCCTAGATGATGCATGCTTAAGAAGATGATTTAGGCAATTCTTTGGAACGTTTGAGCCTTTCAAGCCAACCTCAATGTATTAAATCCTTAGTTACCCAATTTGAGCATAATTTGATTCTATTGATAAACAAGTTTTAGGCTCGTTTATGGTCTACTTTTTAGGGTGTTTTTCATTAGTTTAGGATTGTTTTATTTTGGAATTATGTTCGTTTGTTAATGTGTCAGGTTTTCCATGCTAAATTGGTAAAAAGAGTGAAAAGGAGTGAAAGTGGATCAAAATCGGGTTTTTCGGGATTGATATGTGCAGTTTTGGGTGTTGTTAATAGCGCTATAGCGCTATCAAGGGAGTGCCGTAGCGCTAGGAAGGACTTCGATTCAAGGTGGATTCTGACTTTAGCGCCACAACGCTTTAAATACAGCGCCACACCGCTATCATGAACAGTCAACAAGCGCTACAACAAGAGCGCTACAGTGCTAGTAAGCAAATTCTTCAGGTGTTTTGGCTCTGACTTTAGCGCTACAACGCTACGAATACAGCGCTATAGCGCTGGTGATGTGTTTTTAAGATTTTAGACGACTTTTTGAAGGGCAATCTGGTCTTTTCACTTAGGAACCTTGGAGGGCTATTTAAGGAACATGATGCTGTGATTATAGGAGGACTGAAAGTTTTAAAAACCCTAGATAAAAAGAGGCTGCTGTAATTATTTTCTCTGCTTTTCATCTGAATTCTTATGTTAATTTTATGAACAATTATTTGCAGTTTATTTTCATCATGGTATTTATGAACTAATTTCTTTTACCTAGGAATTAATTTCATCAATTTTTCATTCTATTAATTTTAATAATAAATTCTAAATCTCTTCTTTCTATTCTAATAGCAGGTTAATATAATTGATTCCTATTCTTTTTCAAGATATAAGATCTCAATGTATATGCAGGTTTTCTACATTTCTATGATAAACTTGAACATATAAAAGGCATTAAACATGGAAAGCTAATTACTACATAAGTTATATAGGTACTTTCGTCCAATATGCACCATATGTCTATACAATGATAGCATATTCAATTCTCATCTTTCGAATTTTGAATCAAAACCATTAAATCAAGCAAATAGTGATCAAGTATTTACTAGCATTACACACACATCATATAGATTAGAATAGAAAAAAAGTATCAATAGAAAATCATAATAAAATTAAAATTATGAAAATGTTGTTATCCTAAAACTTGTTTGCTTGCTATTTGAGACAAAATCCTAGATGATGCATGCTTAAGAAGATGATTTAGGCAATTCTTTGGAACGTTTGAGCCTTTCAAGCCAACCTCAATGTATTAAATCCTTAGTTACCCAATTTGAGCATAATTTGATTCTATTGATAAACAAGTTTTAGGCTCGTTTATGGTCTACTTTTTAGGGTGTTTTTCATTAGTTTAGGATTGTTTTATTTTGGAATTATGTTCGTTTGTTAATGTGTCAGGTTTTCCATGCTAAATTGGTAAAAAGAGTGAAAAGGAGTGAAAGTGGATCAAAATCGGGTTTTTCGGGATTGATATGTGCAGTTTTGGGTGTTGTTAATAGCGCTATAGCGCTATCAAGGGAGTGCCGTAGCGCTAGGAAGGACTTCGATTCAAGGTGGATTCTGACTTTAGCGCCACAACGCTTTAAATACAGCGCCACACCGCTATCATGAACAGTCAACAAGCGCTACAACAAGAGCGCTACAGTGCTAGTAAGCAAATTCTTCAGGTGTTTTGGCTCTGACTTTAGCGCTACAACGCTACGAATACAGCGCTATAGCGCTGGTGATGTGTTTTTAAGATTTTAGACGACTTTTTGAAGGGCAATCTGGTCTTTTCACTTAGGAACCTTGGAGGGCTATTTAAGGAACATGATGCTGTGATTATAGGAGGACTGAAAGTTTTAAAAACCCTAGATAAAAAGAGGCTGCTGTAATTATTTTCTCTGCTTTTCATCTGAATTCTTATGTTAATTTTATGAACAATTATTTGCAGTTTATTTTCATCATGGTATTTATGAACTAATTTCTTTTACCTAGGAATTAATTTCATCAATTTTTCATTCTATTAATTTTAATAATAAATTCTAAATCTCTTCTTTCTATTCTAATAGCAGGTTAATATAATTGATTCCTATTCTTTTTCAAGATATAAGATCTCAATGTATATGCAGGTTTTCTACATTTCTATGATAAACTTGAACATATAAAAGGCATTAAACATGGAAAGCTAATTACTACATAAGTTATATAGGTACTTTCGTCCAATATGCACCATATGTCTATACAATGATAGCATATTCAATTCTCATCTTTCGAATTTTGAATCAAAACCATTAAATCAAGCAAATAGTGATCAAGTATTTACTAGCATTACACACACATCATATAGATTAGAATAGAAAAAAAGTATCAATAGAAAATCATAATAAAATTAAAATTATGAAAATGTTGTTATCCTAAAACTTGTTTGCTTGCTATTTGAGACAAAATCCTAGATGATGCATGCTTAAGAAGATGATTTAGGCAATTCTTTGGAACGTTTGAGCCTTTCAAGCCAACCTCAATGTATTAAATCCTTAGTTACCCAATTTGAGCATAATTTGATTCTATTGATAAAAAAGTTTTAGGCTCGTTTATGGTCTACTTTTTAGGGTGTTTTTCATTAGTTTAGGATTGTTTTATTTTGGAATTATGTTCGTTTGTTAATGTGTCAGGTTTTCCATGCTAAATTGGTAAAAAGAGTGAAAAGGAGTGAAAGTGGATCAAAATCGGGTTTTTCGGGATTGATATGTGCAGTTTTGGGTGTTGTTAATAGCGCTATAGCGCTATCAAGGGAGTGCCGTAGCGCTAGGAAGGACTTCGATTCAAGGTGGATTCTGACTTTAGCGCCACAACGCTTTAAATACAGCGCCACACCGCTATCATGAACAGTCAACAAGCGCTACAACAAGAGCGCTACAGTGCTAGTAAGCAAATTCTTCAGGTGTTTTGGCTCTGACTTTAGCGCTACAACGCTACGAATACAGCGCTATAGCGCTGGTGATGTGTTTTTAAGATTTTAGACGACTTTTTGAAGGGCAATCTGGTCTTTTCACTTAGGAACCTTGGAGGGCTATTTAAGGAACATGATGCTGTGATTATAGGAGGACTGAAAGTTTTAAAAACCCTAGATAAAAAGAGGCTGCTGTAATTATTTTCTCTGCTTTTCATCTGAATTCTTATGTTAATTTTATGAACAATTATTTGCAGTTTATTTTCATCATGGTATTTATGAACTAATTTCTTTTACCTAGGAATTAATTTCATCAATTTTTCATTCTATTAATTTTAATAATAAATTCTAAATCTCTTCTTTCTATTCTAATAGCAGGTTAATATAATTGATTCCTATTCTTTTTCAAGATATAAGATCTCAATGTATATGCAGGTTTTCTACATTTCTATGATAAACTTGAACATATAAAAGGCATTAAACATGGAAAGCTAATTACTACATAAGTTATATAGGTACTTTCGTCCAATATGCACCATATGTCTATACAATGATAGCATATTCAATTCTCATCTTTCGAATTTTGAATCAAAACCATTAAATCAAGCAAATAGTGATCAAGTATTTACTAGCATTACACACACATCATATAGATTAGAATAGAAAAAAAGTATCAATAGAAAATCATAATAAAATTAAAATTATGAAAATGTTGTTATCCTAAAACTTGTTTGCTTGCTATTTGAGACAAAATCCTAGATGATGCATGCTTAAGAAGATGATTTAGGCAATTCTTTGGAACGTTTGAGCCTTTCAAGCCAACCTCAATGTATTAAATCCTTAGTTACCCAATTTGAGCATAATTTGATTCTATTGATAAACAAGTTTTAGGCTCGTTTATGGTCTACTTTTTAGGGTGTTTTTCATTAGTTTAGGATTGTTTTATTTTGGAATTATGTTCGTTTGTTAATGTGTCAGGTTTTCCATGCTAAATTGGTAAAAAGAGTGAAAAGGAGTGAAAGTGGATCAAAATCGGGTTTTTCGGGATTGATATGTGCAGTTTTGGGTGTTGTTAATAGCGCTATAGCGCTATCAAGGGAGTGCCGTAGCGCTAGGAAGGACTTCGATTCAAGGTGGATTCTGACTTTAGCGCCACAACGCTTTAAATACAGCGCCACACCGCTATCATGAACAGTCAACAAGCGCTACAACAAGAGCGCTACAGTGCTAGTAAGCAAATTCTTCAGGTGTTTTGGCTCTGACTTTAGCGCTACAACGCTACGAATACAGCGCTATAGCGCTGGTGATGTGTTTTTAAGATTTTAGACGACTTTTTGAAGGGCAATCTGGTCTTTTCACTTAGGAACCTTGGAGGGCTATTTAAGGAACATGATGCTGTGATTATAGGAGGACTGAAAGTTTTAAAAACCCTAGATAAAAAGAGGCTGCTGTAATTATTTTCTCTGCTTTTCATCTGAATTCTTATGTTAATTTTATGAACAATTATTTGCAGTTTATTTTCATCATGGTATTTATGAACTAATTTCTTTTACCTAGGAATTAATTTCATCAATTTTTCATTCTATTAATTTTAATAATAAATTCTAAATCTCTTCTTTCTATTCTAATAGCAGGTTAATATAATTGATTCCTATTCTTTTTCAAGATATAAGATCTCAATGTATATGCAGGTTTTCTACATTTCTATGATAAACTTGAACATATAAAAGGCATTAAACATGGAAAGCTAATTACTACATAAGTTATATAGGTACTTTCGTCCAATATGCACCATATGTCTATACAATGATAGCATATTCAATTCTCATCTTTCGAATTTTGAATCAAAACCATTAAATCAAGCAAATAGTGATCAAGTATTTACTAGCATTACACACACATCATATAGATTAGAATAGAAAAAAAGTATCAATAGAAAATCATAATAAAATTAAAATTATGAAAATGTTGTTATCCTAAAACTTGTTTGCTTGCTATTTGAGACAAAATCCTAGATGATGCATGCTTAAGAAGATGATTTAGGCAATTCTTTGGAACGTTTGAGCCTTTCAAGCCAACCTCAATGTATTAAATCCTTAGTTACCCAATTTGAGCATAATTTGATTCTATTGATAAACAAGTTTTAGGCTCGTTTATGGTCTACTTTTTAGGGTGTTTTTCATTAGTTTAGGATTGTTTTATTTTGGAATTATGTTCGTTTGTTAATGTGTCAGGTTTTCCATGCTAAATTGGTAAAAAGAGTGAAAAGGAGTGAAAGTGGATCAAAATCGGGTTTTTCGGGATTGATATGTGCAGTTTTGGGTGTTGTTAATAGCGCTATAGCGCTATCAAGGGAGTGCCGTAGCGCTAGGAAGGACTTCGATTCAAGGTGGATTCTGACTTTAGCGCCACAACGCTTTAAATACAGCGCCACACCGCTATCATGAACAGTCAACAAGCGCTACAACAAGAGCGCTACAGTGCTAGTAAGCAAATTCTTCAGGTGTTTTGGCTCTGACTTTAGCGCTACAACGCTACGAATACAGCGCTATAGCGCTGGTGATGTGTTTTTAAGATTTTAGACGACTTTTTGAAGGGAAATCTGGTCTTTTCACTTAGGAACCTTGGAGGGCTATTTAAGGAACATGATGTTGTGATTATAGGAGGACTGAAAGTTTTAAAAACCCTAGATAAAAAGAGGCTGCTGTAATTATTTTCTCTGCTTTTCATCTGAATTCTTATGTTAATTTTATGAACAATTATTTGCAGTTTATTTTCATCATGGTATTTATGAACTAATTTCTTTTACCTAGGAATTAATTTCATCAATTTTTCATTCTATTAATTTTAATAATAAATTCTAAATCTCTTCTTTCTATTCTAATAGCAGGTTAATATAATTGATTCCTATTCTTTTTCAAGATATAAGATCTCAATGTATATGCAGGTTTTCTACATTTCTATGATAAACTTGAACATATAAAAGGCATTAAACATGGAAAGCTAATTACTACATAAGTTATATAGGTACTTTCGTCCAATATGCACCATATGTCTATACAATGATAGCATATTCAATTCTCATCTTTCGAATTTTGAATCAAAACCATTAAATCAAGCAAATAGTGATCAAGTATTTACTAGCATTACACACACATCATATAGATTAGAATAGAAAAAAAGTATCAATAGAAAATCATAATAAAATTAAAATTATGAAAATGTTGTTATCCTAAAACTTGTTTGCTTGCTATTTGAGACAAAATCCTAGATGATGCATGCTTAAGAAGATGATTTAGGCAATTCTTTGGAATGTTTGAGCCTTTCAAGCCAACCTCGATGTATTAAATCCTTAGTTACCCAATTTTGAGCATAATTTGATTCTATTTGTTTGACACTTATTTTGAGCTTATTTGAAACTTTGTTATTTTCCTTCCCTTTGATATACCATGATCATATGAAAAGTGATTGAGGGATGGTTTGTAGTGGGGATTTATATGTGGAAAATTGTGTTAATAATAGAAGAATAAAAATTGAGAGAAAAAAGTATATTGAATATGAACTGCACTCCAATTGAAAATACAAAGAAATAAGTTTGCGGGAGTGTAGTATCAATAGAAGAAGAAAAATTGAGAGAAAAAAAAGTATATTAAATATGAACTACACTCTAATTGAAAATAGAAATAAATAATTTTTGGGGAGTGTAGTATCATTAGAAGAAAAAAAATTAGTTTAGGAAATTCTCTCAAAGTAAGAAAATTTGGAAAATTTTGGATTGTTTTTGGGGTTTGCAAGTTGATACATGATTGGTTTGTTTAGTTTGTGTGCTTATGGTATATTTGAGCCTAAATAACTTTTTCATCTACTTTTACCAAAGCCCTTCAATTATAAGCTATGAAAGTCCTATTGATTTCTGAGCATGTGTTTTCTACTTTAGTGGAGATTAGTAAGGCCTAGAACCCAAGCTCGGGTCGTCGGGCCTAGCACCTAAGTCTCACATACCAACAGAGAATTAACATCTTCCCAGAGGTTTCTATCATGCATTATCCACTACGATCTAGAGAAACAATGAGAAGACCCATGATCTCATAATCATGGGGAGGTTGACACGTATCTCCACTACTTGATAATCGTGTACCAAAACGATCCCAGTACTACCGGTCATGTAACAGCCCCAGGGTACTATAGATAAAGGACCCAGGGCTTCATTTCAAGGGATTACTTTTCTGGAATTTTGGAGATCTAAAGAACATTTGGGGAGAAATTCTGGGCAAGTTAGATTGAGTGAATACTTTGGTTCAACAGTGTAATTGTTGAGTTATTCAATACTAAAAGCTAAGTGGATTAGGTTATTACTGTTCAAGCTAAGCATCAACCCTACTAGCCCAGGTTCACCAATTATACAATCCTAACCACATCAAGGGCTGAGATTTACTTGGCAACATACCAGGAGGTACCATACCGAAAACCACCACCCTTGCGTCAAAAAGGAAAGAAGGTCAAGAATAAGATGTGTGGTTTCCATAATGATTATGGGCACGACACAAATGAGTGCAAACAATTGAAGGATGAGATAGAGTTTCTTCTCCGATCAGGAAAACTCTCGAGGTACTGAGGCAAGACCAAAACCCCAAGCATGAATCAAGAATTCTGAAGGCAAAGGAGTCCACCACTAGAGCTGGCAGCTATAGAATTCACATTGGATACCATATGTGGAGGGCCTTACATAGTAGGCAACAATAACAATGCCCGTGTGTGATATGCAAGGACCCTCAGACATGAGTTAGGGGAGTCTTCCCAATGTATGGCAGTCAAGGAGTGGTCTCCAAAAAGTCCAAAGTATGAAAGTGAAACTCTTACTTTTACAAAGGATGATGCCAGGCACGTGAGGTACCCCTACAATGACCCTTTGGTCCTTACCATTCAAATCGCCAATGCCCGGGTGGATATGTGAAGCTTAGTAGATATCATCTACAAATCATCCCTTGAGAAGATGAAGCTCATGGTCAAGGACCTGACACCGTGTTCCCAAGTGATATATGGGTTCACGGGAGAATGCCTAGCACTAGCAGGAACTATCAGACTACCGATCACGGTGGGGGATGCCCCCAGGCACGAGACTGTGATAACAGAGTTCCTAGTGGTAGATTTCTCATCGACTTATAATGTAGTTCTTGGGAGACCCCTACTGATGGCATTACACGCAACAATATCTATCTGGCATCTATCTTTGAAGTTCCCCAACAGCGCAGGGCAGGGATGTGTACAAGGTAACCAAAGGGAGGCACAAAAATGCTATAATACGTCAGTAGTCAAGGAAAAGAAAGGAGCACATGTAAAAAACATGATAGTAACCTACTGCGAAGAGAATGAAGGAACCGATGAGGTTATCAACATGGAAGTTGACGTTGAAAGAAAGACTCTATTGGAGCCCGGGGCTCCTTTTTACGAAGATTTATTGTTATAGCAAGTTTCCCAAAGCGAGGGAAACAACATCGATCCTCGCTTTGGGGATGACGTCATGGGGGTGGGACTAGTCAAAGATCTTGACAAAGTCCTACTAGATGAGGAGGACCTGACTAGATTAATCAAAGTCGGGAAGGAGTTAAAGGTGGAAATTAAAGCATGGTTGGTGGTATTTTTGAAGAAAAACCAGGACGTCTTTGCCTGGTCACATAAGGACATGGTTGGAATTTCTCCATCCGTGATAAGTCATGTCCTCAATATAGACAAGAACTACCCACTAGTGCAACAAAAAAGGAGACTGCTTGATAAAGACCGATCTCAAGCCCTAAAGGAGGAGATCGAGCGGCTCAAGGAAAATAGTTTTATAAGGGAGGCCTACTACCCTGATTGGGTATCAAATCCCATGTTGGTCCCAAAACCAAACGGGTGGTGGAGAACATGCGTGGACTTCACAGATCTGAACAAGGCCTTCCCCAAAGACTGCTTCCCACAACCCATAATAGACCAACTGGTCGATGCAATGGCAGGACATGAAATACTCTCATTCATGGATGCGTATTATGGGTATAATCAAATAAGTATGCACCCTCCCGATGAGGAATATACCAGCCTCCGGACAGACAAGGGATTGTACTATGATAAGGTGATGCCATTCGGCTTGAGCAACGCAGTAGCCACCTACCAGCATTTAGTGAATGGCATGTTTAGAGACTTGATTGGCAAAAATATGGAAATATACATTGATGACATGTTGGTCAAGTCCAAAGAAGTTGGAGGGCATGTTCAAGACTTGGAGGAATGCTTTACAATACTTAGAAATAGCATGAAGTTAAACCCTCTCAAGTGCTCGTTTGGAGTTGATTCTGGTAAGTTTCTCAGATACATAGTCAATTCACGTGGAATCGAGGCTAACCTCGAGAAGATCAAAGCATTGATCGACATGAAGTCCCCTACCACAATCAAAGAAATGCAAAGCTTAACTAGGAGAGTAGCTGCCCTCAGTAGGTTCATGTCAAAGTCTACGGACAAATGTGTCCCGTTCTTTAACTTATTGAGGGGAAGCAAGAAGATCCAATGGATCGAGGAATGTGAGGAAGCTTTCGAAGTCTTGAAGGAGCACCTCATCCAACCTCCCATCCTAGCAAAGCCAATATATGGTGAACTACTATTCATCTATTTGGCAATCACCGAGCATGAAATCAGTGCTGCTTTGGTAAAGGAAGAGAACAGGGTACAACACCTTGTATACTATATCAGTAAAAGGCTAGAAGGTGCGCAGTCTAGGTCCTCCTCTTGAAAAGCAAGCCTACTGTTTAGTAATCACATCTCGAAAGTTGCATCCATATTTCCAAGCTCACTCGATCCGAGTCCTGACCGGTCAACTGCTGAGATAGGTTCTCCAGAAGTCGGAGGCCTCGGGATGATTACTCAAGTGGGTAGTGGAACTAGGACAGTTTGATATCACTTATCATTCGAGGATGGTGATAAAAGGACAAGCATTGGCAGACTTCATAGTCGAAGGCACCGACCTTGAAGGCCCTTCCTACCAATCGGAAAATGGAGATATCGAGAAGGAAGGAGATACATCTATATGTAAGCTATATGTTGATGGAGCATCCAATGAGCACAACTCAGGCGCAGGAATCATACTAATCACTCTGGAGAATCATCGAATCCATTGCGCTCTTAGATTTGGATCCAACACTTTAAACAACGAAGCTGAATACGAGGCATTATTAGCAGGACTACACTTGTCTCGGGATGTACATGCACAGTCCCTGGAGATATTCAGCGATTCCCAGCTAGTGGTGTACCTGGTACTGGGGGAGTATCAAGTTAAGGTACTTTGGATGGTGCAGTACCTGAACAAGGTGAAGGACTTGTTGGCACAGTTCAAGAAGTACTCAATTATACAAGTCGTGAGAGAGCAGAATGCCAATGCCGATGCCTTAGCCAAGCTTGCTAGTGCCAAAGATGTAGACACCCTAAATGTCATTCCTGTCGAATACTTGGCGGAAAGAAGCATAACCGAGCAGGAGGCACTACCTATTGAGTTAGGAGATACATGGATGGCCCCTATTATTAACTATCTCAACCAAGGAGTAGTGCCCAACGATCGGAACAAAGCAAGGAAGTTGGTGAGACAAGCTGCACATTATATGATAGTCGAAGGGGTACTATACCAACGAGGGTACTCCCTACCACTGCTAAGGTGCATTACACCTAACCAGTCAAAGCTGTTATTGATCGAGGTACATGAGGGGTTTTGTGGAGATCACGTTGAGGGGCAGAGCTATCAAATAAATTCCTAAGACAAGGATACTTCTGGCTGACGATGAATGAAGACTCGATGGAGTATGTCAGAAGATGCCACTAGTGCCAAATGTTCTCCAAGATACCCCGGGTGGCACCTAATGAATTGATGCAGACGCAAAGCCCTTGGCCCTATGCTGTATGGGGATCGACCTAATCAGAAAGCTACCTACGGGAAGAGGAGGAGTCCAATTTGCTGTTGTTGCCGTGGACTACTTCACCAAATGGACTGAAGTTGAACCACTCGCCACCATAACCACAAAGAAAGTCTTAGACTTTGTGGTGAAGAATATCATATGTCGATTTGGCCTACAAAAGAAGATAGTCTCAGACAATGGGACTCAATTAGACCGTGATATGTTCACCAACTTTTGTACGAGGCATGGAATTACAAAGAGATTTTCCTCGGTATCACACCCCTAAGCTAATGGCCAAGTATAAGCAATGAACAAGATTATCAAAGACACTCTAAAGAAATGCCTTGAACAAGCCAAATGAGCCTGGCCAGAATTACTTCTGGAGGTCCTATGGTGACATCGAACGACGACATGAACAGCGACAGGGCATACACTATTCTCTTTTGCGTTTGGGTATGAAGCCATATTTTCAGTTGAACTCACTCCCCCGTCGCATATATGGGAGACATATGATCAGGGGAGGAACCATCGACTAATAGAAGAGTCGCTCAATTTGATCAAAGAAAGGCAAGAAAAGGCAAGTCTCAGAGTAGCAGCACATCAACAAAAAGTGGCCAGATACTTCAACTCCAGAGTGAAAGATCGAAAATTCCAAGTTGGGGACTTAGTACTCACGAGGGTGTTCCTAAACACTAAGGATACTACAACATGGTTACTAGGACCTAACTGGGAAGGGCCAAACGTTGTGGAGGAGGTGATCCCACCAGGGACGTACAAGATAGCTCGATTGAATGGAGAACTAATAAAAAATTACTGGAATGGCGAACACCTCCGCCGGTACTATCAGTGAAGCTTTTCAATAGAGACACAAGTTTTAATTTGCAAATGTAGTATTTTTCAAATTATCTATGTAACAGCCACTGTGCTTCAATGAATGTTTTAATTTCCTATGTTTCTCTTAGTTATTTAAATTTCTTTCAATGAAGGAATTGTCCTTTAGACCTGTCAACCCCATCAAATCATGTTTGATTCTGTTCCTTGAGGGGCCTATCGACCCATAAGATCCAAAAAAGAGCCAAGTCCGAGGACCTTGTCGCCAAAATATGGATCATGTTCGATCTTGGTTCTTGAAGAGCCTATCGACCCATACGATCCAAACGAGAGACAGATCCTAGGACCTTGTGGAAAAAATATGGATCATGTTCGATCTTTGTTCTTGAGGAGCCTATCGACCCATTCGATCCAAATGAGAGATAGGTCCTTGGTCCTTGTCGCCAAATCATAGATCATGTTCGATCTTGGTTCTTGAGGAGCCTATAAACCCATACGATCCAAACGAGAGACAAGTCCAAGGACTTTGTCGCCAAATTATGGATCATGTTCAATCTTGGTTCTTAAGGAGCCTATCGACCCATACGATCCAAACGAGAGATAGGTCTTAGGACCTTGTTGCTAAATTTATTGATCACGTTCGATCCTGGTTCTTGAGGAACCTATCGACCCATACGATCAACAAAAGAGTCTGGTCCAAGGACCAGTCGGCATTATTTGATCATGTTCGATCCTGGTTCTTGAGGAACCTATCGACCCATATGATCAAAAAATAAGAGAATGGTCCGAAGACCAGTCGCCATCATCATATCATAATTGATTCGTGTCCTTGAGGGACCGATCGATAATTTGATCTAAGACTCGTTACAGGCTCAATTAGCCCATCTAGACCCAGTTGGTCCAACTTAGACACTTCTGTCTACAATCATTATAACGAGTACACGAGAGATTACGTAGATCATGATTGACACTTGCTACACAATAGGCATCTGTGTATAAGTATCATTACTACTGAGTATGAAACCATCATCCGACTACCAATGAGGGACAAGCATTTGCTGCTTGCATCATTGGGTGAAAAGGATAGAACTATGTGTCTAAATGCTCTAAGCAAGGCATGGTCAAGTAGTAAGTGACCAAGGCTTTTAAACCCATGATCACTTGGGGGCATATAATACATATCGATCGGGGTATACACAAGCAATGAGGCAGTGACCTTAAGTACTAAGCAAGCTTAAGTTTTTCTAGGACATTTGTTCAACATATGTTCCAAAAGTGCAAAAAAACAAAAACAAAAAACCATGGGAAGGGAGATTCCTAGCCATGTCCTTTTTGGGGTGGTCGCCCTATCACCCATGGGGTGGTCGCCCTATCACCCATGGGGTGGTCGACCTAACCGTTTTGTTCATGGTACTACTCACATTACCATGGTTGTTAGCATGAAAAACATAAAAGAGTAAGGTTAGTATGTCATGCAAAATACATGTGTTCATTGTATACTGATACTTGAACCAATGAGGGTTGTGAGTTGATATACTTAGTAAGCATTGGAAATTAAAATTTTCATTCAATACACTGAGTACTCATAACAAAAAAGCATAAAGGCATAAAATGTCATATGAAATTTTTTCAAGTACAAGGTGCCCCACCAATGGCATAGAAGGAAAGACAGAGTAAAAGACCAAAAGAAGAGTAACTAGGCTGAGGAGTATCATCTGAAAGACCACCCTGAGCCTCAACAGCCTCACGAGCCAGACACTTCCTAAGCTCCTTCACTCGCGTCTTCTCGGGAAGGAAACCCAAGTTCAGATTTTTGTTTGACTTCTAGATCAAGTAAAAGCAAGAGAAAGCTGTCTCTGAATACTCCTCTCGAGCCTTGTCCCAGGTAGCTTTGATCTCTTGCTCCTTCTTGACAAGTGCGTCCTTCCGCAATTGGTCCATGTTAGCAATCAACTTCTCTTTCTCAGCTTCAGACTGTTGGAGCTGATTGGCAAGTTTCCCCTCCATCTGGGTTATCCTGAGAGTCAACTCGATCAATTCCTTCTGTTTGAGCTCCATGGTACTACAGAGGGTGTTGATCTCTTCATCCTTTGAGGCAATGTCAGCATCCCTAGAGCCAAGAACATGCCTAAGGTCTAGCACCTATTGGCGGACAACTTCAAGCTTGGAATGAAGATTGGAGAGGATAGATGTATACTCCACAAACCTATCATGAACATGAGAGACTAGCATCAATGCTTGCAAAAAACATACAAGTGTTAGATAAATGTGAGAGCACAAGCTAACAAGGCAAGAAAAGAACTGTAAAGGACTCACACTCTAAATGTCTAGGAGTGACTTCGTTAGAATGGTTTTCAAGTCCTCATTCTTAATCCCATTACAAGCTGTTGTCGTCTGCTCCAGATGAGATGCTCGGTCCATGAGGGCACTTAAGTTCCATATAGTAGATTGATGTGGCTCGGATAAGGGAGCAGACGCAGAATAGGAAGCACCCGCATCAATGAAAATTGGAGGAACTGGTGTAGACAAAGATGGCTCTACCTCAGCGACATGATTAGACGCCAAAAGAATTGGACTAGACACCAAAGGAGTTAGAGGGGACACCTCAGGAAGAACCTCAAAAATACGAGGATGACGTGGCGGATGAGAATGCGACATGTGACATCACAAATTAGGGAAAAACGACAAAGTATTGAGAAAAGACCGAGGGGTAAAAAAGATAGTCCAGGACCTATGGGGAAGTCGACCAAGCCTAAACTCCCTATGGGTGGTCGGCCTAAGCAAGCCCAAAATCCCTAGGGGTGGTCGACCTGACCTCTACCCCAGGGGTGGTCGGCCCCAGTATGCCCAAGGATCCCTAAGGGTGTCGGCTTGACCCCAACCCCTAGGGTGGTCAGCCTGACATGCTCAAGAACAACCTGGGTGGTCGACCCACCCTATTCTTCATAGGGTGGTCGGATCAAACCCCCAAGTAAACTTCACCGAGAAATACTCACTCTCGTTCAAACAGAAGGTCACAGGCCTAGCACCCAAGCTCGGGTTGTCTGGTGTCACGGGCCGGCTATTTGGGGATTCCAACTAGACGGAACGTGCGGCACTTGCAGACTCTTCAAGCTAGCAAGTCAGCCTACAACACACACCTACAGGCAAACAAACTCAGCGGTTAGCCACATACACATCTCGGACATGCAACGGGCAATAACGAAGTATGAGCAAGCACAAAGCAAGTCATTCCTAGGAACGTCCACACAACACAAAGCACACAACAAGGCAAGTGGCACACAAAGGCCCAACGAAGGTAACAAACAAGTAACACATAAGCAACAAGGAAGTACACAGGGGCAAGTATGGATAAATGTTATTTCATTAATATATAGCCTTGATAGGGCAAGGGAGTACACAGCTTTGGCCCCTATCTGCTGATGGCCATGGTGCTTCCCTAAGTCACCAGGTCACCTCCCCCTAAGGAGCCTTCTAGGGAAATAAAGTCTTCCCAGGAACATATATGATTTTTGTCTGGGAGACATATGCAATATTACAAAACTGCCACTACCCTATCCCATGAGGTTGCTTGGTGCAAGACTTGACTAATGATCAAGCACCAAGGCATGCTCATTACAAAATGGCCCCATGTGGGTGTGCCAAAGGGGCAGCACGCCACACTCTCCCCCACTTAATCTTTCGGCGCCCTCGACGAAGTAGGTTGTAGATCTTCAATCTTCTGCGTGAGCTTCTTCAAGTCTTCCGCCCTTTCCCAGCTGATTTCGTCATCAGCGAGCCCCTTCCATTTTACCAGATATTCCTTATGCTTTTTACGGTCAGTGGTGACCGTTCTTTCCGCCAGGATTTCTTCAGGTTGACGCTTGCTCCTTGGCTGAACACTGACTCCTCCTCTGGTTGACTGGTTGCGCTCTGGATTGGCTGGATCTTCATGATACGACTTCAAGTTGCTGACGTGAAGGACCGGGTGTATCTTCATCCAAGCGGGTAGGTCGACTTTGTATGAAGTTAGGCCAACTTTTGAGATGACTGAGACTGGACCCTCGTACTTGCGGACGAGTCTGATGTCTTTGTCCCCTCGGAATCTCAACTGTTCGGGCCGCAGCTTGATTAACACTAAGTCACCTACTTTGAACTCCAGTGGTCTGCGCTTCTGATCTGCCCACTTCTTCATTCTTCTTGAGGCTTTCTCTAGATAAGCTCGGGCAATCTCTGTTGTCTTCTTCCAGTCTTTGGTGAAGTGAAAGGCTCGCGAGTTCCGACCGCGATATTCGTCCACTGTGTGGGGTAACAGTGGTTGCTGTCCATTAACAACTTCAAAAGGGCTCTTATTCGACGAAGAACTCTTTTGAGAGTTGAAACAAAATTGAGCTACATCGAGTAGTTGCGGCCAATTCTTCTGATTGGCATTGACAAAGTGGCGCAAGTACTCTTCCAACATCTCGTTGAATCTTTCTGTCTGCCCATCTGTCTGCGGATGGTAGCTCGAGGAAATATTCAGTTGTGACCCCAAGAGATTGAATAATTCAGACCAAAACGTCCCCGTGAATCTTCCATCTCGGTCACTGACTATGTTCTGGGGCACTCCCCAATATTTGACAATATGTTTGAAAAATTGTCTGGCTGTCTCTTCTGCCGAACAGTACTTCGACACTGGGATGAATGTTGCATACTTCGAGAATCTATCCACGACCACCAAGATCGCACTTAAATCTCCTGTCTTCGGAAGACTGGTGATAAAGTCAAGCGACACGCTCTCCCACGGTCGGCTTGGGACTCGCAAGGGCTCCAACAACCCAGGTGTCTTGTTCCTATCGACCTTGTCTTGCTGGCAGACCAGACATGTCTTGGTGTACTCCACTACATCGTCCCGCATTTGTGGCCAGTAGTATCCCTGCTTCAAGAGGGCATGGGTTCTCTGCCACCCTGGATGACCTGCCCACAGAGTGTCATGACACTCGCTTAGTAATGTCCTTCGCAAATCTCCAGCTTTTGGAACATACAAGCGCCCCCCTTTAGCCCACAGAAGGTCATCCTCCACCCAGAACTGGCGAGTCTTGCCTTCTTTTACGAGCTTCAGGATGGTCCTGACAACTGGGTCTTTTTCTAGGTTTCCTTTAATGCGTTCCTTGAGTGGAGTGTTCACCACGCTAGCCGATAAACTAGCCATGATCTTTAGAGTCGCCAACTCCGCTTTACGACTCAAGGCGTCAGCTGCCTGGTTCAAGCGTCCTGCCCTGTGCTCAAAACGGAAGTCGAATTCCGCCACAAACTCCTGCCATCGAGCCTGCTTAGGGGTCAGCTTCGGCTGAGTAAGGAAATGACTCACAGCTGCATTATCCGTCTTCACCACGAACTTTGACCCCAGCAAGTAATGCCTCCACACTCGCAAGCAATGTATAACTGCGAGGAGCTCCTTCTCCTGGGCAGTATACCTCCTCTCAGCTTCAGACAGCTTGCGACTTTCGTATGCGACTGGGTGGTCCTCTTGTACTAGTACCCCTCCCAGAGCATAATCTGATGCATCTGTCTGTACTTCGAAGGGCTTCCTAATAGTTGGCAAGGCAAGAACAGGATCCTTCATCATGGCTTCTTTCAAACTTCTGAACGCTTCAGCACACTTGTCAGTCCACGCCCAAATCACACCCTTTTTCAGAAGCTCGGTCAAGGGTGTCGCCCTTCTTGAGTAGCCGTCCACAAATCTTCTATAGTAGTTAGCTAGGCCCAAGAAGGAGCGGAGTTCTTTCACGTTTGTGGGGGCTTTCCATTCCTGGATTGCCCTCACCTTCTCCAGATCCATACGAATACGGCCACGTTCCACCACGTGGCCTAAGAACTTGATGCTCTCCAGTGCAATCGAGCATTTCTCTCGCTTCACATATAGCTGGTTCTCTCTCAACTTCTGAAACACTTGAGCCAAGTGTTCTTGATGCTCTTCTATCGTGGCGCTATAAACCACGATGTCATCCAAGTACACCACCACGAACTTATCTAGATACTCGTGGAATACTTGGTTCATTAGTGTACAGAAGGTAGCAGGTGCATTTGTCAACCCAAACGGCATTACTCGAAACTCAAATGCTCCGTATCGAGTAACACATGTAGTCTTTGGTTCATCCCCATCTGCAATCCTCACCTGATAATAGCCCGATCTCAAGTCCAACTTTGTGAAGTATTTAGCTCCACTTAGCTGGTCGAACAAATCAGCGATTAGAGGAATGGGGTATGTGTTGCGAACTGTCACCTTATTGAGAGCCCTATAGTCGATGCACAGTCTCAAGCTCCCATCGTGCTTCTTCTGGAATAGCACCGGTGCGCCATATGGCGCCTTCGACGGTCTGATGAAGCCTGCCTCCAATAGCTCTTTTAATTGCTTCCTCAATTCTTCTAGCTCAGGGGGTGCCATTCTGTATGGCGCTTTTGTTGGAGGTTTCGCTCCAGGCACCAGCTCTATCTGGTGATCAATCCCCCTCTTTGGTGGCAAGGCTTTGGGGAGTTTATCTGGCATCACATCCCCATACACCTTCAAGACCCTCGTAATTTCTAGTGGAACAATTTCTTCCACTACTTCTTCGAACACGGTGGGCACAGCTACATAAGTCGGCTCCTGCTTCCTCACACCCTTCTTGAACTGTAAAGCTGATAGAAGCTTCACAGCAGGGGGTGGCTTCACCTTTGCAGGTACCATTGAAGGAGTCTCTCCCATTATGAGTAAGCTTCCAGTGGCAGGAATTGGAATGGCACCTTTCTCGGTTAGAAAGTCCATTCCCAATACTACATCGAAGTCGTCCATATGGACGACCACCAAATCAGTCTACCCTTCCCACGTGTCGATCTTCACTTTTACCCCTTTAGCCACGCCAGATGTGGCCAAGGCTTTGGAGTTGACCACCTTCATGTGGCCTGCATCTTTCTCCAGCTTTAGTCCCAGTCGCTTTGCTTCGAGTTCAGAGATGAAGTTGTGGGTGGCGCCAGTATCAATCATCACGCTTTTGGCAGGCTTGCCATTGATAGCGGCATCCACGAACATTAGCCCTTTCCCCAGGGTCTTCTTCCCTTTCTCGCCATGCTTCTTGAGAGCGTTCAACAGGCGGACAGCGCCCATGTGCGCGTACTCTTCTTCTTCTTCCTCTTCTCCTTCACCTTGTTGTTCTTGGCCAATGAGGGCATTTATCTGGCCCCGGAATTTGCATACTGCCGACTTGTGTGGGCCTTTGCAAATCCAACAAGCTAGCGGCTTCTTCCCTACAACAGCATCTGTCCCACTGGAAGAATTGGACTCAGCTGTCCTCTTCTCTCCCCCACTCTTGCCCTGCCAGGACTTCCCAAACTTCTTACTCCCGACGCTACTTGAGCTGGCTGGAGGGGTAGCCTTTTTCGGCAGGCTACTCTCCGGAGTGTAGTCTGTTAAGCGTTCGGCAGCAGCTTGAGCGGTGGCTAGATCAGTCACCCGCTGTCTTTGAGGTTCTTGCTTGGCCCACGGTTTCAGTCCCTCGAGGAAGCAGAAGAGCCTGTCCACTTCGGACATGTCTTTAATATCGAGCATCAGTCCCGAAAATCTCTTTACATACTCTCGGACTGTCCCGACTTGTTTAAGCTCTCGTAACTGGCGACGAGCTATGTAAGCTACATTTTCTGGCAGAAACTGCGTCTTTAATTCCCTCTTCAGGTCCGCCCAAGATGTGATGGTACACCTGCCATTCTCTATATCATCATATTTGGTCCTCCACCACACTTTGGCATCCCCCGAAAAATACATGGTAGCCATGGCGACCTTTCCATCTTCCGAATCGGCCCGCACGACTCTAAAGTAATGTTCCATGTCAAAGAGGAAATTCTCCAAATCCTTTGCGTCTCTGGCCCCATTATAGGGCCTCGGCTCGGGTACTTTGGCTCGGCCATATTCCATACCCATCGGCCCTGTTGCAGGGGCATTCCCAACCGCTCGCATGGTTAGGTTTACTTTGGCAGACAGCTCAGCCATTTCTTCTCTGAGTACACTGACTGCCTCCCTGCAATCTTCAGTCGTGTCATTTATTGAAACTTCTTGTTCCTTTAGCATGCGCTCCACTGCCGCGATGCGCTCTTCCCACCGCGGGGAAACAGAAGTACTTGTTGGAGTGTTTCTTTTCTCCAACGCGATAATTCTGGATAGAAGAACATCATTCTCCTTCTCCAACGCAGCTATGCGATTGTATGCATCAGACGAACCCGAGTCCTGACTTGCAAAGGAAAGATCCCTGACCCTCTCGTCTAGGCCATCCAGTTCCCCAACTCGCTTCTCAAGAGCTTCGATCCTTTGAGTGTGGTTCACCATAGTGTGTTTTTGCCAAGCGCTTTCTAACTTGGCTCTGATACCAACTGTCACGGGTCGGCTATTTGGGGATTCCAACTAGACGGAACGTGCGGCACTTGCAGACTCTTCAAGCTAGCAAGTCAGCCTACAACACACACCTACAGGCAAACAAACTCAGCGGTTAGCCACATACACATCTCGGACATGCAACGGGCAATAACGAAGTATGAGCAAGCACAAAGCAAGTCATTCCTAGGAACGTCCACACAACACAAAGCACACAACAAGGCAAGTGGCACACAAAGGCCCAACGAAGGTAACAAACAAGTAACACATAAGCAACAAGGAAGTACACAGGGGCAAGTATGGATAAATGTTATTTCATTAATATATAGCCTTGATAGGGCAAGGGAGTACACAGCTTTGGCCCCTATCTGATGATGGCCATGGTGCTTCCCTAAGTCACCAGGTCACCTCCCCCTAAGGAGCCTTCTAGGGAAATAAAGTCTTCCCAGGAACATATATGATTTTTGTCTGGGAGACATATGCAATATTACAAAACTGCCACTACCCTATCCCATGAGGTTGCTTGGTGCAAGACTTGACTAATGATCAAGCACCAAGGCATGCTCATTACAAAATGGCCCCATGTGGGTGTGCCAAAGGGGCAGCACGCCACATCTGGCCCAGCACCTAAGTCTCACATACCAACAGAGGCTTAACATCTTCCCAGAGGTTTCTATCGTGCATTATCCACTACGATCTAGAGAAACAACGAGAAGACCCACGATCTCATAATCATGGGGAGGTTGACACGTATCTCCACTACCTGATAATCGTGTACCAAATCACGATCCCAGTACTATTGGTCATGTAACAACCCCTGGGTACTATAAATAAAGGACCCAGGGCTTCATTTCAAGGGATCGCTTTTTCTGGAATTTTGGAGATCTAAAGAATATTTGGGGAGAAATTCTAGGCAAGTTAGAACGAGTGAATACTTTGGTTCAACAATGTAATTTTCGAGTGATTCAATACTAAAAGCTAAGTAGATTAGGTTATTACTGTTCATTAGAATAGGGCTGAACCATTATAAAATTTCTGTGTGTTTACTTAAGATAATCGTACTTTGTCGTATACTGTACATACGACTGTTGGACAATTTCACAGGTCAACAATTATATAAATGTGCTAGTCATCATAACTTGAGGCGTGAATTATTGTTGTCGGCTTGATTTAGTTGTGTTGGTTGTTTAGGTTATGAGTTTTGTCTTTTTATTATTGTGTTCTTTGCACGAGGGCGATCAAAGATTGAGTTTGGGGGAATTTGATAAGTCTAGTTTACGGTAGTTTTAGAGTGTGTTTTAGTCTTAATTTCGAGTCCAATTGTGAGTTTTGTATGGTATTATGCTTGTGTTTGTTTTTCTTTCAGGTTTTTCCTATGAATTTGCGAATGGAGAGGAAATGAGTGGATTTAATGATGAAAATGGGTATTTTGGGAGCTTATGGCCATTTTGTGTGAATTCGGGAGAGCCAAGAATATTCAGATGACTATGGTGCTAACAAAGGTGAAAAAAGAGTGAAATCAAGAAATCTGGAACAAGGAGTCGCGACTTGCCCTTACAAGTCGTTGCGCGCATGAAGACAGAGGCGAATCGGTGAAGGGAATTAAGGATAGGTGGGTCGCGACTTGGTCTCTCAAATCACGATCCTGAGTTTCCAGAGGCGGAAGGAATTGGTAGAAAAAGAGGCAAGTCGTGACCTGCCTCACCAACAAGAGAAAAAGTGTTTATTTAAGTACGCTTTTTAGGTCATTTGTAAAGGGGAGTTCTTGGATTCGAGGCTAGCAGCTGTTTAACATTATTGATCTATTTTTCTTCACTTTTCTATTTAGTAGTTTAATTTTATGTTTCTGAAAAATTATTTTATGATTTTAGTCATGTCTGATATGAACTAAACATCTGTTCTAGGGTTTAATGTAGTCACTTGGATATTTGTTAATTTTCTACGAAGTTTATATAATTTCTTCTATTACTATCCTTTATCTATATGATTTGTGCTTAATGCTTGTGGATAATTGATCACTATTTACATGATTTATGATTTTGATTTGAGATCCGAGAGGGGAGAGTTGAATATTCTACAATCATATAGACATAAATTGCATATAGGAAGATAATACCTATAGGGTTTGTGTAGCGTTTAGGGTTTCTATGCTTCATGTCTACTATATGTTAAAACTTATCATAGATATTTAGAAAGTTTGCATATAGGTTGAGATATTTTTATCTTGAAAAAGAATTAGGATTGTTTCAGTTAACCAGCTATTATGATAGAAATTGAAGAATTATATGCGCTGATTAGTAAGATTAACAAGTTGATGAAGTTATTACCCTAGGTTTTTAATTATTGAATCAATTTTTATAATTGCATAGTTTATTCCAATTTTGAGTTTTAGGTTAAAAATCACTCTATTTTCGACAACCAAATAGAAAGCTAGAATTTATTATTGGTACTTGATTGATAGTCTTCGTGGGAACGATTCTTATGTACTATCTATATTACTTGAATCAATTGTGTATACTTGCGCATTATATTTTCGCTATCAGTGACACAATCTCGAGCTGTTTGATCTAGAGTTAACGAAATATCTCCGAAGTCTTGTAACCTTTATTTATTACGTGCCAGCTATACTCGGAGCAAGATAATTGAGCTCGTATTTTTAAGGCACAACACCATGCATTCACTTCTTATATTTTGAAAACATTAAATTTTTTTTCTTATTCTATTTAAAAATAACAAAAGAAAAATAACACTTAACACAACCGTAACTACATATTTTTAAGTAAATATTTAATTACTTTTTTATTAGATGCCTCCTACAACAACTAACCTTGAAATTATTATTTTTTTACTTATTATAAAAAACATAATAATAAAGTACACTTTAGAATGAAAATAAATATAAAATAATTTGTATTTTAAACTACAAAAAATATATTATACATTTTTAGGCTTTATATATTTTTGGACTCTGTGTTTTGTCCTATTACTTGTTTAGACCTTGTGTTTTGGCAAATTACTTTTCGGACACCGTGTTTTTTAAAATGGTTTAAATAGACCCCTAAACCTAATTTTGATTAAAGTTTTTCGAACTAAAATAACAAATAATTCACCAAACTAACATCTCATAACAAAAGAACAATCATTCTGCTTAATAATTGTGTTGTTATATTCATTTTTTCATCAAAATTGGGTTTATGAATCTATTTGAATCATTTTACAAAACATAGAATCTAAAAAATAATTTATCAAAATACAAGGTCAAAAAATGTATAAATTTTTTTTTAAAGAGAATGTTCTTATTTGATACATGTGTTTAAATAATATAGTTTTGGCACCCTATATTCTCAAAAAATTACAAATCATTAAATTATATGCTTACCAAAAATTCTATTTACCATAATTAAATTTATAAAATAATCTATTTTATTTTTAATTATCTTTATTTAAAATAATTTTTTTTATAACAACTGTATATATATTAATTTTTTTTTGAAGAAGTTATTTCTACAAATCTTTAACCAATCACTTCATATATTTTGAAATTAATAAAATTTATTTACTATTATCAATTTTCAAAATACACCTTTAATTAAAAATTAATAACTTTGAAATCAATCCTTTTGATCAAATGATTCATATATGACACTCTATAATTTTTTAATTAAATAATTTAAATTTTGACTTTAAGTTAATCTTTTCTAATAAAATTTTATTATACAAAACATAATATTGTAATGCATTTTAGAATTTAAAGAAATACAAAAGAATTTGAAATTTAAAAATTATATATGATTTACATGTTTAATTTCTTGGATTAATTCTTAATTTTTATTTTTATAACACTGAAGAACATAAATGCAAAATTATGAGTATTAATTTCTTTTTTTTTTATAGGAATAACAATCTAATTTATTTTGTTATTTTTTTTATTTTGAATAACTATGTTACTTTAAATATTTTGATGTATTACTAATTTTTCTAATTAAATACATGCCAACGTGCCATTAACACATGGCTAACCTAGTAATAGTATACAAATAAGGTCATTAAAATATTGTGTAAATACACCCTCAAAATAAATAAAATGGCATTGTTTGAACATTATTAAAATGTTTACACTTCAATTTTAAATGTATTAACACATAAATAAATACACATCATACAATAATTGTCACCCTATTTTTTATCTCCTTACTATTTTTACTTAATTAAATGTAATACTTGAGTAAATGGTATATATATATATATACTAGGTAGAAAGCAACGTGTAATGCACATTTGCTTAGTTTTAAAATTGTAAACATTCTCAATAATTTTAATAAAAACTAGTTCATTATTTTTTTAAAATATATATTAGAATAAGTTATAGTTCTATACATACTTGGGCTAGTAGGCATCTGTCTTATGCCGGTAGAATGCAATTGATTCATTCGGTTCTATTTGGACTAAGGAACTATTGGATGAGTATTTTTTTCTCCCCCAAAGCATAGTAAAAGAAATTGAGAGACTTTGTCATGGATTTCTCTGGGGAGACAATGGGAATAGATGCAAGATACATTTGGCTTCTTGGGATAAAGTTTGTTTACCTAAGGCATTAGGGGGGCTCGGATTCAGAAATGGGCAAAAGTTGAATCATGCTATTTTGGCCAAGTATATTTGGGCATTATCAGAGAAAGTGGACTTACTGTGGGTGAAATGGATAAACTCCATTTATTTGAAAGGATCTGATTTTTGGTCCTATAATCTTCCCCCAGATACTAGCTGGTACTGGCGAAAACTATGCAACCTAAGGGCCAAATATAATAGAGAAGAGGTTATGGCTGCTGGTTTAACAGGGAAGTTTTGCCCTTCCATAATATATAATAACTCTCTTCACTATCAGCAGGTGGATTATTACAAGGTAGTTTGGTGTAAGCTATCTCTGCCTAAGCATAGATTTCTGCTATGGCAAGTAGTCAATGCTAATCTGCTTACACTTGATAACCTGCATCGATTCAATGTGCATATAGACTCATCTTTGTGCCCTGTTTGTGGTGAGCTTGATGAGAGTCATGCCCATCTATTTTTTGAGTGTTCACTGTCTAAACAGGTGTTGGCTCAGGTTTTTGACTGGTTGGATTGCAATACTTGGCCTATTGAGTTTGACAGATGGAGAGTTTGGTTAGCCAGCAGGAAAAATGGCTTCATATTTCAGTTAGCAATCATGATACTAGCTGCTTCTGTTTATAGTATTTGGAGGAATCGTAACAACTGTATCTTTGAATTGTTTTCTAAATCTGCTGTAAGTATAGCTTCGGAAGTTAAGGCTGTTTTTCATCATAGGCTGATCAGTATTAATAAGCAAGAACTTTCTGCTCAGGAACAACGAATTGTATCTCAGTTTTTAATGTCAGCTTGATCTAGTGTTGTTGGTCTGTTTAGTTTGTTTCTGGTTTATTTGGTTGTTGTGGTGAGGCTTTTAGTTCTTAGCCTCTGTTAGCTGTTTAGCTGGTTTGTTGTTTGTACTGTTCTTGTTTGATTAATGAAGTAATCCATTCTTCTTGATCAAAAAAAAAAAAATTATAGTTCTATAATATATATAAATATTTATATCAATAATCTCTACATATATGACATTTAAACACAATGTTGATATATATATTTACATGGCTACATGACATATATATAAAATACAATAATATTTTAAAAGAAATTAATAATAAAAATAAAATAAGAAAAGAAAAAGTCGTAGTGTAGACAGTAGTATATGTGCATCAACTATTTTTAGTTTCTAATGTATCTCGCAATGTCCTTTGGTGAATTTGATGAAGAAAAAGAGTTCTGTTATCCAAAAAATAGGCGTGGATGACGTGGCAAACATTTTTAACACGTGGCTGAGACTTGGCAAAGGTTCTGTTCAACTGTCGACCAGGGAGGTTCCCCTAGCGTAACATTTGGACTTTATATACGACCAGCTTGGTCGTATACTCCATATATTTTGAGAAGATCTTATGCAATTATAGCGATATCCGAGATTATCTCCCATAATTCCTGAGTATCCGATTATTTAGGAAAGAATATCTGTAACAAATTTATGTAATCCTCCTTGAGCCTATAAATAGAAAAGAGATAGCTCAAGGGAGAGACTTTTTTACTTTTGGCTAATTCTAAGTTTATGCTTTACAAGAGAATTGTTGCTATTATCTTCTGATTTATTGTTTATCCCTCTAAGGCTTGTGAAACTCGGAGAACCCTAGTTCTTTGATCACTCTTTTGAGAATCAATATCAATAATAGCTTAAGTGGACGTAGGTCATTACCAATTCTTGGGGCCGAACCACTATAATTTGTTGTGTCGTTTACTGTTCTTTCCATTAGATCAATTTCAATACCTTCTATCACATAAAGTGTTTGATTCTGTGTCAGTTGACCAAAACGAGGGTCAACATTCTGGTGCTTTCATTGAGAGCTTGAGACAAAACGGTTGAAGTACTAATGGCAAAGACAACCAAGGAGACTGGGCAGGCGGCTGGCGCTGCACCATCCCAACCTCCTCCTTCGAACGTGGCTGAGGATGAGCCACACTTGGAGTTTGATGAGGAGGAACTGGACTCCGAAACACTAAGAAATACTCTGGGAGTATTGCAAGATGAATTGGCCAATCTGAGGGCCAGTCAGGAAAGTGTTGTAGAGACCATGGCGCGACAGCAGCAAGAAATAGAGCCTCGGCACCAAGAATTGAGTGAAAGGCAAGCTAGGGCAGCCCTCGAAGAAGCCCTGCAATTGGCTAGGAGTCAGGCTGCTCCTACCTCGCAGCCTGATCAACCCTCAAATGGGCCACCTCAAAGGGGTCACAATCCTAGCCCTCTAATCCAGCCAACTAGCCCTTAAAGGCCGGAGCACCCACCAATGCCTCAGGATGATGTCCCACCTAGGGACCGTGAGATGCATCCTCCATCCCAGGCTGGTCAAGGCAATACCCCACAGCCAAGGCAGAATAAGGTTGGGTAGCAGCCCCGTAGCCCTAGACGCCAAGGGGGTGAAGAGCCGCACCCATCGAGCAGGGGACATCATCCTTCTGGCAACAAAAGGAACTTAGAGACAGGCTCTGCGGTCAGGGGCCCTCCACGGCATGATAATGCACGGGGACCTACCGACCAGCGCAGGCCTCCCTCTAACGCTCGGGAAGTTCTAGCCCGAGGAGGCAACCGAGGAGACAGTCGGTCTCACCATAGCCAATCGAGGTTCAGAGATGGCCATGGCTACAATGAGGCCGACTCAAGCAGAGGGAATGCCGGTCGGAGGAATGAGGAGAGAGGTGGAGGCAGAAGCCCACCACCTAGAGAAGACCAACAAGCGAGACGTAATGCTGGGGGGCAGCCCAGACAAAACAACGTCTTTAACCGGCTCGGAGCCAGCGACCAACGGCGAAGAGACGACGACTTAAGGGATGTACTCAACGACCGCCGAGAATGGCACGAAGAGTACATTCCCCTGACACCAGAGGCCCCGACAATTCTTGAAGCCGTTCAGGCCCAGATAGATGCCCTGAACCAAGCAGTGCAACAGCTGGTCGGGGGAAGAACGTCTCACATCGAGTACGACAGGAGAAAGGGCACTCCTTTCGTCAAAAGGATTGCTGTGGCAGAAACTCCCGGCAAGTTTAAAATGCCCATACATCCAAACTTTGATGGGTATGGTGACCCGATATCAAATGTCAAAAAATTTGAGATACAAAAGGACATTCAGAAAGTGTCCGAAGACGCTCAGTGCAGGATCTTTCCTGCAACACTTTCTGATGCTGCACTGGAGTGGTTCTTTAAATTCCCTCCTACAAGTATTGAATCTTGGGAGATGTTCATAAAGGAGTTTTACAAACCATTCTATGCGGGTCGTGTGCACCCAACTGAGGAAAACCAGCTGGTCGAGATACGCCAACAAGAAGGAGAACCATTGAAAGACTACGTCCAGCGTTTCATGGGAGCTGCGGCTGGAGCCAAAACAGTGGGAGACGAAGGAAAAATGATGCCCCTAACTGCAGGAGTTAGGCGCCGTACGCCTCTTTGGAGTAGCCTTAAGAAGCATGGGGTTAAAACTACCCAAGAATTTTTGGATCGAGCTGATCGATACATCAAGCTCGAGGATGCGATTGCCAGCGAGGGAAAAACCCCAAATAAGGATAAGGGGACTGAAGACCCCTCCAAAGCTGCCAGTGGGTCAAAGCCCAACGGCAACGGCAAAAGCAATGGGAATGGCAACGGAAAGAATGGGGGAAAGAGGCCCCATAGCAAACCCTCTACTTTCGAGAGCAAGCGCGCTAAGGGCAACCGTTATGAGCCACGATTCACTAACTACACTACCCTTGTCGAGTCTCGAGCAGAGGTGTATCAGGCCACAAGTTCCAGTGTGCCTTACAAAAGAGCCGCTGCCATTCAAAAGGATATTTCAAAAAGGGATACCACCAAGTTCTGTCGTTTTCACAACGACTACGGACACGATACGAATAAGTGTAACCAGCTGAAGGATGAAATCAAGTTCCTTATTAGACAAGGACACTTGAGAAGATATGTGCAGGCCGCGGGGGGTTCCCAACGAGAGGCTTCAGGTGGCAACGAGCAGGTGCCTGCACGCCAACACTCGCCACCTTTTCAGCTTGACCCCGTTGCTGGCACTTTACTCACCATCTGCGGAGGCCCGCACCTTGCGGGAAACAGCGGAAAGGCAAGGGAACGATATGCTTGGACCCTACGTCACGACCAGGACATCGAGATGATGACTGTGGAGGACCGGGCATCAAAGAAGGCTCGGTCAGAGGACGGTGAAATAACCTTCTCTGATTGCGACGCCCAACATGTCCGGTTCCCACATTCCAATCCGCTGGTTGTGGATGTTCAAATTTCCAACATGATGATGAAAAGAGTGCTGGTCGATACAGGAAGTTCAGTTAACATCCTGTATAAATCTTCGCTGGAACGAATGAAGTTGTCCGTCAAGGACTTGGAGCCGTGCAACCAAACAATTTATTGTTTCTCTGGCGAGGGACTCGCTCCAACAGGGTCAAGCAGGCTTCCAGTAACAGCAGGTACAACGCCCGCTACCAGGACATTACTCACTACTTTCATAGTAGTCGATTGTCCTTCGGCCTACAATGCTGTAGTTGGAAGGCCCATACTGGTTGACCTTCGGGTCGTCACCTCTATATGGCACCTGGCCATGAAATTCCCAACAGACGCAGGGGTAGGACGCGTATTGGGAACCAGAGGGAAGCCAGGGAGTGCTACAATGCCTCAATCACCAAGGCCAAGAAGGGTATATCGAGGAGTGCTCCCCCAGAAAAGTTGCAGATGGCCATTGATGTAGAAGCCCAATCAGGTGATGAAGTCACCAAATAGGGTGTTGCCCAAAGTGAGGATAGAGATTTAGATCCTTGCTTTGGGGATTTTGAAGAAGATGTAGGACCTATCGAGGACCTTGAGGAGGTCCAGCTTGACGAAGAGTTTTCGACCAGAGTTGTAAAGGTCAGCAAAAATTTAGAAGCAACAACCAAACATGCACTGGTGGAATTTTTGAGGAAGAACCAGGAAGTTTGCGCCTGGTCACATAAAGACATGGCTGGGATAGATCCTGCAGTAATCAGCCATGTCCTGAACATCGACAAAAGCTTTCCACCTGTGCAACAGAAAAGAAGGCTGTTCGATAAGGACAGATCGAAAGCCTTGAAAGAAGAAGTTGAAAAACTAAAGGAGAATGGGTTCATCAGGGTGGCGTTTTATCCATCGTGGGTCTCTAATCCAGTACTGGTTCCCAAGCCTAATGGAAAATGGCGAACCTGTGTGGATTTCACAGACCTCAATAAAGCCTGCCCTAAGGATTGCTTCCCACTCCCAAGGATCGACCAGCTGGTCGATGCAACTGCAGGCCATGAAATCCTCTCTTTTATGGATGCATACTCAGGATACAATCAGATTAGTATGCATCCCCCTGACAAGGATCACACTAGCTTTCAGACCAAGATATTCTATGTGGCCAGATATACAAAGACAAATCAACACTAAAGAGTGTGCTAAGCTACTATGGAATTACAAATCACTTCCAAATACAGGGTGCAAAAATCACGCTCCAAAGAGTACAGTATTGTTTGTTCGGACCAAAAATGCATGTGGTCACTAAGAGCATCAAGGAACGACACCACACAGGCATTTATCATTACAAAGTACTACTAGATACACACTTGCTCATTGGATATAAGATTTGGAGACTAGCGTCAAGCAACATCAAAGTTAATAGGCGATTGCATAAAACCAAGGTTCCTAAACATTAAAACAACAACCACACCAAAAGACATCAAAAGTGACTTAAATGACAGGAATGGTATAACGATGAACTACATGAAAGCATGGCGAAGTAGGGAGCATGCACTCAACAACCTGCAAGGAAAAGCAAAAGAATCATACAACCTCTTACCAAGTTACTTGTACATGCTACAAAAAACCAACCCTGGATCAATATTATAAATAAAAATAGGAAAATACAACAGCTTGTTATTTCTATTCATGGCATTGGATGCATCTTTGAAAGGCTGGCCAAAATGTTGTAACGACCCAAAATTACTATTGAGGCTTAAAGGCCTTGATTAGTGTGCCTGGAGGGCATAATTGGTTTATGTGTGATATAAATGATTAAATGCATGATTATGTGATAAGCATGCTTATATGATTATATGGATATATGAGATGCATGATTATGTGTATTAGTATGCAAGTAGGCCCTGCTGAGATTATAGGGGCATAATCATAATTTTGGCCTGTTGAGGGCATAAATGTGATTATTTGTGATAAATTGTTGAGACCACATTATTATGTGGATATATTTGCAGCTTGTGGCTCGAGGCGATCCTAGTGAGCGGTTTAGCGAAGTAGTCACAGCGGGGGTTTATACCCAGCTCGGGGGAGCCTGGGGTATTTTTGGGAATCTGGGAAATATATTGGAGATTTATAGACCTTAGGGAAAATAGTTGGTGATTAGTTAGATGACGGGAATTAAGTGGTAAATATTAGGGACACTTGAGGAACTAGCGGGAATTGGGAGCAAATGACCAAAATGCCCTTAGATTGATTAAAGACTTAGGTTTATTTGGGAGGGCAAAATGGTCTTTTGATGGTTAAAAGGGGATAAGGGTTATTGTGCTTTTTAGAATTAGTGGAAGTTGTAGAAAGAGTTAGAAGCTAAAGGAAAGAAAGAAAGAAGAAAAAAAATAGAGACCTCTCTCTCTCTCTCCCACACGATTTTCTCTCTTTTCACCATTTCTTCTGAATTTTGAAGCTGTAAGCTCAGAGGAGGATTAGGCCAGAGCTTGGGACTTTGGTTCTTGATGAAGCTAGGAGGTTCAGCTAGAATTAGTGTCCAATTAAAGTAAAGTTTAAAGAGTTTGGCCTGAATTTTCTGACTTTAATGAAGTTGTTTCTGAATTTGAATTTTGGATGGAAATTAAGGGACTTGAGCTTGGGGATTTGAGGAACCAAAGGTTGGAAGGGCACTGAGGGAAACCTAGGGTCAGATTCTCCATTAAAGGTAAAAATTTCTGATCTTGATCAGTTGAGTTTCTAGGTTTTTTGGTAAAGTTCTTGAGCTTTAGGCTTAATTCTGGCTTTCTGTGTTTGATGATGCATGTGGCCAAGTTTTGATGTTTTTGGGTCATGTTGGATGAGATGTAGTGGATGGTAGGCTCAATTTGAAGTTTAGTTGAGGTTTGGAGTGGGATTATGGAGCTTTGGCTCGGGGAAATTCAAAGGAAAAACCTAGAGGGTTGCATGTACTGTTTGTAGTGCTATAGCGCTAACTTTGGAGTGCTACAATGCTATGCCTGGTTTTCTGGGGGGCGTTTGTCTCTGTTTGTAGTGCTGTAGTGCCCACCTAGTGGTGCTGTAGTGCTACCCTTCCTCCAGAAATGGGTTTTGGGTATTTTTTTTAGGGTTTTCACTTGGGGGCTCAGGGGTCGATTCCACCACCCCGTTTGGTGGAATTGGGCTTCCCGAGAGCTTGGGATTGGTCCCGATGTTGGGTTATGAAATTGAGATTTAATGATGGTTCTACTTCGCGGTTGGGACTAGGTGTACACTAGGGCTTGGACGAGATCGTGCTTGAGGGTCATTTTCATTTACCAAAGCAATCAAAATCAAAGGTAAGAAACTGCACCAGATTATGTGGTTATGTTGGGACTAAGAGTTCCCGATACTTGTATGTGATGTCATAAGATGGTATTATGCTATGGGGACTTGTGATAAATAGCCTAAGAGTGTCGGAGTCATTATTTGAGCACAGGACACAACTCGACCATTGGTAGCTGAGGTTAAGTATATAATCACTGAGCTCGGCCTAAGCGACCCGGAGTTAGTGGGATAATCAGAGGGTGCGACCTAATGGCGTTGACATTGGATATTGTGTTGTATGTTTACTATTATGAATATGATGATTATGGCATGTTTATTATATGGATGATTGGTCACTGGTTTGCAGATTGATGTCGTTGATTATTTGAGCAATGTGACTTGTTGAGTATCTGTTTGGTGATCTGTAAATTATCTAACTATTGATTGTCGCTTATGCTATGCATTATGGTTTTCTTGCTAGGCCTTGGCTCATGGGTGCTACGTGGTGCAGGTAAAGGTAAGGGCTAGGTGGACTAGTCCTATAACGATCCAAAAATCACTAATAAGGCTTAAGGGCCTCGATTAGTGTGCCAGGAGGGCACTATTGGTTTATGTGTGAATTAAGTAATTTAATGCATAATTCTGTGTTAAGCATGCTTGTATGATTATATGAATATATGAAATTCATGTGGGCCCCATTTGGTTGCTAGGGGCATATTTGTAATTGTACCCCGTTGAGGGCATAAATGTGATATTTGTATATATTGTGATTGATACCACGTGTGAGTGGAGATATAATTGTGATGCACGGCCTGAGATCGTCCTAAGGAGCCGTTTAGCTAGAAAGTCACAACGGGGTCAAATACCCGGCTCGGGAGGAGCTGAGGGGTATTTTGGGAATATTATAGTGTTTGGGAATTATTGAGTAGCGGTTAGTAATTGAGTAATGGTTTGGACATGTCGGGATTTAATGTGGGTTTATAGGAATACTTGAGGATTTAGCGGGATTTAGGTGAAATGACAGAATTGCCCTTGAGGTTGTATAAGAATTTTTATTATGGGAAAGGGAAAATGGTAATTTGGTCTTAGGAAAGGATAACTCTGGCTGAGGAGAAGTCAAATACGTTACTTTCACTTAGGGAAAAACTGAATATTTTGGTTGGAAGTCTAAAGGAAACCAAAGGAACTAGAAGGAAGGAGAAGAGGAGCTATTCTCTTTGGGGTCAAGGAAAGGACTGAAGGGTGAACTAAGGGAGACTTTGGGCCAGAAATTCTAGGGTGCAAACGTAAGTTTGAACTCTTTTCCTTATGGAAATTCTTTTAGTAATGTTTGGTTAGTAAGCTGAAATTGCGTAATTTGCTTGTGGACTATTGGAGTGAAGACTCAGCTTGGAAATCAAAGGAAATTTGCTTGGAGTTGGACTTGAAAGTAGCTCAAGGTCAAATCTATGCTTGAGGTAAGAATTTCATGTGTCTCTGAGGTTTATAATCTAGTGTGGTTTAAGTTTTTGAAAGGGTGGTTTAAGTTTAATAAAGTATGGTTTAAGTTTTTGTAAATTTTGAGCCACTAAGTGAATCTTGGGTTTGATTGTGTGATTGGGTTTGTTGCTGTGATTTATGAGTTGCCATACTGTTTATTTGGGATTTTAGGTTGAGTTAGGACTTGGGTGTACCTTGGGGTTGATTTGGAAGAGTTTTGGTTCGGGAAAAATGTCGGAAAAACCCAATTTTCTGGGTTCGCGTATGAGCGCTGCAACCCTGTTCTTCCGTGCCGCGGCACTAGGTTGTATCAGGAGATGGGGACCATTCTGGGCGCCGCGGCCCCTATAGGGCTGTGTCGCGGCGCTAGGCTAAATTCAGGAGATGGAAATTTGTGTTTTTAGGGTTTTTGCTCAGGGGTCTCTGGGGATGCATTCACTACCTTGTGTGGGGAAACAAAAGGTCCCGAGAGCACCGGATTAGTTCCGGGAGATGATTATGAATCAGTTAGTAATGAGAGTGCTATGTATGTGTTGTGACTAAGTTTTCAGCGAGGCTCGGGTTAGAGGACCGTGCTCAGGATTTCGGTGCTCAAGAAGCTCGGAACATAGGTAAAAGAACTGCACCCGATTGTGAGTTTATGATGGGACTAAGGGTTCCCTATTCTTGTATGCATTATGAAAGTTGGTATTATGCCATGAGAATATTCAATAAACGACCTAAGGGTGCCGGAGTTTACACTAGCGCACAGGGTGCGGCTCAGCCACTGGTTGCTGAGGACAACTTAATATTCACTGAGCTCAGTTTAAGCAGACCAGAGTCAGTGGGGTAAATAGAGGGTGCGACCTAAGGGCGTCGACCCTGATTATTGTGTGATCTGATTATCTTTGTTAACTATTGAATATGACGTGCTGAATAGCTGAGTAACAATTTGTGGTTCCTAGTTATGTCTATGAGTTATGTGATTATCCTGGATTACTAAATGTGTGAATATGCTTTAAGAGTTATATGATTGTTATCAATGTTTGTGCTTGAGTTTATGTTTTCTTGCTGGGCTTTCGCTCACGAGTGCTACGTGGTGCAGGTAAAGGCAAGGGTAAGCTTGATCAACCCTGATTTGGAGAGCTCTGAAAGTGGAATGTACATGACTAGCTGCTCGGTCGCCACAATTAAGGAAGAGGCAGGAACAGGAGGACCATAATTGTCTGTTTTGCCCTTATAGTGGCTAGCGGTTGTTTCATACCTTGGATATTTTGTAAATTGACTTTCGAATGCTGTTTCTTTTGGGATCCCTTGTACAAAGCGTTTAATTATATGAAATATATGTTTTATGACCAAAACCTTTTTAACCCTAGTTCATTAATGTTTGAGTGACACGTTTTCAACTAAAAGACTTGATTAGCAAGCCCTGCACCTTTATTATTACACGGTGTAACGGTCTTGGCTACCCAGGGCGTTACAACTTGGTATCAGAGCGTCCTAGGTTTAAGGGTTCTTGAAGACCGGCTTGACATGTACATTTGCTGCTAGAGACAAGCTCGATTAAGGGTTTCGTGAATGCGTATATGTGTTTGTATGCTTATGTGCTTGGAAAGAAGTATGATTGTTGATATCTGTTGGATTATTAGAAAGCATGAGATACTGATAAGACTTGGCCCTTGACTGCTGTGTGATATTATTGAGGCGTGATTATTAGCATTGCTGTGTATGTAACTGAATATCTGAATGAGTAACTTATTAGCAATGCTAGTGCATGTGGATTGATGCTTATATCTTGGTTAGTTGTGATTGATTATGTTCCATTGGTGGATTTTGGAAAAGCTTTTACCCTGTCATCATGGTCTGATTTTTGAGTCGTTGATTGTAGATTAACTTGGATAGCTATGCGTCCAAGGAAATCTACGCGACTAGCCGGAAGTAGCTCTGGAACCGGAGGTGATGACCAGGGCCAGATTCCTCCACCAGTCCCTGAGAACTGGCAGCAGATTATGGCAGAGATGCAAGCGTGGCTTCAGAGTCAAGATGAACAGATTCGTCTTCTATGACAGTAGGCTCCATCATGGAGTGCTACACCTAATGTGCCACTTGTAGTGGTACCAGTTGTTCAGCTAGTAGAAATGGGGAACAGGTGGGAGCCATTGTATGAGCGATTTCGGAAGCAGCATCCCCCAACTTTTGAGGGAGGACCTGATCCATTGAAGGCTGAACAGTGGATGACTATGGTTACTACTATCCTAAATTTGATGAGGATATGAGGTTATGATAGAGTGGTCTATGCCACATATATGCTGAGAGAGGATGCCCGCATTTGGTGGGAAGTGGCATCACAGACCAGGGACATCACTGCTTTGAGTTGGGATGGATTTAAGGATTTGTTCAGCCAGAAATACTACAATGTTGCCATCAGGGCAGCGAAGGTTAATGAGTTTGTGCGGCTGGTGCAGGGAAACATGACAGTTATTGAGTATGCCCTAAAGTTCGATAGACTTGCAAAATTTGCACCAGATCTTGTGCCTACAGATGCAGCCATGCAAGATAGGTTTATTCGAGGGCTTAATGTTATGATAGCTCGGGATGTGAGGATTACAACAGTACCTGGGGGAATGACCTATGCCCAAGATGTTGAGAAAGCTCTTACCACTAAGGAAGCGGAGAACAAGATTTGGAAAGAAAGTGCAGCGAGGTGTGAGGGTCGCAGAGTAGTGCCTCCTTATTCTAGGTCGGGTAGGGGCGGAGGCCCTAGTGATTTTAAGAGAAAGACCCCTGACACTTCGACCACTGCTGGTCTAGATAAGAGGGGTCGGGGTGTTCAGGGTGGCCGTCATGGAGATAGTGAGGCATGGAGGAATTATTCGGAGTGCCCGAGGTGCAGAAGACGCCATTAGGGCGAGTGTTGGGCTAGGGCCTGCTATGTGTGTGGAGTAGTGGGGAACCTTAAGAAGGATTTCCCAATAGTGAAGAAAGGGGAATCAGGAAAGGTGGACAGCTTGACTCCAGCTCGAGTGTTCACCTTGACACAGGCAGAGGCCAAGGCTAGTCCCTCGGTGGTGACAGATCAGCTTTCTGGCTTTGGCTATTCTTTTACTGTATTGATTGACTCTGGTGCTACACATTCATTTGTTTCTAGTAAGGTGATTGATAGATTGTGTAGACCTAGTGAGTACCGTACTGCGAGATTTGGGTTTTTATTGCCTACTGAGGAACTGGTAGTTTCTAGGAGGTGGATTAGGGCACTGCCAGTGATGGTTGATAGTAGGGAGCTTTCAGTAGACTTGATTGTGCTAGACATGGAGGATTTTGACATGATCTTAGGGAAGGATTGGCTGGTCAGGTATGGGGCTACCATTGACTGCAGGAAGAAGATGGTGACTTTTGAGCCTGAGGGTGAGGATCCTTTTATTTTCATGGGTGCGGTATGTGGACCCCGCACACCTATGACATCGGCACTGAGAGCCAGAGACTTGTTACAGGGAGGATGTATAGGTTTTTTGGCTAGTGTGGTGGACACTACTAGGGTTTTGCCAGCAGGGCCGGAAGAGACCAGGTTGGTGTGTGAGTTCTTGGACGTATTTCCTGAGGACCTACTAGAATTACCACCGCACAGGGAGATTCAGTTTGTTATTGAGCTGGCACCGGGGACAGAACCAGTATCAAGAGCACCATATAGGATGGCACCAACAGAGTTGAAGGAATTGAAGATACAGCTGCAGGAACTTCTAGATTTGGGATTCATCAGGCCTAGCTACTCTCCATGGGGTGCTCCAGTTTTGTTTGTGAAGAAGAAGGACGGGTCTCTGAGGATGTGTATAGATTATAGAGAATTGAACAAGTTGACCATCAAGAACAAGTACCCTCTACCAAGGATCGATGACTTGTTTAATTAGTTGCAGGGAAAGATGATGTTCTCAAAGATTGATCTTCGATCTGGTTATCACCAGCTGAGGATCAAGGATGAGGACATACCGAAGACGGCCTTCTGAACGCGGTATGGGCACTATGAGTTTTTGGTCATGTCTTTTGGTTTGACCAATGCCCCGACAACTTTCATGGATCTAATGAACAGGGTGTTCAAAGATTTCTTGGATCAGTTTGTCATTGTCTTCTTGGGCATATTTTTGGCACGGAGGGGATTAAGGTGGATCCGTCTATGGTGGAGGCAGTGAGAGATTGGCCGAGGCGAAGGAGTTTCCTTGGGTTAGCAGGTTACTACAGGAGGTTTGTAGAGGCATTTTCGAAGATTGCTACACCAATGACAGAGTTGACAAGGAAGAATCAAAAGTTTGTTTGGTCAGAGAAGTGTGAAAACAGTTTCCAAGAATTGAAGCGATGACTTATTACTACACCTGTACTGAGTCTTCCTTCAGAGGAAGGAAAGTTTGTGGTATACTGTGATACATCAAGATTGGGTTTAGGCTGTGTGGTGATGTAGAATGAGAAAGTTATAGCTTATGCATCATGGTAGTTGAATGAGTATGAGTAACGGTATCCTACCCATGATCTAGAACTGGCAGCAGTGGTATTCGCACTGAATGTGTGGCGACATTATCTGTACGGGGAGAAGGGCGAGATATACACTGACCACAAGAGTTTGAAGTATTTCTTCACCGAGAAGGATCTGAACATGAGGCAGAGGTGTTAGCTGGAGTTGGTAAAGGATTATGACTGTGACATTCTCTACCACCCAGGGAAAGCCAATGTTGTGGCAGATGCATTGAGCCGGAGAGGCTCGGGGCAGTTGTTTAGTTCCATTCAAATTTCCAGAGAGTTGGCAAATGAGATGACCAAGGCAAGGATTGAACTGGTGGTGGGCTGATTGGCCAATGTTACCTTGTAGTTGACCCTTCTGGAGAGGATCAAGGAGGGTCAATTGTTGGATGCGCAGTTACAAGAAGTTAGGCAGAAGGTCTTAGCAGGGATAGCTAAGGATTATTCTGTTTCTGAGGTTTGTATGCTTCGGTATCAGGGGCGGATTTGTGTTCCAGCAGATGAAGGGATCAGATGAGAGATTCTAGATGAGTCTCACACTACACCGTACTCGCTTCATCCGGGTACCACAAAAATGTATTAGGATTTACGGACATTATATTGGTGGCCCGGGATGAAGAAGGATGTGGTGGAGTATGTGGCTAGGTGTTTGACATGTCAGCAAGTGAAAGTTGAGCATCAACGACTAGCGGGGTTGCCTCAGCCTTTGGGTATTCCCGAGTGGAAATGGGAGGATATTACTATGGATTTTGTGGGAGGTTTACCCAAGACTGTAGGGCTTCATGACTCAATGTGGGTGATAGTGGACAGATACACCAAGTCAGCTCATTTTCTGCCAGTGAAGTCGACTTACACGGTGGAGCAGTATGCAGAGTTGTATGTGAGGGGGATAGTTCGTCTCCGTGGGGTTTCTAAGTCTATTGTATCTGATCGAGACCCTATCTTTACCTCCAAGTTCTAGGGTCCTCTACAGAAAGCCATGGGGACTCAGTTAAAGTTTAGCACAACCTTTCACCCTCAGACCGATGGACAGTCTGAGAGGACGATTCAAGTGTTGGAGGATATGCTTAGGGCGTGTGTGATTGACTTGGAGGGATCTTGGAGTAAGTATCTCCCATTGATTGAGTTTTTATATAACAACAGTTATCAGTCCACGATTGGAGTGGCTCCTTATGAGATGTTATATGGGAGGAAGTGTAGGTCGCCCATTAATTGGGATGAGATGGGTGAAAGGAAATATTTGGGGCCAGACATGGATCAGAGAACAAATGAAGCTATCGAGAAGATCCAAGCCAGAATGCTTGCTTCGCAGAGTAGATAGAAAAGGTACGATGACCCTGAGCGTAGAGACATGGAGTTCTTGGTTGGGGACCACGTGTTTCTGCGAGTTTCACCACTGCGAGAGGTAAGAAGATTTGGAGTAAAGGGCAAGCTAAGCCCTCAGTTTGTTGGACCTTTCGAGATTATGGAAAGGGTTGGACAGGCGGCTTACAGGTTGGCCTTGCCACCGTCGTTGTCAGAAGTTCATGATGCATTCCATGTTTCTATTTTGTAGAAGTATGTCTCAGATTCGACGGATGTGCTGAAGTATGAGGACTTGGAATTGCAGACAGATTTGTCTTATGAAGAATGGTTGGCTCAGATTTTGGATCGGAAGGATAATGTTCTATGGAATAAGACAATTATGCTAGTTAAAGTTTTGTGGAGGAATAGCAAGGTCGAGGAAGTGACCTGGGAGCTTGAGTCGGTAATGCAAGATCAGTATCCCGAGCGATTCAGGTAAATTTTGAGGACGAAATTCTTAGTAGGAGGGGATAGTTGTAACGACCAAAAAATCACTAATAAGGCTTGAGGGCCTTGATTAGTGTGCCGAGAGGGAACGATTGGTTTATGTGCGAATTAAGTAATTTAATGCATAATTCTATGTTAAGCATGCTTCTATGATTATATGAATATATGAAAGCATGTGGGCCCCATTTGGTTGCTAGGGGCATATTTGTAATTTTAGCCCGTTGAGGGCATAAATGTGATATTTGTATATATTGTGATTGATACCACGTGTTAGTGGAGATATAATTGTGATGCACGACCCGAGACCGTCCTAGGGAGCTATTTAGCTAGAAAGTCATAACGGGGTCAAATACCCGGCTCGGGAGGAGCTGAAGGGTATTTTGGGAATATTATAAAGTGTTCGGGAATTATTGAGTAGCGGTTAGTAATTGAGTAATGGTTTAGACATGTTAAGATAATGTGGGTTTATTAAAATACTTGAGAATTTAGCGGGATTTAGGTGAAATGACATAATTGCCCTTGAGGTTGTATAAGAATTTTTATTATGGGAAAGGGAAAAATGGTAATTTGGTCTTAGGAAAGGATAACTCTGGCTGAAGAGAAGTCAAATATGTTACTTTCACTTAGGAATAAACTGAATATTTTGGTTGGAAGTCTAGAGGAAACCAAAGGAACTAGAAGGAAAGAGAAGAGGAGCTATTCTCTTTGGGGTCAAGGAAGGGACTCAAGGGTGAACTAAGGGAGACTTTGGGCCAGAAATTTTAGGGTGCAAAGGTAAGTTTTAACTCTTTTCCTTATGGAAATTATGTTGGTAATGTTAGGTTAGTAAGCTGAAATTGTGTTATTTGCTTGTAGATTATTGGAGTGAAGACTCAGCTTGGAAATCAAAGGAAATTAGCTTGGAGTTGGACTGGAAAGTAGCTCAAGGTCGAATCTCTGCTTGAGGTAAGAATTTCATGTGTCTCTGAGGTTTATAATCTGGTGTGGTTTATGTTTTTGAAAGGGTGGTTTAAGTTTTATAAAGTATGGTTTAAGTTTTTGTGAATTTTGAGCCACTAGGTGAATCTCGGGTTTGATTGTGTGATTAGGTTTGTTGTTGTGATTTCTGAGTTACCATACTGTTTATTTGGGATTTTAGGTTGATTTGGGACTTGGGTGTACCTTGGGGTTGATTTGGAAGAGTTTTGGTTCGGGAAAAATGTCGGAAAAACCCTGTATTCTGGGTTCGCGTATGAGCGTTGCGGCTCTGTTCTTCCGTGCCGCGACACTAGGTCGAATCAGGGGATGGGGACCATTCTGGGCGCCGCGGCCCTTATAGGGTTGTGCAGCAGCGCTAGGCTAAATTCAGGGGGTGGAAATTTGAGTTTTTAAGGTTTTTGCTCAGGGGGCTCGGGGGATGCGTTCGTTACCTTGTGTGGGGAAACGAGATGTCCCGAGAGCACGGGATTAGTTTTGGGAGATTATTATGAATCTGTTAGTAATGAGAGTGCTATGTATGTGTTGTGCCTAGGTTTTCGGCAAGGCTCAGGTTAGAGGACCGCGCTCGGGATTTCGGTGCTCAAGAAGCTCGGAACATAGGTAAGAGAACTGCACCCGGTTGTGTTTTTATGATGGGACTAAGGGTTCCCTATTCTTGTATGCATTATGAAAGTTGGTATTATGCCATGAGAATATTAAATCAACAGCCAAATGGGGGCCGGAGTTTACATTGGCGCATAGGGCGCGGCTCAGCCACTGGTAGCTGAGGACAACTTAATATTCACCGAGCTCGGTTTAAGTAGATCAGAGTCAGTGGGGTAAACAGAGGGTGCGACCTAAGGGCGTCGACCCTGATTATTGTGTGATCTGATTATCTTTGTTAACTGTTGAATATGACGTCCTGAATAGCTGAGTAACAATTTATGGTTCCTAGTTATGTCTATGAGTTATGTTATTATTATGGATTACTAAATGTGTGAATACGCTTTAAGAGTTATATTATTGTTATCAATGTTTGTGCTTGAGGTTATGTTTTCTTGCTGGGCCTTGGCTCACGAGTGCTACGTGGTGCAGGTAAAGGCAAGGGTAAGCTTTATCAACCCTGATTTGGAGATCTCTGAAAGTGGAATGTACATGACTAGCTGCTCGGTCGCCACGATTAAGGAAGAGGCAGGAACAGGAGGACCATAAATGTCTGTTTTTCCCTTAGAGTGGCTAGCGGTTGTTTCATACCTTAGAAATTTTGTAAACTGACTTTTGAACGCTGTTTCTTTTGGGATCCCTTGTACAAAACGTTTAATTATATGAAATATATGTTTTATGACCAAAACCTTTTTAACCCTAGTTCATTAATGTTTTAGTGACACATTTTCAACTAAAAGACTTGATTAGCAAGCCCTGCACCTTTATTATTACACGGTGTAACGATCTTGGCTACCCAGAGTGTTACAAGTCCTTTGTTGGAGAGCTCTGGGGCTGAATGTACATAGTCAGCTAATCAGCCGCCACGGCCGAGGAATGGTGCAGGGGCAGGAGAACCTAAAGTGCTATTTTGCCATTAGAGTGGCTTGTGGTTGTACATAAACTTTTAAATTTCGACTGTCCTTTAAAATCTATTTTGGGATCCCATGTATTAAACGTTTATCTTAATGAGAAATTTCTTGTTTATGACCAAAATCTTTTAACCCTAACCTAGTTATCACTTTAGGGTCACGTTTACAACTATACAAATTTATTAGCAAGTTTTGCACTTTTATAATCACACGGTGTAACGGCCTTGGTTATCCAGGGTGTTACAACTTGGTATCAGAGCGTCCTAGGTTTAAGGGTTCCTGAAAACTGGCTGGACGTGTACATTCACTGCTAAAGACAAGCTCGACTCAGGGTTTGGTAATTGTGTATACATGTTTATATGCTTAAATGATTGGAAAGAAACATGAATGCTGATATCTGTTTGATTATTAGGGAGCATGAGATACTGATAGGGCCTGGCCCTTGATTGCTATGTGATGATATTGAGGCATGCTTATTAGCATTGCCATTCATATGAATGAATATTTGGTTAAACTGTTATACCTTTATTGCTTGTGATTGCTTGTGTTCCTATGATGGATTATGAAAGGATTATTACCCTATCATCATAGTTTGACCCCCGAGTCGTTGATTGCAGATTAACTTAGATAACTATGCGTCCAAGACGATCTATACAACTAGTCGGCACTGCTTCTAAGGCTAGAGACGATGACCAGGGCCAGAATCCTCCACCAGTCTCTGAGAACTGGCAGCAGATTATGGCAGATATGCAAGCGCGACTTCAGAGCCAAGATGAGCAAATTTGACTTCTGAGACAACAGGCTGTGTCAAGGAGTGTTGCATCCATTGTGCCACCTTCAGTGGTACTAGTCATACAGCCAGTGGAGGTTGGGAATAGGTGGGAATCATTGTATGAGTGGTTCAGGAGACAGCATCCTCCAACTTTTGAGGGAGGACCAGATCCACTAAAGGCTAAACAATGGATGAGTATGATTACTGCCATTTTAGATTTCATGAGGGTAGAGTGTCATGACAGGGTGGCCTGTGCCGCATATATGCTAAGAGAGGATGCCCGCATTTGGTGGGAAGTGGCATCGCAGACCAGGGATGTTACTACCCTGGGTTGGGATGGATTCAAGGACTTGTTCAGCCAGAAGTATTACAATTTTTCCATCAGGGCAGCAAAGGTGAATGAATTTGTGGGATTGGTTCAAGGAAGCATGACAGTTACAGAATATGTCCAGAAATTTGATAGACTTGCGATGTTCGGACCAGGTCTTTTGCCTACTGATGTAGCTAGGTACGATAGATTTATTAGAGGGCTTAATGCCATGATAGCCCGCGATGTGAGAATTACAACAATACCTGGGGGGAGGACTTATGCCCAGGCTGTGGAGAAGGCTTTTACCGCTGAGGAAGCGGAGAACAAGATCTAAAGGGAGAGTGCTGCAAGGCGGGAGGGTTGCAGAGCGGTGCCTCCATACTCTGGGTCTGGTAGGGCAGAGGCCCCAGTGATCTGAAGAGGAAGACCCCTGATGCTTCGACCGCTCCTGGTCCTAATAGGAGAGGTAAGGGTTCTCAAGGTGACTGATTTGTGCTCAAAAATGCAAATTTATTAGTTTTAAAGTGTAAAATAAATTAAGTTTTAATTAATATTTTCATGAATTTATTGTAATATATTTTATAATTGAAAATATTAATTTTAATTTAATTTATGTTTAATTTTCAGGAAATAAATTGCATTTGGACATTAATAAAAAAAAAAAAAGAGGACAAAGAATGGCTAAAATTGAAAAGGAAAATGAAGAAAGTGGTAATTTTGAGGAATTAGGCCCAGAATTCGGCCCAGGCCCACTGTTCTCTCCAGCCACTGCAGCCAGCTCAAGCCACGCGAGCCGAGTCGCCGAGCCGAGCTGCCGAGCCACCCGTCTGCTAGACTCCCTGCCAGCCAACCACGCCCTGCCACGTCGCTGCCAGCAGCCTCTTCACCTCAACTCCTTCAACTTTCAGCTCCTTCCTTCAACCATTCCACGCGTGACCATCAGCCCACATATATGCATATTTCTCTTCAGCCATTGACCCAACAAGCCCAAGACATCAATTCTCCCCAATGCATCAATTCCCTCCAAAGGCCCAAGGCACCCAACGACCAAGGCATTTTCTTCAGCCAAGGCTGCCTACGTGGCACTCTCTCATTGGTTGAAAATGGGTCAAAACCCTCTTGTGTCACCAACCATGTTTTGTGGGTATTGGGCTTTGTAAATTGCTATTTTGAGCTTTATAGATTATGTTTTTGTGGTATTTTAGAAAAAGAGCATTTTGACTATACACAAAAATAGCTAGGGTAATATTAATAATAAGATTTGATTTTTCAAAATCATATTTTATTATTAATATTTCAGATTTATTTTGTAAACCCCATTTTGTTGTTTAATTTCTTTTTAGTCCTTTTCCCCATCTATAAATAGGGACACTTTCTTCACATTTGGTATGTAATTTTTAGAGTAGTGAAACTATAGCAAAATTTCCACTCACTTTCTTCTCATATTTTCTTCTTAGAATTTTGTGAGAATCATGAGCATAATGGCCTAATCTTCCTAGGAAGGTTAGGGATGATTCCATATGCAAGTGATGTTATTTTGCTACTTTGATTTACTATGTTCTTAATGTAATATATTTGAGTTATTTATGTTCTTTCATCTCTATCTTTATTTTGTTATCTTTATTTACTTATGCTAATAGTATATAGGATTAGTCATGCTCTTTCTATGTGCTTCTTATTAGTAAAAGTAATATTGATACATAATTTTATGTCTAATCTTCTATTGCATTATTGCCCTTGGGTATTTTGTCATTTTTAGATTTTTCATAAGATTAACATTGTGCTTTTAAAGTAAAGAACTTTATAACTCAAATGAACTTTTGTTAGAAAAACTATGGACTTTAATGTTAGATTTTCCAAGTAAATGTTGGGATGTGAACTATTTACTTGTGTATTTTTGTAAATCAAGTAACCAAGTAACTAAGCAAGCATATGGATGATTCTTGAAACCTTTCCATTTCTCAAACTCTTGATTACATCTTACATTTATCTCACATATCTCACTTTATCATTTCATCAAAAAAATTCAATACCAAAATCTCAAACCTCTTTCCATTTACAATTTTTTTTTTTTTGTTGCTAACTTTTTGTGTTATTTTCTACTAATCTTTTGACTTTAGGTTACCTCCTTGTGGATCGACCGCCCAATTATACTACAACCACCGCTTAGTGGTTGTCACATTTTGGGCGTTAATCTTCTATTGCATTATTGCCCTGCAAGGCTTCAGCCAGAAGTATTACAATTTTTCCATCAGGGCAGCAAAGGTGAATGAATTTGTGGGATTGGTTCAAGGAAGCATGATAGTTACAGAATATGTCCAGAAATTTGATAGACTTGCGATGTTCGGACCAGGTCTTTTGCCTACTGATGTAGCTAGGTACGATAGATTTATTAGAGGGCTTAATGCCATGATAGCCCGCGATGTGAGAATTACAACAATACCTGGGGGGAGGACTTATGCCCAGGCTGTGGAGAAGGCTTTTACCGCTGAGGAAGCAGAGAACAAGATCTAAAGGGAGAGTGCTGCAAGGCGGGAGGGTTGTAGAGCGGTGCCTCCATACTCTGGGTCTGGTAGGGCAGAGGCCCCAGTGATCTGAAGAGGAAGACCCCTGATGCTTCGACCGCTCCTGGTCCTAATAGGAGAGGTAAGGGTTCTCAAGGTGACCGTCAGGGAGGCGGTGATACGTGGAGGAGCTATCCTGAGTGCATGAGGTGTAGAAGACACCATCTGGGCTAATGTTGGGCCAAGGCCTGTTATGTGTGTGGGGTGGTTGGACACCTCAAGAAGGACTGCCCAACAATGAAGAAAGGGGAAGTAGGGAAGGTGGACAGCTTGACTCCAGCTCGATTATTCACCCTGACGTAGGCAGAGGCCGAGGCTAGTCCCTCGGTAGTGACAGGTCAACTTTCTAGCGCTGGCTCTTCTTTTACTGTATTGATTGACTCTGGTGCTACACATTCATTTGTTTCTAGTAAGATGATTGATAGACTGTGTAGACCCAATGAGTACTATACTGCGGGGGTTTGGGACTATATTGCCTACAGGGGAACTGGTAGTTTCTAAGAGGTGGATTAGGGCACTGCCAGTGATGGTTGATGGTAGGGAGTTATCTGTAGACTTGATTGAGTTGGGTGTGGAGGACTTTGACATGATTTTGGGCATGGATTGGCTAGTTAGATATGGAGCTACTATTGATTGTAGGAAGAAGATGGTGATCTTTGAGCCAGAGGGCAAGGATCCCTTTGTTTTCGTGGGTGCAGTATGTGGACCCCGCGTACCCATGATATCAGTGCTGAGAGCCAGAGATTTGTTACAGGGGGGATGTATAGGATTTCTGGCTAGCGTAGTGGATACTACAAGAGTGTTGCCAACAGGGCTAGAGGGGACCAAATTAGTTCTTGGATGTGTACCATGAGGATTTACCAGGGCTGCCGCCGCATAGGGAGATTCAGTCCGTCATTGAGTTGGCACCGGGAACAAAGCCAGTGTCGAGGGCACCATTTGGAATGGCACTGACAGAATTGAAGGAATTGAAGATACAGCTGCAGGAACTTCTGGATTTAGGATTTATCAGGCCTAGCTACTTGCCATGGGGTGCCCCAGTTTTGTTTGTGAAGAAGAAGGGCGGGACTTTGAGGATGTGTATAGACTACAGAGAGTTCAGCAAGTTGACTATCAAGAATAAGTACCCTCTACCAAGGATTGACGACTTGTTCGATTAGCTGCAGGGAAAGACGGTATTCTCGAAGATTGATCTTCAATTTGGTTATCACCAGCCGAGGATATATCGAAGACGACTTTCCGAACGAGGTATGGACACTATGAGTTTCTAGTCATGTCGTTCGGTTTGACCAATGCCCCAGCGACTTTCATGGACTTAATGAATATGGTGTTCAATGACTTCTTGGATTAGTTCATCATTGTCTTCATCGACGAAATCTTAGTGTACTCCAGTTCAGAGGCAGAGCACGAGCGGCATCTTCGATAGGTTCTGCAGAGGTTGAGAGAGCATGAGTTGTATGCCAAGTTTAAGAAGTGTGAATTCTGGCTACCAGAAGTGACATTCCTTGGACATATTGTTGGTGCAGATGGAGTTAAGGTGGATCCATCTAAGGTGGAGGTAGTGAAAGATTGGCAGAGGCCAAGGAACACCTCAGAGGTTCCTCGGGTTAGCAGGTTACTATAAACGGTTTGTGGAAGGGTTCTCGAAGATCGCTGCACCGATGACAGAATCGACATGGAAGAATTTGAAGTTCGTCTTGTCAGACAAGTGTGAGAAAATTTTTCAAAAATTGAAGCGGCGACTTATTACTGCACCTGTGCTGAGTCTTCCTTCGGAGGAAGGAACGTTTGTGGTTTATTGCGACGCGTTGAGGTTGGGTTTAGGCTGTGTGTTGATGTAGAACGAGAAGGTTATAGCTTATGTGTCATGATAGCTGAAGGAGTATGAGTAGCAGTATCCTACCCATGATTTGGAGTTAGTAGCGGTGGTATTTGCACTAAAGGTCTGGTGACATTATTTGTACGGAGAGAAGTGCGAGATATACATCGATCACAAGAGTTTGACGTACTTCTTTACGCAGAAGGACCTGAACATGAGATAGAGGCATTGGTTGGAGTTAGTAAAAGACTATGACTATGATATTATTTACCACCCAGGGAAAGCTAATGTGGTGGCGGATGCATTGAGTCAGAGAGGCTCGGGGCAGTTATTTAGTTCTACTCAGATTTCCAGAGAGTTGGCTGATGAGATGACCAGGTCTACTGTGGTATCAGGGTCGGATTTGTGTTCCGATTGATGTGGGAAATAGACGTGAGATATTGGGTGAATCGCATACTATGTCGTACTCACTTCATTCAGGTACCACGAAGATGTATCAAGATCTATGGACGTTGTATTGGTGGCCCTGGATGAAGAAGGATGTGGTGGAGTACGTTGCCAGGTGTTTGATTTGTCAGTAGGTGAAGGTTGAGCATAAGCGACCAGCAAGGTTGCCTCAGACTTTGGGTATTCCCGAGTGGAAATGGGAGGATATTACGATGGACTTTGTGGGAGGTTTACCCAGGACAGTAGGGCTTCATGACTTGGTGTGGGTGATAGTGGACAGATTCACCAAGTCAGCTCATTTTCTCCCAGTGAAGACGACATATACAGTGGATCAATATGTAGAGTTGTATGTGAGGGAGATAGTACGTCTCCTTGGGGTTTCTAAGTCTATAGTGTTCGACCAGGACCCTATCTTCACCTTCAAGTTTTGGGGTAGTTTGCAGAAGGCTATGGGGACTCAGTTGAAGTTTAGTACAACCTCTCATCCTTAGACTGATGGACAGTCTGAGAGGACGATTCAGGTGTTGGAGGATATGCTTAGGGCGTGTGTGATCGAATTTGGGGATCTTGGAGTAAGTATCTCCCGTTGATTGAGTTTTCATATAACAACAGTTATCAGTCAACGATTGGAATGGCTCCATATGAGATGTTATATGGGAGGAGATGTAGATCACCCATTCATTGGGATGAGATTGGTGAGAGGAAGTATTTGGGGCCGGACATAGTTTAGAAGACGAATGAAGCTATTGAGAAGATCCGAGCTCGATTGCTCGCCTCACAGAGCAGGCAGAAAAGCTACACTGACCCCAAGCATAGGGACATGGAGTTCTAGGTTGGGGACCACGTGTTTTTGCGAGTTTCACCACTGCGTGGGGTGAGGAGGTTTGGGAAGAAGGGCAAGTTGAGTGTAATGCCCTGAATTCTCTGTTATGGTTTAATGGTGGGAATAGTAGGCTGGGAGGGCCATACGTGTTTAATTATGCCATTAAATGATAAAATGCATGTATATGTGGATTATATTATAATATGATGTTAAATGCATGCATGTGTGTCCATATTTTTAATTACAGGGGTGTGATGGTAATTTGGCCCGTTGAGGGTAAATTATTTATTTGTACGCATGTCGGTGATATATTTTGAGACCACATTATAATGTGGGTTTGTTCGAGCCATTCGGCATGAGACGATCATGGTATGATTAATTATCGGTTTGGTCATAACAGGCTTAAGCTCGGGGCTCGGGGTGAGTCTCGGGGTGTTTTAATGATTAGAACGTTACCGGGAATTATAGGGTAACGGGATATGAATTATTGGTGTTTGAGAATATCGAGATTAGCGGGAATTGGAGAGCGTTAATTATAATTAACGAGATAGGTGGAAAGTACCGATTTTACCCTTGGAATGACTTTAGAAGCCTTAAATGACTTAGGGGCATTTAGGTCGTTTAGGTGGATGTATATGAGGTTTTAGATGGCTGTAGAAAACAGAACAAAAACATGGTTTTTCCTTCTCCTTCCCGTTCATCATTCTCTTCCATTTCTCCTTTGGAGTTTTTGAGCTCAAAGTGAGGTTTCAAGCTAGGAAATCAAGGGGCTGAGTTTGTAGACTTGGTTCAGCCATTGAAGGAGGTCTAATCTCGGATTTGAGGTGAGTTTTAGCCATTGGTTTCTGGTTTACTCTGTTTTCTTTTAGTTTTTCAGCCTATGGTTTTGTTGAGGATAGTTTGGATTTATGGAGGTTTTGATTGAAGTTTAACTTGGGTTTTGATGAGGGTTTGATTTAGGTGATGTTTAGGGGTTAGATTGGGTGTTTGGAAGAGGTTTGGAACTGGTTTGAAGGCTTGGTTCCGAGGGAAAACGCAGGGGAAAGCAAGCTGGTGCTTGCTGGTTTTGGTAAAGGGTCGTGGCATGGCTATGGTGAGCCGCGACCTACGTGTGGTTCCAGAGGTGGAAACGCCTCTGTCAAGAGGGTGAGCCGCGGCCCATCAGGGAAATTTTGCTCAGAAATGTGTTTTTAGCTTGAGGATTCAAGCCTTAGGCCTCGGGGTTGATCCTACTACCCGGTTTAGTAGTGTTTGATGTCTTGGAGGCTAGGTTTTGGTTTGGGAACCTTTTGTTATTCATTTTATTGATGGAATCCCATGATTGGTTATGACCAGGTAACTGCTAAAGGACCAAAAGGGTGGCTTGAGCTACGGCCCTTAAGGGATTTTTGGATTTTAAGCATGGGAATTTTACCTAGGGTGCTCGGGATTGAATCTACTACAGTGTTTGGTGGAATTCAATGTTCTGGAAACTAGAACTTTATCTAGAAGCCCTTTTATGATCATTAATGGTATCCTTTATCTTGGTTGTGACTAGGTATAAGCTAGGGGCACGGGAAACGAATCGTGCTCAAGAGGCATATTGCACAATCAATACACTTGGAAACTAAAGGTAAGAAAACTGCACCCGGTTGTGGATTTATAATAGGACTAAGGGTTCCCTATTTTGTATGCTTTGTGAAGGATGGTATTATTCCATGTAAATAGTAAACAAACAGCCTAAGAGTGCCGAAGTTTACACTAGCGCACAGGGCGCGGCTCGGCCACTGGTAGCTAAGGACAACTTATTATGCACTGAGCTCGGTTTAAGCGGGCCGGAGTTAGTGGGTTAAACAGAGGGTGTGACCTAAGGTGTTGATCCTGATTACCGTGTGACTTGATTGTTATTATTGATTGGTAGATTGTTATGCTGTATAGCTGGGTGTTAATCAGCTGAATCTATGATTGAATCTTCATGCTTTGTGACCATTGTGGTGTGCTAAGTTTATGAACATGCTTAAAGGGTTATTCAACTGTTATCATTGCTTGTTATATAATGTTATGTTTTCTTGCTGAGCCTTGGCTCATAGGTACTTCGTGGTGCAGGTAAAGGTAAGGGCAAGATTGATCAGCCCTGACTCGGAGAGCTCTGAGAGCAGAATGTACATGATCAGCTACTCAGCTGCCACAGTTGAGAGGGAGACAGGAACAGGAGAACCAGAAACGTCTGTTTTGCCCTTAGAGTGGCTGATGGTTGTTTGAACTCTGGAAATTTTGTAAACTAACTTTTGAGCGCTGTTCCTTTTTGGGATCCCATGTGTAAAAATGTTTAGTTATATGAAATGTACCTTTTTTAGACCAAAACCTTTTAATCATAGTTCATTAGCGGTTTCTGTATCACGTTTTTCACTAAATGACTTGATTAGCAAGTCTTGCACCTTTATAAGTACACAGTGTAGCGGTCTTGGCTATCCAGGGCGTTGCAACTTGGTATCAGAGCATCCTAGGTTTAAGGGTTCCTGAAGACCGGCTGGACATGTACATTCGTTGCTAGAGACAAGCTCGATTCATGGTTTGGTAATGTGTATATGTGCTTGTATGCTTGTGTGCTTGGAATGAATTATGAATGTTGTTATTTATTGGATTAATAGAAAGCATGAGATACTGATAGGACCTGGCCCTTGACTGCTGTGTGAAAATATTAAGGCATGCTTATTAGCATCGCTGTGCATGTAAATGAATATTTGACTGATTAACTACATATTGTGTATGGATGGATGTTTATATTTTAGCTGTTGAGTGGTAATGTTGAGGCATGCTTATTAGCAATGCCAGTGCATGTGGATAAATGCCTATATCTTGATTGTTTATGATTGGTTATGTTCCTTGGGTCGATTTTGGAGAAGCTTTTACCCTGTCATCATGGTCTGATTGCCGAGTCGTTGATTGCAGATTGACTTGGATAGCTATGCGTCCAATAAAATCTACGCGACTAGTTGGCACTAGGTCTGGGACCGGGGGTGATGACCAGGGCCAGATTCCTCCGCCAGTCCCTGAGAACTGGCAGCAACTTATGGCAGATATGTAAGCGTGGTTACACATCCAAGATGAACATATTTGTCTGCTGCGACAGCAGGCTCCATCAGGGAGTGCTGCCCCTATTGTACCACTTGCAATGGTACCAGTTGTACAGCCATGAAAGGTTGGGAACAGGTGGGAGCCGTTATATGAGCGGTTCAGAAAGCAGCATCCCCCAACTTTTGAGGGAGGACCTGACCCACTGAAGGCCGAACAATGGCTGACCATGATTACTACTATCCTAGACTTCATGATGATAGAGGAACATGACAAAGTGGCTTGTGTCACATATATGTTGAGAAAGGACGCCTGCATCTGGTGGGAAGTGGCCTCACAGACCAAGGACGTCACTACTTTGAGTTAGGAAGGATTCAAAGATTTGTTCAGTCTGAAATATTCCAATGTTGCCATCAGAGCAGCAAAGGTAAATGAGTTTGTAGGGTTGGTTCAGGGTAGTATGACAGTTACTAAGTATGCCCTGAAATTTGATAGACTTGCGAAGTTTGTGCCAGACCTTGTGCCTACAGATATAGATAGGCAGGACAGATTTATCAGAGAGCTTAATGCTATGATATCCCGAGATGTCAGGATTACGACAGTTCCTGGGGGGACAACTTATGCCCAGGCAATGGAGAAGGGTCTTACCGCTGAGGAAGCGGAGAATAAGATCTGGGGGAAAGTGTAGTAAGGCGAGAGGGCCGCAGAGTGGTGCCACCTCATTCTGGGACGGGTAGGGGCAGAGGCCCCAGTGATTTTAAGAGGAAGACCCCTGGCACTTCGGCCACTGCTGGTCCTGACAGGAGGGGTCGGGGTAGTCAGGGTGGCAGCGAGGCATGGCGGACCTATCCAAAGTGCCCAAGATGTAGAAGACGCCATCAAGGCGAGTGTTGGGCTAAGGCTTGCTATGTGTGTGGAACAGTGGGGCACCTTAAGAAGGACTGCCCATCAGTGAAGAAGGGGGAAGCAGGAAAGGTGGACAGCTTGACTCCAGCTCGAGTGTTCACCTTGACACAGGCAGAGGCCGAGGCTAGTCCCTCGGTAGTGACAGGTCAGCTTTCTAGTGTTGGCTCTCCTTTTACAGTAGTGATTAATTATGGTGCTACACATTCTTTTGTTTCTGGTAAAGTGATTGATAGACTGTTTAGACCTAGTGAGTATCGGATTGCAGGGTTTGAGAGTTTATTGCCTACAGATGAACTAGTAGTTTCTAGGAGATGGATTAGGGCTCTGCGAGTGATGGTTGATAGTAGGGAGCTTTCAGTTGATCTGATTGAGTTAGACATGGAGGATTTTGATATGATCTTAGGGATGGATTGGTTGGTCAGGTATGTGGCTACTATTGACTGTAGGAAGAAGATGGTGACTTTTGAGCCTGAGGACAAGGATCCTTTTGTCTTTGTGGGTGCGGTGTGTGGACCCCACATACCCATGATATCAGCATTGAGAGCCAGAGACTTGTTACAGGGTGGATGTATAGGTTTTCTGGCTTATGTGGTGGACACTACCAGGGTGTTGCCGGCGGGGCCCGGAGAGACCAGGGTGGTTTGTGAGTTTTCAGACGTATTCCCTGAGGAGTTAACAGGGTTGCCGCCACGCAGGGAGATCCAATTTGTTATTGAGTTAGCACGGGGGACAGAACCAGTATCAAGAGCACCATATAGGATGGCACCAGCAGAGTTGAAAGAATTGAAGATATAGTTGCAGGAACTTCTGGATTTGGGATTCATCAGGCCTAGTTACTCTCCATGGGGCACTCCAGTGTTGTTTGTTAATAAGAAAGACGGGACTCTTAGAATGTGCATAGACTACAGGGAATTGAACAAGTTGACTATTAAGAATAAGTACCCTTTACCAAGGATTGATGATTTGTTCGATCAGTTGCAGGGAAAGACGGTGTTCTCAAAGATTGATCTTCAATCTGGTTATCACCAGCTGAGGATCAAGGACGAGGACATATCGAAGACGGCCTTCTGAACACAGTATGGGCACTATGAGTTCTTTGTCATGTCTTTTGGTTTGACCAACGCCCCGGCAGATTTTATAGATCTGATGAATAGGGTGTTCAAGGACTTCTTGGATCAGTTTGTCATTGTCTTCATCGAAGAAATCTTAGTATACTCTAGTTCAGAGGTAGAGCACGAGCGACATCTTCGACAGGTTTTACAGAGGTTAAGGGAGCATCAGTTATACGCCAAGTTTAAGAAATGTGAGTTTTGGTTGCCTGAGGTGACTTTTCTTGGGCATATGGTTGGCGTAGAAGGGATTAAGGTGGATCCGTCCAAGGTGGAAGCAGTGAGAGATTGGCCGAGGCCAAGGAACGCCTCAGAGGTGCGGAGTTTTCTTGGGTTGGCAGGCTATTACAGGTGGTTTGTAGAGGGATTTTTGAAGATTTCTTCACCATTGACAGATTGATAAGAAAGAATCAGAAGCTCGTTTGGTCAGAGAAGTATGAGAACAGTTTCCAAGAGCGGAAGCGATGGCTTATTACTGCACCTGTACTGAGTCTTCCTTCGGATGAAGGAAAGTTTGTAGTATATTGTGATGCATCGAGGATGGGTTTAGGTTGTGTGTTGATGCAGAATGAGACAGTTATAGCTTATGCATTGCGGTAGCTGAAGGAATATGAGCAGCAGTATCCTACCCATGATTTGGAGCTAGCGGCAGTGGTATTCGCACTGAAGGTTTGGTGGCATTACCTGTATGGGGAGAAGTGCGAGAGAAACATTGACCATAAGAGTTTGAAGTATTTATTCACCCATAAGGATCTGAACATGAGGCAGAGGCGTTGGTTGCTGCTGGTTAAAGATTATGATTGTGATATTCTTTATCATCCGGGGAAAGCCAATGTAGTGGCGAATGCGTTGAGCCGGAGGGGCCCAGTTCAGTTGTATAGTTCCACCCAGATCTCGAGAGAATTAGCTGATGAGATGGCCAAAGCAAAGATAGAGCTGGTGGTGGGCCGGTTGGCCAATATTACCTTGCAGTCGACCCTGCTAGAGAGGATCAAGGAGGGGCAGTTGGTAGATGCGCAATTACAGGAAGTTAGGCAGAATGTCTTAGCAGGGATAGCTAAGGACTATTCTGTTTCTGAGGCTCGTGTGCTTTGATATCAGGGACGGATTTGTGTTTCGGCAGATGAAGGGATCAGATGAGAGATATTAGATGAGTCTCACACTATGCCATACTCACTTCATCCGGGTACCACAATGATGTCTCAGGATCTACAGACATTATATTAGTGGCCCGAGATGAAGAAGGATGTGGTAGAGTATGTGGCCAAATGTTTGACATGTCAGCAGGTAAAAGCTGAGCATCATCGACCAGCAGGGTTACTTCAGCCTTTGGGTATTCTAGAGTGGAAGTGGGAGGACATTACCATGGATTTTGTGGGAGGTCTACCTAGGACAGTGGGACTTTGAGATTCGATGTGGGTGATAGTGGATAGATACACCAAGTCAGCTCATTTTCTGCCAGTAAAATTGACTTATACTGTGGAACAATATGCAGAGTTGTATGTGAGGGAGATAGTTCATCTCCATGGGGTTCCCAAGTCTATTGTATCTGATCGAGATCCTATCTTTACCTCTAAGTTCTGGGGAGCTCTGCAGAGAGACATGGGGACTCAGTTAAAGTTTAGCAGAACCTTTCATCCTCAGACTGATGGACAGTCTGAGAGGACAATTCAGGTGTTGGAGGACATGCTTAGGGCTTGTGTGATTGATTTCGAGGGATCTTGGAGTAAGTATCTTCCGTTGATCGAATTCTCGTATAACAATAGCTATCAATATACAATTGGAGTGACTCCTTACAAGATGTTATATGGAAGGAAGTGTAGGTCACCCATTCATTGGGATGAGATGGGTGAGAAAAATATTTGGGGCCAGATATGGTTCAGAAGACAAATGAGGCTATTGAGAAGATCTGTGCCAGAATGCTTACTTCGCAGAGTAGACAGAAAAGCTACGCTGATCCTGAGCGTAGAGACGTGGAGTTTCAGGTTGGGGACCACGTGTTTCTGCGAGTTTCAATACTGCGAGAGATGAGCAGATTTTGAGTAAAGGGCAAGCTGAGCCCTCGGTTTGTTGGACCTTTCAAGATTCTGGAAAGGATTGGATAGGTGGCTTACAGGTTGGCCTTGCCACCGTCGTTGTCGGGAGTTCATGATGTATTCCATGTTTCTATGTTGCAGAAGTATGTCTCAGATATGACACATGTATTGAAGTATGAGGACATAGAGTTGCAGACAGATTTGTCCTATGAGGAGCGACGAGTTCAGATTTTGGATCGAAAGGACAAAGTTCTACGAAATAAGAAGATTCTGTTAGTTAAAGTATTGTGGAGAAATAGCAAGGTCGAGGAAGCGACCCGGGAGCTGGAGACAGTGACGCGGGATCAGTATCCCGAGCTATTCAGGTAAATTTCGAGGACGAAATTCTCAGCAGGAGGGGATAGTTGTAAGGACCCAAAATCACTAATAAGGCTTAAGGGCCTTGATTAGTGTGTCGGGAGGGCATAATTGGTCTATGCGTGAAGTTATTGACTTAATGCATGATTATATGATAAGCATGTTAGTATGGTTATATGAATATAAGTGATTATATGCTTTAATTATGGGAACCACATTATTATGTGGGTAAATCTGCTGCATGCGACTTGAGGCGATTCTAGGGAGCTAGTTAGCGGGAAAGTAACAACGAGGCTTAATACTTGACTTTGGGAAAGTCAAGGGGTATTTTTAAGTACTGGAAGGTTATTTAGATTAGCGGGTTATGGAAATAGATAGTTGGAGATATATTTGAGGTTAGGAAGCTTAGGCGGGAATACTGGGGAATTTTACCATTTTGCCCTCGGGGATGTTTCCAGCACCCCGAGCCTTGGGATTAACTTAATCACCTAAGGATATACTAAGTAAAATCTCAGAACATATTAGAACACAAGGAACTGACCCTCCCTCTTTCTCCCTTTCCCTCTCAAGGAAAAACCACAGAAAACTTAAGGAATTCAGCTGGGAATTCAGTGGTTTGGGGTGGAGTCTTGAAGGATTAGTCCAGTGTTCAGCTAAAGAGTTTGTACGCCCTGATTTTCCCACGGGCTGATTAGCAAGTCGAGTTGCGGCCTAACCATAATTACCTCATGATCATCCCCAGGGGCCGGAGCTTCTGTCGTAGTGTCGTGCCTTCCTAGCTCGAGGAAGCCCCAAGAGCTCGCCTTCACTGCCCAAGGACGGGGCAGGGTTTCCGAAGGTCGAAGACCGAGCTAAGTATGAAGCTCGTGATATGAGCTTCATATGGAGGCTATGACCCTTTGCGAAGTCAACACACGCAAGGTAAATGTGCACATATCAGGCATCACGTGTCTGATATCCCCCTGACTTCTCGGACATGCAGCAGGGACGTGCGTATTCAGACACCCACGACTGGGTTGGGCCGTGCGGCCCATTACCTCCTTACCTATTGATTTGACCACACTTATGTGTCAGGGTTAGGAATTAATCATGAATGTCACAGAATTGATACGACAAGTAAGAAGGTCACGGGATGACCTTCTTACCAACTTCCAGGTGCCTTCTCCTATAAATATGGAGACCCTGGGAGTTGATAAGGGTTGGAAAAAATAACCTCTTGTAAGAAATACTCTGTAACCAAATACTCAGTATAGATCAATAATATTGACTAGTGGAGTAGAAGGATTTTAACCTTCGAACCACTTAAAAAACGTGTCTTGAGTCACCTCTTTCATCCTCTAAGATCATATATCTGTTTCGGTTCTATATTTGGCACTAATCCCTTTCTCTTCTTCTTTTAATTACCTGTTGGCGAAGAACCGCGTCAATAGTTTGGTGCTTTCATTGAGAGCTTCTTCGATTAGTGCTGCTGCAAACATCCAACTATGGTGACTACTCGGTCCAGGCATGGTAACGAGATAGAACAACATGATGGGCAGGAGGCTCATCATACTACCATCCCTGATGAACAAGTTCCTGAAGTCCAACAGCGGCCAGGAAAACAGCTGGTAGGCCAAGATGATACCGGTAGTTCGGCGCCTCGGCCACCTAATCCGAACCCATGTTATTATACTGCGGTGGAAATGGAGAGCGCCCAACTGAGGAGTCAGTTAGCAACAGCTAGCCAGCAAATCCAGGATATCCTGGCCTGATTACCCCCTCTCACAACCGACGTTAACGTCGGAGAGAGGCAAGACGAGGCTCCTAAGTCTCGCCGGGGTAACCGGTCAAGGCATAGCCGTTCGGATAGACCTCCGGCAGCCAACTCCACCCCTTCATCACACCATCGAGAGGCAAACTTCGAGGAAATGCCTAGGACCGTACAACAGCAATACAGCCATTCGGTCAGGACGTCGACTCCTAGCTCCCAACCATCCTCGAGAACGCCCAGGGGAGCTCGAGGAAATTCCCGAAGGAGTTCCGGGGAAGGCTCGCGACGTCAGCCCGTCCCCGATGACCATCCTGCGCCTCGTCCAGATCGCCCGGTGCGGGACCAACAGGTTGGCAGGGTCGAAAGGCCCCCACCAAACTTGATTCGTCCAGACGGAACTAGGATCGCCTCCTCAGTCAGGCATCCTCATCTCCGATCAGATATCCGTCTCCTCCTCGGCCCGTCCGGGACATTCCAGCCTATGGGGGTAGTGGAAGAAACCCGCCATCAGCTGGACCTTCCCGGCGCAGCAGGGCACCAGGGGAAGGCTCAGGTCGTCACCACCAAAGGCAGACTCCAAGCCTATCCAGCAAGAGCCACTGGACAGGCAGTCGACGGAGTGATCTCTCCGGAGGAGACCTTCGTCAGCGTTTAAGTTCGGCACAAAGTCACCAGACCACCCAGGGAGGTGACCTGCGAGATCGCCTCAACTCTCATAGAGGGGACAGAGCAGGAGAAGATGGCCAGGCTCGCTCAGGGGGGGCCCTGTCCAAAGCACACAACGGGGGGAATGTCCCAAATAACCTATCTCTAGATAGGAGGGGAAATAACCCACCAAATGTGTACAATGGATCCGGAGCTGTTGAACAGCCCCAGAATAACCAAGGACATCAAGACCAAACCCTCGAGCGCCTGACTCAGATGGAGGAGCTGATGAGGAAGCTCCTGTCAGAAAAAGAAAAAGACGAGTATGATTCGGGAGACGAGATGGAACTCTTCTCCCCCAATATAGCATCAACGGCATACCCATCTGGTTTCCGTATGCCTCACTTGTCAAAGTTCAACGGGGACGGAGACCCGTCGGACCATTTAGGGATGTTCAACACCCTAATGATGGCCCATAACATTGGCCCGGAGCTGAGATGCTTGATCTTCCCCTCCACACTGACTGGACCTGCCAGGCAGTGGTTCAAGAAAAGTAAAAGACAATCAATCAGTTCCTGGAAGACCTTCTCAGCCGACTTCAAAAGGGCATTCCGAGCCTCCCAGGCCACCCGTGTTCAGGCCGACTCCCTGGCTAATGTGAGGCAGCAGCCCGGTGAGACTTTGAAGGCCTACTTGAGCAGATTCGTGAACGTCGCTGCTCGGGCTAGGGATGCAGATGATAGCTCCAAGCTCATGGCCATGAGAACCGGAATCCTTGTCGGAGGAGACCTATGGAAGGATATACAGAGGAAGGGAGTCAGCTCGGTCAACGAATTCCTTAACAGGGCCCAAGAATGGATAAACTTGGAAGAAGCCGAAGCCGAAGCCGAAGCGGCGGGAACCAGCCAGGCTCCCGATCAGCCCGTTGGGACGGAGGTCGTGGCAGAAACCCTAGACGTCACGCAGATCAACCAGCCCGGTGGAGGAAAAAGAAAGGGCAATGGTGAAAACGGTCAGCACGACCAAAAGAAGAATAAGTCCGTAGACAAGTTTAAGCCCGTTTTCATGAAGTATACCGAGCTCACCCAGCCCAGAGAGAGTATCTTCTTGGCCAACTCTACTCGGGTACCTTGGAAGAGGCCAAAGCCATTGAAACACCACAAGGGAAAGAGAGACACTTCCAAATTTTTCCGTTTTCATAACGACATCGGCCACAATACCGACGATTGCAGGCATTTGAAAGATGAGATCGAGACTCTCATCCGAGCCGGTCCCTTGGCTCAATACTCGCGGAACAGGGTCCCAGCGAGTCGACCTGCTCCAGAAACCCCAGCCAGTCAGCCCGGGTCTCGGGTAGATCAGGATGTCCCTCCCCCCGTGGTAGGAGGAGAGATATCCACCATCTCTGGAGGTCCGCACATGGCTGGCACGAGCAGAGGCGCCCAGAAGAGATACGTGAATGAACTAAAGGCTCACAACAGAGTGGAGTTCGTCCCGGAACAGCGCCAATCGAAGCAGCAGCGATTGAAGAGGCAACCAATCATTTTTACGGAGGAAGATGCACGCCGTGTCCAGTTCCCTCATAATGACCCCTTGGTTGTAGCAGTCCAGCTCGCCAACCGGAGAGTGAGGAGGGTATTGATAGACAACGGGAGCTCGGTGAACCTTCTATTCCGATCCACCTTAGAGAAGATGGGTTTGAACCTCCATGATGCTATATGGTTTTTCGGGAGAAGGATCAGCGGTGATAGGGACGATCGAGCTGGTGATCACCCTAGGGGAAGAATCTCGAATAGTCTCCAAACTACTCGAGTTCGTGGTCATAGACTGTCCCACTGCTTACAACGCCATTTTGGGCCGACATACGCTTATAGCTTTCGAGGCTATCACTTCCATTCGACACCTCGCCATGAAGTTCCCTGCTTCAACGGGAACCTGCACTATCCATGGAGACCAGCTCACTGCTAGGGAATGCTACAGCATTTCCATGAAGGGAAAATCTATACCCGGGCAGCTGGCTATGGCCATTCTAACTGAAGAGGAATCTTAGGAACCCTCAGCGGACCCTGAGATTGAAAAACCTCAAAGCGCCAAAGGGGGAAATGTCGCTTTGAGTGAGGATATTGACCCCCGAGTAGGCGAAGATAGATCCGAGCTCCAGGCTATTGAGGAGCTCAAGGAGGTGAACCTTGATCCACAAAATCCATCACGGATGGTCAAGCTCGGGAAAAACCTCTGCGGAAAGAGGAAGGCGGAGCTGACTACGTTTCTGCGGGCTAACTTAGACGTATTTTCCTGGTCCCACGAGGACATGGTGGGGATTAGCCCGAGTGTCATCATGCACACGCTTCATCTAGACAAAAGCATTCCCGCCACGTCTCAGAAGCAAAGACGTTTAGGAACAACCCGAGCTGAAGCCCTAGAAGAAGAAGTAGCCCGGCTCAAAAAATGTGGCTTTATCTGCGAAGCCAAGTTTCCAATTTGGGTCGCCAACCCCGTGCTAGTTCCAAAGCCCAACGGAAAGTGGCGAACCTGCATCGACTTCTCCGACATGAATAAAGCCTACCCCAAGGATTGTTTCCCATTGCCAAGGATTGACCAGCTGGTGGATGCCATGGCGGGGCACGAGCTCATGTTCTTTATGGACGCGTACTCAGGCTACAATCAGATCGTGATGAATCCGGCGGACCAGGAACACACCAGCTTCATGACCCCGACTAATGTCTATTGCTATAAGGTCATGCCGTTCGGACTGAAGAACGCCGGAGCTACCTACCAAAGGCTAGTAAATAGAATGTTCGCGGACCAGATTGGTAAAAACATGGAAGTGTACGTTGATGACATGCTGGTCAAGTCAAAGAGTGCCGATAACCATGTTTCCGACCTGGAAGAATGTTTTAAAATACTACGAGAATACGGCATGAGGCTCAATCCCCAGAAATGCACTTTTGGAGTCGCGTCAGGGAAATTCCTGGGGTTCATAGTCAATACCCGAGGAATCGAGGCAAACCCCAGTAAGATCAGGTCTCTGCTCGAGCTTCCTTCACCCAGGTCGCGGAAAGATGTCCAAGGCTTAACAGGAAGAGTGGCAGCGCTCAACCTGTTTATCTCCAAATCAATCGATAAGTGTTTGCCCTTCTACAACCTGCTCCGAGGAAACAAGAAGTTCGAATGGACAGTAGAATGCGAAAGCGCATTCCTCGACCTGAAGGCCCATTTGGCTGAACCGCCCGTGCTATCCAAGCCCAGGGCAGGAGAGCCTCTTTTTCTCTACCTGGCTGTCACTGAGGATGCAGCTAGTGCCGTACTGGTACGAGAAGAGGACCAAGTCCAGAAGCCAATCTACTACATCAGCAAGAGACTTCTCGGGGCAGAATCACGATACCCATTGATGGAAAAATTGGCATTCTGCCTAATCACGGCCTCGCGAAAGCTCAGGCCGTACTTCCAATCTCACTCAGTACACGTCATGACCGATCAACCTCTAAGGCAGGTTTTGCAAAAACCTGAAGCATCGAGACGTTTGTTAAAATGGTCTGTCGAGCTCAGTCAGTTCGAGATTTTCTACACTCCCCGAACTGCAATGAAAAGTCAGGCCCTCGCCGATTTTGTGGCAGAATGCACGGGATTCCAGGAGGATCCAGCAGAGGGCTCACCCTAGGTCACCTCGCCCCAATCGTTGTGGAGGATCTTTGTGGATGGTTCTTCCAACGAGAACGGCTCCGGGGCCGGTATCATTCTGATATCCCCCGAGGGACATAGATTCCACTCGGCGCTAAGGTTCGGGTTTAAGGCCTCCAACAACGAGGCAGAGTACGAAGCTTTGTTGGCTGGGCTGAGGATAGCTAGGGAGTTAACGGTGAGCTCCGTCCAGTGCTTCAGTGACTCCCAGCTCGTGGTAAACCAGGTTCTGGGCGAGTATCAGGCACGGGGACCCAAGATGGCCGCATATCTGGCAAAGGTAAAAGCCGAGCTGTCCGCGTTTGAGCGAGGATCGATCGAACAGATACATCGGGAACAAAATGCTAATGTAGATGCTCTTGCCAAGCTCGCCACCTCGGGAGAGACGGAGACCTTGGGGTTGGTGCCAATAGAATTCTTGGAAAAACCAAGTATAGAAGGAGACCGGGCTGAGGTCGAGATGGTCGACGCCAGGCTGACCTGGATGACCCCCATTCTTGAATATCTCATCGAGGGCAAGCTGCCTGAAGGACGTAACGATGCACGGAGAATCCTGTATCAAGCTCCGAGATATACGATAGTCGATGGGGTGTTGTACCAACGTGGGCATTCCCTACCCCTCCTCCGGTGCGTTCTTCCGAGTGAAGCGAAGGCCATCCTGCAGGAAGTTCATGAAGGATTTTGCGGAGACCACACCGGGGGGCAGAGCTTGGCCTTAAAGGTTCTCAGGCAAGGGTATTATTGGCCAACTCTATCCAAAAACTCGATCTCATATGTGAAGAAGTGCGACAAGTGCCAACGATTCGCTGTAGTTGCCCGAGCTCCTCCAGTCGAGCTGAAGATGTTCTCATCCCCATGGCCGTTTGCCGTTTGGGGGATAGACTTGGTTGGCGCCCTCCCCACTGGTAAAGGCGGGGTGCGTTATGCCATGGTAGCCATCGACTACTTTACTAAGTGGGCTGAGGCAAAGCCGTTGGCAACGATAACGTCCAAAAAGGTGCTTGACTTCGTGGTTAAAAGCATCATCTATCGGTTTGGCCTGCCCAAGAAGATCGTCTACGATAATGGCACTCAGTTCGACAGCGACCTGTTCACTGAGTTCTGTCAAAGACATGGGATTGTAAAAAGTTTCTCCTCCGTGGCCTATCCTCAGGCTAATGGCCAGGTCGAAGCTGTCAACAAGACACTAAAGGCGAGCCTCAAGAAAATATTAGATGAAGCGAAGGGTGTCTGGCCAGAACAGCTCCCCCAGGTCCTATGGGCATACCGGACCTTGCATCGGACTCCTACGGGTCACACTCCCTTTTCCTTAACCTTTGGGAGTGAGGCAGTCCTCCCCGTGGAGATAAAGGTTCTTTTGCATAGAGTCCAGTCTTACGACCAAGATCGAAACCATGAGCTCCTATGCCATTCCCTCGATCTGGTTGAGGAAAGGCGAGAGGATTCACAACTCCAGCTCGCCCATTATCAGCAGAGAATCACCCGCTACTTCAACACCAAGGTCAAAAAACGCACCTTTAGCGTGGGCGACTTGGTCCTGAGGAGAATTTTCCTCGCCGGAAAAGATCCCAAAGATGGAGTTTTGGGACCGAACTGGGAAGGACCATACCAGGTCATCGAAGTCATCAAGGAAGGAACTTACAAGTTAACTCGACTTGATGGAGGGGCGGTCCCGCGGACTTGGAATGCCATCCACTTAAAGAAATATTATCATTGATCCACTTGTAAGGCCTGGAAGGCCACTTTTTATGTATCAATGAAAATCAACTTTTTAGGCATATTTGCAAGTGTAATCTTAAAGTACCCACGAAAGACCCTTTCCCAGTTACTTGGGGGGGATATGGTACCTAGATATAACTAGGTTTCCTTAACGACTTAGATGTTGATTCTTATCGATTGACCGTTGTTTTCTTAAAAACGCGAGATATTGATAAGGGTGAACGCTAACTAAGTCCTATCCTGGTTTTAACCGGGTCATAAAACTTAGAAGTTGATTTAAATATATTGATCCTTGTTCTTCAAAAAGAGCTCGAGACATAGATAAAAGTTAATACGAACTAAGTTGCCAAATTAAGTTCCTAGTTTTAACCACATCATAAAACTTAGGAGTTGATTTAAATCTATTGATCGTTGTTCTTCTTAAAGAGCTCGAGACATAGATAAAAGTTAACACGAACTAAGTTTTCAAATTAAGTTCCTGGTTTTAACCGGGTCATAAAACTTAGAAGTTGAATTAAATCTATTGATCCTTGTTCTTCTTAAAGAGCTCGAGACATAGATAAAAGTTAACACGAACTAAGTTTTCAAATTAAGTTCCTGGTTTTAAACGGGTCATAAAACTTAGAAGTTAATTTAAATCTATCAATTGATGTTCTTCCTAAAGAGCTCGGTATATGGATAAATGTTAACGCGAACTAAGTTTTTCAAAAATTGTAACCAAAATGCTTAAAGGCATGAAAAAGCGTAAGTTAAAAACGTCAAAACAGATTATCTCGAGGTGAAAACACCTCATGCAAGGGTTACATATAAAAAAAATACTTAAAAATATTCAAGGGGAAAAGAGACAAAACGCCCTAAGCTCCGTCAGATGGCCCCTGGGAGGTCGCTGTCTCACCCTGCTCCGCCGCGCTAGAGCCGTCCCCAGTCTCCGAAGGCGGCGCCTCTTTGTCAAGGCGAGCTTGGAACTTCACCAGCAAGCGCGCCCAAAGACTCGGTGACATGAAGGAAAAGTCAGCCTTCGGATTGTAAGCCCAGCAGTGGTAGAACAGATCTTCTAGGGACTGCTCCGAAGTAGTCCGTTCGGCCTCCAACTCGGCCTGGGTGGCCTGGATCTCAGTCTTCGCGGCCTCGAGGTCTGACTGCGAGGTGGCAAGGGAGGTCTCGAGCTCTTGGACCTTTGAGCGGGTCTTCTCCAACTCGGCCTTCGAGGTCGCCAGGGCATCTTTAGTCGCCTTAGCCTCCTGAAGACAGGCCTGGTGCTCGGTCCTCATATCTTCGAGCTGAGTTTTGGCCCTGACGATGCTCTTGTGAAGAGCGACGACGCCCTGCGAGAAATGAAAGACAAATTTCCTTAGAGGAAAAATAGGGCGAAATGTAATGGTAAAAGCTTTAAGAGAACAGGGCAGCTTACCGTTAGGGTCATGCCCATTGAAGACTCCATTACGCCAACCGGGCTCATTCTCTCAATGGCCCAGAGCTCCTTCTCGGTGAACTTGTATATATGGCTCATGGCGTAGTTCGCCGACTCGTACACCGTCCCCAGGAAGGCCTCTGGGATATTCTCCAGATGCTGGGGGTTGACTGGGATGCGTACATCGGAGGCCACCACGGCCGGAGTCCTGAGCTCCAACCCCGCGTCCTGGGTGGCAGTTGGAGCTCGCGGAGGCAGTGGAAGCATTTGGCCTGCTCCTGCAGTGGGGAGAATCGCTCCCGCGACCTGATCTGTCGGGGTTTTCTCCTTCTCCTTTGCCAGAGACTTGGTGGAGACCCCAGCGGCGCTCTTGGACCCCCGGAGCCTTTTCAGTCTTGGCCCGGCTGAGGTGTTCCCCCCGAAGACTACGCCTCGCAAGCTCTCCTCGGGCTGAGACATCTCTTCTGTCAAAACAAAAACATGGTTAATACAAGTTAGCAACCATACAGAGACAAAGACAAAGGGTTAAAGATAAATAGTATGCGAATACTAAGGGAGCCCTACCCCCCGAGCTAGAAGAAGAACCTAAGAGGATTACTTCCCGAACTGGCGCAAGATCTGGGTCCGGGTCTGACTCAGGGCTAGATTCTCCTACGTACTGCCTAAGCCCCGGAGCTAAGATACCCCTCCGGAGGGATGTCCATGAACGAAGGTTGGTCCCATACTCCTCGAATAGGATTGACCTAAAGGCTAGGGTATTATCTACTACTACGGTACCCCTAGGTTGGCTATCTTGGTAGTCCAACACGAGTCGATCGACGCAGTGGAGCAGGGTTGTGTCCAGGTCCGGATCACTTCGGTGATGATGAACGAGCTGTCGGGGGTTGAATCTAGCTAGCCGGGGGTCGGCAATGGCCCTATCTAAGTTCCTAAGTATGTAAAGGTTACCTTGGCCCGAGGGACCCGCGGCTGCTCCGAACTGGATCCTCTCTTCGTCCGTTGTCTGGGCAACCTCCAGCGCCCTCTTCCTGCTCCTCACAAGTGGAGTCTCGTCCTCTTCGTCCTCCTCGTCCTCGTCCATCGCGACCTCCTCCATGATTATGGGCATAGAGGAGCGAACTGGGGGAGGCCCCCGAGGCCTCCTTAGATTCAAAGTCTGATTTGGGAAAATCAGCTTACAAAACACCATCGTCTCGTCCGTCACGAGCACCCGGTAGTCCTTTTCACTGGGGGGCAAGCCCGCCAGTTTCTCGTATTGGGCCCCGAGGGTCACAAATTTCTCTGTCCTCGCGAAGATGGCTGCAAGATTAGTTTGAGTCAGAACGGGGTGCGGGAGGAGCTAAAATGACACTTAAAGTACGAGCTAAGGTCGGAGAAAACTTACGAGGACGATTGAAATAGTGATGCTCGCAATTCCGGAACCCAGTTGACATGAAGAACTGGTCCTTAAAGTCATTAGGGTGGCTGGGCAGTTCGTTGATCGCCGCCGTATTAGGAAACCGGGTTAGATAGTAAAACCCGTCACCTCGCCCCCGCTGGTCCGGGCTGGCTTTGAGGCAGAAGAAATATAAAATGTCTGCAGGAGTGGGGACCTCCCACTCGTGCTTCTGGAACAAATACCTCAACCCTGCCAGCAGACGGTAGGAGTTGGGGGGGAGTTGAAACGGGGCCAACCCCACGTAGTTGAGGAAATCAGCAAAATACTGATCCAGGGGAAGGAAGGCCCCTGCCTTAAAGTGTTCACCGCTCCAGGCCGCGAACGACTCCTCGAGCGGTGCACAGCTCCGCTCGCCATCTGAAGCAGGTCGGGCCACTACGGATGCTTTCCCCAGGGCGATGTTGTGGGAAATAAAGATTTTGTTAATCTTCACCTGGTCGGTTATCTTTGAGATGATTCTCTCCGCCTCAAAGAATGAATCAGGGGCCACCTCGACCTCCTTCTCCACTGCCAGCTCGAAGCGGGGGATCGGGGAGTCAGGCATTGCCACCTTTCCTCTGTCCTGCTGGGAGGCCGAGCTGCCGAGGTTCTTCTGGGGGAGATTCCTCTTTGGAGCCATCTAGTCGCCTAGCGAACAAAAGAAAACATTTCAGAATAGGCGACCCAAGCATGAAGAAAAAGCAATTATTATTTGCACGAGTTGAGGTAAGCCCAGCCCGTGGAGAGTGGGACCACGCGGTTCGATGAACACGCGCCTGTGCCCCCAACAAATCCCCGATTCCTTGGGATTCGTGTGTCAGGGGGGTCAGGATAGAATTTGTCTTGGGGGGAAAGTTTCAGTAGGCAGAATATTGCAAAACCGCCTGTGAGGCGTGTTCCCTAAGCTACCCGGTTTTGCACCCAAAATTATCAAGACTCCTACCCAGAAAATTTTCCCCAGAAAAAGCATCCTAAAACCCATACTCTAAGATGGTTTCCTACAACAAAGATACCCTAACCTAAAAAGGGTTTTCACCCTCCGTATCCACAAACCCAGTAAAACCTTGCATGTGGCTACAGTGAAATTTTTACCTATGCTACAGTAGAATATATTCTCAAAACGCACATGGTCAGGGAACTTACAGCATGTAGCTGGGAGGTGGATGGAGGTGTCACCTTGGTAAAAGCTTCGTCGATGTATTGGCTTCCAAAGCTTCGAAGAGATCCGTGCGCCTAAGCTTCTTGAACGCTGAAAATGGCAGTAACGAGTAGAGGGTTTGTTCTTCTGAGATAAAGAGAGAAGGAGAAGAGAAATTTGAAAAAAATCGAATGAAAGGGTGGCCCATGCGTAGGGTGGCCACCCCTTTTTATATGCATAAAAGATCACGTGTAGAGGGCCGTTGGATGGCCCTGACGAGGGATCCAAGGCCCTCCACTCGAAATACAGAACGACGGCTGGGCATAGGCTAGGCCATTAAATGCGGTTCTCGTAAGACGTACCGTCACCACCCACGATGTTCCACGTATCAAGCGCCTACGTAAAAAGTGGAATACGAAGAGTTCATGGGGAAGTCTAAAAGCCCCTACTGTGGTCTGATATACGACGTGATATACCACAAGCAGGAGCTTGGGGGGTAGATGTACGCCCTGATTTTCCCATGGGCTGATTAGCAAGTCGAGCTGTGGCATAACCATGATTACCTCATGATCATCCCCAGGGGTCGGAGCTTCTGTCGTAGTGTCGTGCCTTCCTAGCTCGAGGAAGCCCCAAGAGCTCGCCTTCACTGCCCAAGGACGGGGCAGGGTTTCTGAAGGTCGAAGACCGAGCTAAGTATGAAGCTCGTGATACGAGCTTCATATGGAGGCTATGACCCTTTGCGAAGTCAAAACACGCAAGGTAAACGTGCACATATCAGGCATCACGTGTCTGATATCCCCCTACTTCTCGGACACGCAGTAGGGACGTGCGTATTCAGACACCCACGACTGGGTTGGGCCGTGCGGCCCATTACCTCCTTACCTATTGATTTGACCACACTTATGTGTCAGAGTTAGGAATTAATCATGAATGTCACAGAATTGATACGACAAGTAAGAAGGTCACGGGATGACCTTCTTACCAACTTCCAGGTGCCTTCTCCTATAAATATGGAGACCCTGGGAGTTGATAAGGGTTGGAAAAAATAACCTCTTGTAAGAAATACTCTGTAACCAAATACTCAGTATAGATCAATAATATTGACTAGTGGAGTAGAAGGATTTTAACCTTCGAACCACTTAAAATTGTGTCTTGAGTCACCTCTTTCATCCTCTAAGATCATATATCTGTTTCGGTTCTATATTTGGCACTAATCCCTTTCTCTTCTTCTCTTAATTACCTGTTGGTGAAGAACCGCGTCAACAGAGTTCAATCAAGAACTGAGGTAAGATATAAGCTTTGTGCATGGTGATTAATTCTATGTTTTGGCTGGGTTTTAAAGTTTTTATGGTTTTAAAATTTAAGGACTGAATTGAAGCTAGAAAGCTTGGGTTTTAGCTTAGAAATCGTTAAGGGAGTTGGTTCATCAAAGAAGGTAAGCTCTAATTCGTGATTTAGTGTTTGGATTCTGAGTTTTTATGGATGGTTTTAGTGTTCTTGAGTAAGTGAGTTTCAGAGATTGAAGTGGGATTTTGGTAAGTTTCTAGGCCAAGTTTCAGCTGGGTTGTGTTGCTGGAATCATGTGAAAAGTTTTGGGATAATTGAGCTGTGGAATTGGGATGGTTTTGGATGGTTTTGAGTGAGGTTTGAGAGTAAAAAATGGTGGTTTTTCTGGGTTCAAAGGGGTTGGCCCACGACCCTCTGAAGCTGAAATGTGCTGAGGAAGGAGGGCGAGCCGCGACATGGGGTTTGTAGGGCCGCGGCCCGTGTCTAGTTCTGAGCCCAGATGGGCTCTGTTTGGGGGCTATGTTGTGGCATGGGTGGCTTGAGCCGCAACCCTTAAGGGATTTTGGGATTTTAAGCATGGGAATTTTACCTAGGCTGCTTGGGATTGAATCTACTACCGTGTTTGGTGGAATTCAATGTTCTTGAGACTAGAACATTATCTAGAAGCCCTTTTACGATCATTAATGGTATCCTTCATCTTGGTTGTGACTAGGTATAAGCTAGGAGCCCAGGAAACGAATCGTGCTCAAGAGGCATCTTGCACAATTAGTACACTTGGAAACTAAAGGTAAGAAAACTGCACCCGATTGTAGATTTATAATAGGACTAAGGGTTCTCTATTTTGTATGCTTTGTGAAGGATGTTATTATTCCATGTAAATAGTAAACAAATGGCCTAAGGGTGCCGAAGTTTACACTAGCGCACAGGGCGCAGGTTGGCCACTGGTAGCTGAGGACAGCTTATTATGCACTGAGCTCGGTTTAAGCGGGCCGGAGTCAGTGGGTTAAATAGAGGGTGCGACCTAAGGTGTCAACCCTGATTACCGTGTGACTTTATTGTTATTATTGATTGGTTGATTGTTATGCTGTATAGCTGGGTGTTGATTAGCTTAATCTATGATTGAATCTTCGTGCATTGTGACCATTATGGTGTGCTAAGTATATGAACATGCTTAAAGGGTTATTCAACTGTTGTCATTGCTTGTTATATAATGTTATGTTTTCTTACTGGGCCTTGGCTCACGGGTGCTTCGTGGTGCAGGTAAAGGCAAGGGAAAGATTGATCAGCCCTGACTCGGAGAGCTCTGAGAGCAGAATGTACATGATCAGCTGCTCAGCCGCCACGGTTGAGAGGGAGACAGGAACAAGAGAACCCGAAACGTCTGTTTTGCCCTTAGAGTAGCTAATGGTTGTTTGAACTCTGGAAATTTTGTAAACTAACTTTTGAACGCTGTTCCTTTTTGGGATCCCATGTGTAAAAATGTTTAGTTATATGAAATGTACCCTTTTGAGACCAAAACCTTTTAACCCTAGTTCATTAGTGGTTTTCATATCACGTTTTTCACTAAATGACTTGATTAGCAAGTCCTGCACCTTTATAAGTACACAGTGTAACAGTCTTAGCTATCTAGGGCGTTACAATCCAGCTGCAAATTCCATCTCGGTGGCACACGCCAAAATGGTCCCGCCCTAGACTTCTCTTCTCCAAGTTATTAATTTGGAGTAGGAGCCTTCCGAAGGAGGAGGGGCGGCCAAAAGTAAAGTGGACTTGGTCACCGTGGGGTCCTCAGAGCGGGCTAAGAGGACTAAGATCAAGGATCCACCCTAGCTGAGGAGCATTCCTTCAATGAAAGCCTCATCATTACCCAAGAGGTCCTGGAGGCTCCAGGGCTTCCCATTAACCCAGTCCTTCCCGAGGAAGGGGACCTAGTCCTCCAGAAGGAGAGGATGAAAATGGTGTCCCGAGCTAGGGATGACAGTTGGGACAAACGGGATGAGGTGTACGTAGACTTGACCATTCGGTGGAAGGTGGAGTTTGCCGAACTTCCGGAGGCCTTCAATGCTCCCTAACAGATCGTGGATCGAGTTGTAGCCGAGATTGGGTTTCGACCTAAGTTGGGGTAGGACACGGCTCCGCTTGCTGCAGATTTTCTGGCAGGTGGGGGCTACCATGTCCATTCTTCAGCTCAAGCGATAAGCCACCTTGGCAAGCCAGAATGCCCTTTTTATCTCCCAGGCCATTCGTCATCAATTCACCGCGGTAAGCCATATGCCCGTGTAATTTTTTAATTTACCATCATTATTCCTTGTAAATTTTCTAACTTTGATTTATTCCAAGATGCCTTGTTGGCCTATAGGAACGCAGATTTTGTGGCCGAGAAGGCTGCGAAGCTGGAGACAGCCTAGATGGAGCTGCGGGGGGGGGGGGGGGCGTTAATCAACGGTAAATTACCAGGGAGGCCTTTTCCAAAGAGGCTGCTCGGATTGTTGCAGGGCGTGAGGAGGCTACCCGGGTTTGGGCGTAGCACAAGGGGGCTTTATCCAGGAAGGACACTGAATACAGGAAGTCGGTGGACAACCTGGAGGCGGAGCTACGTCATGTTTGTGGTTCGAAGGCTTCGATCAAAAACCTTCTGGAGGCTGCCGAAGCCTAAATTTTCCAAAAGCAAGAGAAGGTGGCAAACCTTGAGTCTCAGAACCAAGCTTTGGAGGCCAAGGTCTAGCTGGAGATGAAGCGGAGCGAGGAGGCTCGACAGGAGGAGTAGGCTGACAAGATGTTGTCAGTCACTTTTGACGAGGCCATTTACATGGCCTGGCTCCAAGACAAGAACATGAATCTCCTCCTCTATCCTTACCTGGCTACAAAGAGGGCTGAATTCGAAGCCAAAGAGAAAGCTGATGCGACACTCCTAGCTGAGGATCAACAAGGTGAGAATGCTCTGGATGTCCTAGATCAAGATGAAGCCTAGGCCTGGGCCTTTGTAGTTTTTTTAGGGCTTCCTTTTTGTTTTTGTAGCTGTATTAATTTTATGGACGCGGATGCATCCAAGAAAATTTTCATTATCCGTATTGTTATAAATTGATTTTTCTCTACATAATGGTTCCCACTTTATATTCGTGTATTTTTTCTTCTAAATTCACTAAGTGTTTTATCACTCTGCATGAATCCAAGTTGAATATTGGGTCCTAGTTCCAATGGCCAGGACCACTAAGGGAATATTGTAGACGGTATTTAACCTGTCCTGAGACCCGCGTTCGGGTCTTTACGGCCTGGACCATTTTGGACTTAACCAATATAACTTAACTGGTTTATCTCGACTCTATGGTTCAGGTTCCAACGACCTGGACCATTAGAGATTTTTTTAGATATGACTTAATCAATTAACTCATTCTGAACCTGAGGTTCAGGTTCCAACGGCCTGGACCGTTAAGGAGTTAATAACTATCCTATGATTTATTTGTCTTGACTTTGGTGTTCAGGTTTCAATGGTCTGGACCATCAGAGATTAGTGGATTAGCTTTTTTCAAACCTAAGGTTCAGGTTCCAACGACCTGGGACATTTATAAGACTAACTTTAACAAATTTAAACCTAAGATTCATGTTTCAATGGTTTTGGGCCATTGTAAGGAAGACACGAGTGGGGATTTAGTTATCTGGGACCACGTTAGGTCTGGACCAATTTTTAGGGGTTAGGTTTTTGAACCCCAGAGCATACAGGTCCGGGTTAGGATTAGGCTCTGAGCCTTGCATCCTGTTTTGGTTGAACCTCTTGAATTACACGGATCCGGGTTAGGATTGGCCTTTGATCCTTGTCTCCTTTTTTATTGGGAGTCGGGTTTCGAACCTCCCGAACAATGTGGGTCTGGGCTAGGACTGGGCTTTGAGCCTTGCTTCCTATTTTTTTGGGAGTTGGGTTTTGCACCCCAATCTATACGAGTCCGGATCAGAACTAAGCTCTAAGCTTTGCATCCTTAGGACTAATCTCTGAGCTTTGCATCTTTTTTTTCTTTATTGCTGGACTTGTATAGATGGTCTTACCCCCCAAGTGACCGAAGAGTGTAGTCTTAGGTCACTTGTTTGTGTAAAAAATGAAGACGGACGCGAACTTTTTCTTTCCTTACAACATTTCTTATGATGCTTTGTATACACCATTTTCATTAAACAAGAAGTCGCCCCCCGGCATACATTGCTAGAAATAAAAAAAATTAGGAACGAACAAAATTAGATTTTCCTAATTGCTGATAGTACCGGTGGAGGTGTTTTGCATTCCAGGCCCTTGGGACCTTCGTTCCATCTAGTCGCCTTAAGTGATACGTTCCCAGACATATCTAGTTTATGATTTCATATGGTCCTTCCCAGTTTGGTCCTAGAACCCCTACTCTTGGATCTTGAGATGTAGGGAAGACTCTTCTAAGGACTAGATCACCAATTTCGAACCTCCGGCTCTTAACTTTAGGGTTAAGTGTCTGACTATCTTTCCCTAATACATCTTTAGTTGCACCTGTGATTCCTCAAGGGTCTCTTTGATGAGATATCATGATTCTTGGATAAGGCATGGCTCTGGACGGGATAGTATGTGCCTCGTCTGTGAGACGGGACCGCCGTTTCTACTGGGATGACTGCTTCACATCCGTACACCATTGAATAGGGAGTATGTCCTGTTGATGTTCTGTTTGTGGTCCGGTAGGCCCATAGGACGCGGGGCAACTATTTCGGCCACTTGCTCTTGCAGGCTTGTAGCTTTTTCTTTAGTGTCCCCTTCAAAATATTCTTCACGACCTCTGTTTGCCCGTTTTCTTGAGGCCTTGTGATTGCGAAGAATCTTTTGATGATACCATGTCTTTCACAGAAGTCGGTGAAGTGGGCACTATCAAATTGCTTCCCATTGTTAGACACGATTTTGTGAGGGAGGCTGTATCGGCACACAATGTTGTTGATGATGAAGTCCAGGGCATTTTTGGAGGTGATTGTGCTCAGTGGTTCCGCTTCAACACACTTGGTGTTGTAGTCGACGGCTACAGTGGCGTATTTTACTCCACCTTTCCCGGTCGGAAGTCATCCTACTAAATCGATTCCCCACACTGCAAAAGGCCAGGGACTGGTCATCAGGGTTATGTCTGTTGGAGGGGCTCACGGGATCTTCGCATATCTTTGGCACTGTTCCCATTTGTAGACGTAATCAACACAATCCTTCTTCATTGTTGGCCTGAAATATCCTTGCCTTAGGATTTTCTTGGACAAGTTGAGTCTGGCAATACTATTGGTTACCAAGCTTTTCAAAAACTAGAAATATATTAAGAAATAAGAGCTGAAAAGAAAGAATTAGAGATGAACAATCAAAGTTTTTACGTGGTTGGGGCGTTAATGAGCCTTAGTCCACTAGTCAATAGTATTAGGCTTTAGAGAGTTACAACAATGGAGTTTTCTACAAGTATTTAGCAGAGTTTTGCTTACAAGAGAAAATTATGGGATCCCTGCTACAGTGCACAACTGGCCCTATTTATATGTAGTCAAGCGCAGTGGGCTTGGGCCGGATTAATCTAGGCCCAATAGGGATGTAATTACAGTTTGCTCGCTAATGGAGCCATAATTCAAAGAATGTTACACAATAAGATGTAGTTAATTTGGGCCCATTGGGCTGGCTCAGGCGTGGCCAAGCCTTACAACTTCCCATTGTACGCTAGCTCGAACTGGTTCGCGTGGGCTCCTAAGCGGACCCCGGGGATAGGAACCGTTAGAGTAGTGGCAGTACTGTTTCTTAGGAACAGTGTATGTTCTATGGGTACCCTCTTCTGCAGGTTAGTTGAGGAGACCAACTGCCGGATTTCATGGGGTCAAGTCAGCATTGGGGAAAGCTAGGCTTGCTCTATCCAGTAGTCTAGTCTGGGTTCGTTTACTAATGTCCCGGCTGACTTACCGAAGTCCTGGTTTGCTCACCGAGACTCCGATTCATTTGCCAAGACGGACAAAATGACACTGAGTATCTCCCATGGATTCTTAATAAGGTCTGTCTCCATCGACCAGTTAGTCTGCCACCTCAATTGGCATCTCGGAGGATGTAGGTTGGTTGGGGCCGGGAAGATGAGTTGGACCGGCATCTTAGTCCCGGTTACTTTGTTATGCTCACGCCCATTGAATTTTGTTGGGCTTGATGGTGCTTGGGCTATCTGGGGTTTCATCCTTCCTCGTTCACCAGGTTCAGGATGGGCCCAGACTTCTTATGAGGGCCCACAGGCCCATTGGGTGATGCCCCATGTCACAGGTGGAAAATAGGGATAACAACTATCAATTGCAAATTATCACATACACTTAGAACCCTAAACTATTAGGTGAATAGTAATTCTAAGATGATAGTAGAACAATGAAACATCCTAATTAGTTGGCCATCTAACAAGATATCACATAATCCATAACATTAATCGTAGAAGAATAGAAGCAATTTTCTACAACGGAATAAAAGATCAATGAAAATTATTAAAACCAAGAAATCATATTTAGGGCTTTGAAATCACCCTTAACAATAAGCACAACAATAAATAAAAACTAAATTTATTAAAAGAAAAAAAAATAGAAGAGAATGTATCTCTAAATGAGAGAATAGAGAGTGTGTTTTCAAATAGAGACAAGCCTCTATTTATAATAGTTTCATACTAACTAAAACTAACCAAAATAAAATTTAAAATTTAAAACTTAAACTAAAACTAATAGATATTAATTTTCTTTTAATATTATTGTGATATCTCCAATTTTTGACTTTGGATTAGAAATATCTGCTTGTTGGTTGCAAAATTGGAGTTTGAATATGATATTTTCGTATTCCTCAAGAAACTGAATTTTTCCACGCAGCTAATTGTACTTTTTTGATATCTCTCTCTCTATATAGCTTCGATTTGGATGCTTCAACACATTTTAGAAACCCTAGAAAAATATCTACAACTTCTATTTCTTGAATAATTTCCAAATTATGGGTGGAGCAACCTCGAAATTGCTAGTGAAGTTTCAGCTCTAGCTTTGTCTCAGACTATAGTTTAGATTTGTATATTTTATTTTCTTCATAAAAATACACAATTTCCTTTAAAACCAAATAAATCAAATCAAAATTAAATAATTTCAAATAAAAAAATATTAAGTTAAAGTCATAGAAATATTAAGGGATTTTTTCATTATTATATTTATGACAGTTTTTTATTTATTTATACGGACTTCTTAAGTTTCTTTTATTAATGTATATACATTAGTTTTTTCTTCCAAATTTATGACTTACCTTACAATAAGTTTGTTGTTTTCAAGTTACTTAACATATATATTAACTTATATGTGGAGTATTAATTACTAAAAATATTGCATAGATAAAAGTTTTGGGAAACTTTCAAAAATACATATATATAAAACTTATAATTAGCTTATATGGTAAATGTATAATTAACTAAAAACTATATAAACTAAAGTTTTTTATTCAAAATTATGGTCTTTTCTTCTCACCCGACGACAATGTGAGTTTCAATCTTCAATTGAAAAATTGATCTTGCCAAATCCAAATCATGAAAGCAACCAAAATCATATTGAAATTTAAAAAAACTAAAAAATCTAAGATTAAAAAAATGAAATAGGAATCAAACTTCTACAACTTTTTTCATGAACTACCCATTCCGACTGACGACCTCAAATACTTGCAAACGAATATAGTCCACTCGATTCCGGTACTCTCATACTAGTCTTAGCCACGACGACTGCTGCTACTGCTACTGCTGCTGCTGCTGCTACGTGTACCCTGTACGTGATGGTTATTCTTACATGTGTAAGATACCCTTGAAGTATAAGTGATCTCGACAAAATATCTACCTTTGGCTAGGGCAGAGACTGATCGGCTTATTGCCAAGATTCGGGGACTTGAGAAGCAGTTTGTTGAGGCCATACACAAGATATGAGCACCTGTAGAGAAGACTTCCTCTCCATCTAAGAGTAAGAAAAGAGTGGAGGCTAAAGTTTTTATATGGAACATAATCTTGGCTCTAAGTTCTCCTCATTCGGTGACCGCGATGTTGCTAAGGTTTCCAAGTGGAGTGCTCACGGCGGGAAACCATGAAGTTTTTTCTTGCCCCATCTTTGGCCCACATGTGTGGGCAAGTTCTTTATTTTTACATTGATTTGGTTGTAAAGCTGCTTAACTTATTTTATGTGAGAGATTTTTCTAGATTTCGTGTTTTCTTGATGAGGAACTTTTAATGAGTCACGCTACGTATTACGTTTATCTTGTGACAGAACATTATCATGTGCCCTTATGCACGCAGGTCTCTTACTAGCACCCCTTTATTTTGAAAGGGTTCCCTTTGGGACCTCTCTACTGCATGTGATTCGTGTCTATTGGTGCCCCTTGACTACTGGTAAGGATGTGTTGGACCCTTGGGCTTTGTCTATCCTTTTATATATTTTTATGCGGATGTTTTCTTTTTTGCGAGAAGCATCCTTCTCGTCATTAGGAATAGTACTATTTTTGCAAGCATATTCTTCGAGACCCTTTTCGCAAGCGTTTTCTTTGAGACCCTTTTCGCAAGCGTCTTCCTTGAGACCCTTTTTTGGTTTTTGAGGTGATCTCCCCTTGGGTCGAAAACCCTTATAGGGAGATGGTCCTTGTGAAATCTTGCAAGCACCTATTTTCAATGCCCCTTTTCCCTTGGTATGGCGAATCAGTCGATCTAGACTCAAGGACCTCTTTAGGTAACCCTTTTGTCTTTTACGATGTGCTCCCTTTGCAGGGTGGGTTTGTTCATGAAGAGGTCATTTTTTAGGGATCTTTTGACTCTTTTAGATTCTATAAGGGTAGCTAGTGCTTATAGATTCAAATGTTGTCTCATAAGGTTCACTGCTCTCACATATATGTATTATAAGTACTTTTATATATATGTCGTAAGGCCAGACGCCTGGTTTACACTTGGCCAGGCACCTATTGCGGCTTGTGAGGCTAGACACCTATTTTCACATTGCTAGGTGCCTGTTGAGGCTCGCGAGGCTAGGCACCAATTTTTCACATGGCTACGTGCCTGTTTAGGCTCGCGAGGATGGACACCTAATTTTGACAAGGCTGGATGCCTGCTGAGGCTCGCGAGGCTAGGCACCTATTTTGTACATGGCTAGGTGTCCGTTTAGGCTTGTGAGGCTAGGCACCTATTTTGCACAAGGCTAGATGCGTGTTGAGGTTCATGAGGCTAGGCACCTATTTTGCACATGGCTAGGTGCTTGTTGAGGTCGGGTCTAATACCTCCTGAGTGGTTGGTGAGATTTTTCTCGCTAAGCACTTTGTTTTTTGTTCTCTTCGAGGCTGGTAATTGGCATAACGTAATCACAGACTGCATGGTGTTGTTGAAGAAATTCGCCAGAGAATTGCTGCCATTACTTGAATTTTCCCAACCTTAACCTTTTGAACCACTTGTACGCAAATCTTTTAAGTGTAACGAAAAAGCAATGACACTTTGCTCTGCTGTTGACCCCCCTTAACCTCATCAAGTTATTGAAAGTGTCTAAGTGATACTTTAGGTCAATAGTACTTTCGTACAGAGTCATGCGAGGCTCTTTAAAGCTGGTGGGGAGTTGCTCAACCTGGATCTCTCTTGTGAAGGGCTAATCATGGTCAAACTCTTCGTCGTCTCTGTGCTCCCAGGTGCAGTGATAATCTTGCCTCAAGGGCTTTGCATTTTGATGTCTAGTTCCCTCCTCTTTTTTCTTAAGGAGTCTTGCGGGTTCTCAAACTAAACCCTTGCTTTGGTTGTGTCCCTCAGGGAGCTGTGGGGGGTGTTGTTTTTACCTCGAACCCTCTCTAGTTAAATCTCCCCCTAAAGTCAGGTGAAACTCTTTTGGGGGTAGTCTTAGGTTCGCACTTTTCATAGGTCGGGCTCGCGCCAGGTTTCGCCACTGGTGTATAATCTTCCTTGTGTTCTGGCTAAGGGGTATAACAAGTGGAGACTTGTGTCTCGTCACCATCACTGTAATGCCCCAGATTCCCTAATGTGGTTTAACGGCTGGATTTGTAGGCCGAGAGGTCCATAATTGTTTAATTATGCCATTTAATGTGTTTATGCGCGTTTATGAGAATTATATTATAATATAATGTTAATTGTATGCATGTCGGTGATATATGTTGAGACCACATTATGATGTGGGTTTGTTCGAGTTATTCGACATGAGACGATCGTAGAATATTGATTAGCAGTTTAGTCACAACAGGTTTAAGTGTCGGGACTTAGGTTGAGTCTCGGGGTGTTTTTAATGATTAGAGCGTTACCGAGAGATAAAGGGTAACGGGATGTGAATTATTGGTATTTGAGAACATTGAGAATAGCAGGAATTGGAGAGCGATAATTATGATTAACGAGTTAGGAGGAAAGTACCAAATTTTCCCTTGGGAGCCTTTAGAAAGTATTTAATGACCTAGGGGTAAAATGGACATTTCACCCCTAGGATAGATATAACTCTTGATGGCTGAAGGAAATAGTGGAAAAAAACAGAGTATGCAAGGAGTTCTCCCGTACCTTCTTCTCCTCACTGTTCTTTGTGGTTTTTGAACCAATTTTGAGGATTCAAGCTTAGGAAGCAAGCCTTGGGAGTTTGGCAGTGTGTTCCACCATTTAAGACCATCATAAGCCAAGCTTTGGGTAAGTTTCTAACCATGGTTTTCTCTGGTTTGCCCTGTTCTGGTGTTATTTTGCAGCTGAGATGTTTAGGGTGAATTCATGGTTTTGTGGGGAGTTTTGGCTAGGGTTCCCATGCTTGTGATGTTTGGGGTGTGATGGGATGGATTTTGGGTTCGTTTGGTATCAAGAATAGGATTTGGAAGCTTGGAAATCGAGTTAGAATCGAAGAAGTTGAAGAAGGTCGGTTCAGGGGAGTTTGGGCCTGGAGGTAGCGCTACAGCGCCCACCCTAGGGCACTATAGTGCTCTTCAGGAGGCTTTCTGGCGCTTGGGAGGTTCTGAGTAGAGCGCTGTGGCACTAGGGGTTGAGCACTGTAGCGCTACCCTGTTCCTTCCAAACCCCGTTTTGAGTGTTTTTAAGGGTTTTTGACTTGGGGTTTCAATCCTTAAGGCCCGGGATCGAATCTACTCACCGTGTGGGCATGTTTCGAGGTCCCGAGGGTGGTGCTTAGGTTAAGACCCTATTATTGTGGATTCTCATTAATGGAGGTTATGATTGGTTGTGATTAGGTAGCCGCTAAGGAACTAAAAGATCGATCGTTCTCAGGGGTCGTCTTTATCATACTTCTCACTAGAACTTGAGGTAAGAAAATAGTGTATGGATACAGTTGCACCCTATGCAGGTATATGACTTGCATGGTTTGATATTGAGGCATGTTGGTTGATGTATGTGAACGTGGATTGCATATTAAATGCTAATGAATGTTGATTACCTATTTAAGACCTAATGAATACTGATTACCTGTTTAAGACATTGACTAGCAGGGACCGACTCTAAAGTCGATGATCACGCATTGAGTGGCTCTATGGCATTAATGCGGGACCGACCCTAAGGTCGAAGAACTTATAAGCGCTTGCCTGGTCTACGACCAGAAGACTATAGCCAAGGTATATGACCCCGGTGACCGTTTGTCACGTGGCTAAGGGACGTTGTCCATAGTTTCGACTCTTGAGTCGTGAGGAAGGTTATGTCGGTGACCAATCACCATGCACCTGTCCTAAACAAGCTTATGAAAAAATCACTTATCAGTTAAGCCCTGGTGACCCTATTGTCACATGGCTAGAGGGAGCGATGCTCATTATTGTGACTTTTGGCTATTGTCACCTATCTACCGGACTGATAGTCCTAAATGGTTATTATGATCGCTGTTGATATTATATCATGTTTTATTGTGTTTTCTTGCTGGGCCTTGGCTCATGGGTGCTACGTGGTGCAGGTAAAGGGAAGGAAAAACTTAACCAGCCCTGAGTGGAGAGCTTGGGCGATGTTGTGTACATACAGGGCCGCTTGACCGCCATGGTCAAGGAGTTCTCAGAGGGACTAGGGGTTTACCCTATTTTTGCCGCTTAGGCCGGCGGGGATTGTAAATTTGGAACTGTAGCGACTCTTTTGTATTACGAACTACTTGTAAACATTTTGAAAGGCTCAGGAGCAGTTTATTTACTTGATGAGTTGTACCCTTTCCTTTTTACTGGTTTTCTACCTTAACCTGATAATAACACTTAGATCACGTTTTTAACCAAAGGACTCGGGTAGCGGGTCAAATTTCCGGTTCATCGTTCACCGTAACTGTTCTGGGGTAACCAGGGCGTTACAATCACCGTCCACAGGTATGGTGGTTTCTCCTCGTGCATGCTTTTTTCTCATATGCTGGGGAAAGGGCATGCTTGACTTCTCTTGCACCAGGTCATTCAACACCTCCTGCATGTTCTCTATTGTGGCTTCCAGCCTTTAATTTTTTATGTGCAACTCATGTATCTCATTATCATAAAAGCGAGTTTTGGAGCTAGGACTCACAGAGTGCACCCGCAAATTGTGGTCGGGCCTGTGCAAAGAGGGGTATGGATCCTGGTGGCCTGAGCGTGGTGCAATCGGTGGTCGAGGAGGAGGGTGCATACACAGGCCACCCACACGGGTCGTAGATGGTTCATGATGACCTCCCCTAGGTTGGACAGCTGGGAGTGATGCTTCCTTCTCCTCCCCAAGGGTTGGATGTTCCTCTGCATACCTTCATTCTCAAGTGGTGGAGGGTCTCTTCCGGAGGCTGTTTGTAACGCCATGGATAGCCAAGACCATTACACTGTGCGTTTATAAAAGTGCTAGACTTGCTAATCAAGTCATTTAGTTAAAAAGGTGTTACTGGAAATACAATGGAACTAGGGTTAAAAGATTTTGGTCTTAAAAGTCACATTTCTTATAAAGAAACCTTTCCAGTTTACACGGGATCCTAAAAATATTAAGATTAAAACCATTTACAAAAGGTTTACAATTTAAATACATCATTAGCCATACTAAGGCAAAATAGACAGTTCAGCGATCCCTGTCCTGATCCACTCCTCGACCAAGGCGACCGAACAGCTGGCTATGTACATTCAGCCCCCTAGCTCTCCGTCTCAGGATTGGTCTAACTTGCCTTTGCCTTTACCTGCACCACGTAGCACCCGTGAGCCAAGGCCCAGCAAGAAAACACATTAACAGAGCATAAGCAATCAACAGATAATCCAGTATCTCATATTGCATAAACATGTTCTCAACCATATAAATATTCAGAATAATCAAGTATTCAGCATACTAAATATATCAACTCATATCATGCATCAATTATAATGATAACTAGGGTTAGCGCCCTCAGGCCGCACCCTCCGTTATCCCACTGACTCTGGCTCGCTTAAACCTAGCTCAGTGAATATTAAAGCTGTCCTCGGCTACCAATGCCCAAGCCGTGCCCTGTGTGCAAATATTGTGTAAGACACCCTTAGGCCGCTATCACATGTCCCATGGCATAATACCATCATTGACATTATACAGATATAGGGAGCACTTAGTCCCATCACAAACACATAACCGGGTGCAGTTTTCTTACCTTTAGATTCGCTAGCTTTGATCACTTGACTCCTTGAGCACGATCCCTCTCGAGTCCTAGCGCTCACCTAATCACAACCATAGGTCAAAGTCATCACCAAACCTCAAGTCCAAAACCTAGCCTCGGGACCAATCCCGAGCCCCCGGGAAGTCCTAGTTCCACCAAACAAGGTGGTGGAATCGAACCCCGAACCCTTGGTCAAAAACCCTTGTAAATAACCCTAAAATCCATTTATGGAAACAGGGCAGCGCTACAGTGCTCAAAGGAGGGTGCTACAGTGCTACAAGTAGAACCAAAATCCCCCAGAAAGCATGGCCTAGCGCTATAGCGCCCAAAGGCTAGCGCTGTAGCGCTAGTCACAAACAGCCAACATCCCATTTTTCCTTCCTGCGATTTCCTCGAACCAAACTTAACCAAAACTTCTCCAAACCTTCACCAAACTCAAAAACAAGCTTATTAACACACTCCACTCATCCCAAATACTCAATACCCAAGCACATGCATCCCTAATCTCAAAATTCACCATAGCCATTTCTAGACTTCAAAACTCAGCAGAAACTAGTCAAAACATCAAAGTTAAAGGCTCCGAATTTATACCTTTGATGGAAATTCGACCTCAAGTTGCCTCTAGATCTCCTTAGCTTGCTCTTCCTCAACCCTTGGCTCCAACTTCCCTAGAATTCCCCATCAACACAGCTTAGATACCTTAGTTAAAAACTAAAACTGAAACTGAAGGAACTACAAAGTTTTACCTCAAGTGATGGTGTGTTCTTGCTAAGCCCTTTCAACTCTTCAAGCCTAGCTCAGGATTCCTGTTGCTCAGCCTAACCTAGCTCCCCTCTGAGTTTTTCTCCAAGAAAACACCCAGAAATGGTGAAGGAGATCACCAACCAACTCCTAGGAAAACAACTTTGTTTTCTCCCTTTTCTTTTCCTTTCTTTTCCTTCTTTTCTTTTCAGACTTCTATTACATTCTACAAACTCCACTGAGCATTAAGCCTCAGTAATACCTATCTCTAAACAGCCAAATGACCATTATGCCCTCCCTTTTAATTTTAAACCCTTTAATCCACTTAGGGGCATTTTAGTCATTTGACCCAATTCCCGCTAATTCCTCTAGTGTCTCTAATATTTTCTGCTTACCTCCCGATACCTAATTAATCACCAATTATATTCCTCAATGTCAAAATAGACTCCAATATACTCACTAAATTCGCATTTATACCCCCAGGCTCGCCCCGAGCCGGATATAAATCCCCGCCGTGACTTTTCCGCTAAACCGCTCACTAGGATCGTCTCGAGTCACAGATCACAGACATATCCACATAATAATGTGGTCTCAACAATTATCACATATATAAATACAATTATGCCCATAATGGCCAAAATTATGATTATGCCCTTCTAACCTAATCATGGCCTACATGCATGCTAATACACATAGTCATGCATCTCGAATATTCAAATAGTCATATAACATGCTTTAGATCATAATCATGCAGTTTACTCATTAAAGTCACACATAATTCCCATTATGCTCTCCAGGCACACTAATCAAGGCCCTTAAGCCTTATTAGCGAATTTGGGTTGTTACACTGTTAGTCGGCCTCCGTCAAGGTGGATCTCAACATCCTGAGATGCCTGAAGGCATTTTTTCGTGTAAAAATTTATGGAAGAATAGCGAGTTGATAGTTGTCCTTCTGACAGACGATGCCAAATTGTTGACGGTGAGAACTCGTCAACCAAGTTAGATCGAAAAACTTATGAGCTCAAGAATAAACAGAGAGTGGTAAATAAGCATAGAAGAAATTATGATGGCTGTATGGACTTAGAATAAAGTTTCAGAGTGAACATGGGAAGAATACTTGTATTACTCAATAGTCTTTGGTTATAATGTCCAATTGTCCGACCCCTTTGCTAGAGGGGTGAAAGACTATTTATAGTGTAGCGTTAACGGCTCCTAATACATTGTGGTCCCAGGGGGAAAAATCGTACACAGGTACATTGTCAGGGTAGTGGCACCAGACGTAGTGGTGCAGGAGGCTGTGATGTTGGCCTTGGTACATGGTTAGAGGTGTGCAAGTAGTGCCTCCACTCTTTGTACTAATTTGTACCACCACTACATGTATGATACGGATGTCGGAGTCACGCCTTTGTCCTCCATATGCTTGTACATCCTGTGCCCCTACATGTACCCTGTACCTAATGGTTATTCTCACATGTCTAAGATACACCATTGCTCTAAGTTTCATCATCTTTGGCTAAGTGTTGAATGGCCTATGGATTCTTCAGCGGGGTAGCCTGGGTCTCCTTGGTGCATAGAGAGGTGTCGGGCCTTGCATAGCCAAACTCTCATCCATAATGGTGTCTTCTATACTCTACGTGAGTCCCGCAGCTCCTCGAAGATATCTAGGTGCAAGGCCTATTGTCCCTTGGCGACACCTAGGCGTGGATGCCTTACACTCCCAGCCTCACGTAGTGAAGCCCTCAATGAAGGGTGTCTCAATGCGAGGCCCCTTGTGTGGCGTGGAGGCATGCGCGCGAGGTGGAGGTGTCTTGTGAGGGGCACAACGTGGAAGCATGTGCGCGAGATGGAGGTTTCTCGCGAGGGGGCATGGCTTGGAGGCAGACATGCAAGATGGAGATGTCTCGCGAGGATAGCAACATGGAGGCATACATGTGAGACGAAAGTGCCTCGCGAGGGGCACGACTAGAAGCTAGACGCGTGAGGTGGAGGCATCTCATGAGAGGTGGAGCTTGGAGGCATGCACATGAGATGGAAGTGCCTCGCAAGGGGCACAACTAGGAGCCAGACGCACGAGGTGGAGGCGTCTCACGAGGGGTGCAACTTGAAGGCATGCACACGAGACGGAGGTGTCTCGCGAGGGGATGTAGCTTGGAGGCATGCGCGCAAGGCGGGGGCATCTCGCATTTGCCTCCCATGGGCATGGCATGACCTCGTGAGGCCTGGGGCCTCGCAAATGTGTGGCCTCTTGGTGGCACGTAATAACCTTCTGCCTCTAACACGTACTTGATGCCTTCGGTGCCCCTTAGCCGTTTACTTCAATAAGGGACTGGAACTTTTTTCCTTGGAGGATTTTTGGCATCCACACATATGTGTGTGTGTGTGTGTGTATAAATGTCAAAATTAATATTTTCTCAGTTTGATGTAAATCTTTTTTGATGTCAAAGTTAATCTTTCATTAGTAATTTTCAGCTTGTTTAGTTAATGGCAAAGTAGAGGGAATGGTTTTTAAGTTGGGTTTTTTTTAAAAAAAATTGTTCACTTTTTCTACCAAATTCCCAATATTGCAATTGTTTTGATCATTCATCAAATGATACTTTTAGTTTTGATTATTCTCATGTATATATATATATTGATAGAAATTACCATACATATATTGATAGAACTATTGGTTGTTCAAGTACAATTATCTTATACATTTGGGTTGCATTTGAGGTTGCAATGGGCTGCATTTAAAATTACATTTGGGTTGCTTTAGGTTGCACTGGATTGTATTTGAAATTAAATTGAGTGCATTGCATATGTTGCTTCAGGCTGCGTGGGGGTTGCAGTGGATTACATTTAAGGTTGCAATGTGTTGCATTAAAATGAGTTCAATGAGCTGCATAACAATGAAATTAGAATATGAATTTTTATATTGCCATGGTTTGTATAGGGTTGTAGTGTGTTGCGTAGGCTTGTATTTAAGGTTGTTGTGGGTTCCTTCGAGATGTTTTAGGTTGCATTGGGCTTGCCTTTAAGTTTGATTTTTGTTGCATAAGGTTGCATTTGAAATAACATTAGATTGCATTATGGTTACATGTGGTGTCATGTGTTGCTATAGGTTGCATGAAATTGTAGTGGCTGGCATTTGAGATTGTAGTGGGTTGCATAAGAATGAAATTAGAATATGAGTTATTATGTTGTCATGGGTTGCAGTCATATGCTCATAGATCTAGAATTGCATATTTGTTTCATTCACATACAAAAGCAAAGGAAGTTTATGAATATGATAGTCAATCTGAGTATCCATATCATTTTGTTGCCCCTAGCAAGGCTCCATTCAAAGAAGAGAAAAGCAATAGTAAAGGAAAAAAGGAAAATACATTTTTTAGTTTTGTTTACGGTGTAAAACATTTATTAATTTTTTAAAAAAGAACATTGATCTTATGTGTCTTAAGAAGGCATTAAGATCCTTAATTTTTCATTTATCCACATATCTTTTAAAAAAATTGAGGATGGTAAGTAGAGAGTTATTTTCTTCTTCTTCTTCTTCTTCTTCTTCTTTTGGTATATTTAGATAAGACTTTGATGTATTAAGTTCAAATATTCCAAAGAATCAAACCTCTTATCAAAATTGTACTTTCTTTAGTGGCTACTATTATCCTTTCATAGCTACTCAGTTAAATACATCAATATTCATATCTCATCTTAATTATTGAATAAGAAAATTCAATTGCACTTATATGTAATTATATATAAATTGTACATTTTGTGAAAATAGGGAAAAAAAATCAATTAATAACACTACTGTAGACCAGTCACGAAAATTTGGGTAGAGTTTTAAATTTTCTAAGGGTTCATGATTTTAAAAATATTTAAACTTGAGAAATTAACATATGTATGATGAGAATGGAGATCATCAAAACCCTAACTATTACTCACAGCTGCCCACATGTTCTAAAGTTAAAGGGTTCATGTTTAGTCATTAACAACATACAAACCGTAAAATTGAATATATAAAAATAACATTACCGTATAAATGAAATAATGTATATATAAAAATGTAATAATTTAATGAATAACGTAAAAATGGATGAACACTCTAAAAAACCGTATATAAGGCAATTTCCCAAATATTAATTCAAACTTAATTTATTTTTATATTAATAAATGTGTATTTTGACTCTGAAAATTATTTCTTAACCAAAAATAAAAAAATACCAAAAACAAAATTAAAATCATTAAAATAACTTAAAACTAACAATTTCTATGCCTAAAGAAATTAAAAATATATTATCAAAATTGAACTTATCATAAAGCATTCCCACTTAATCAAACATAAAAGGTAATAAATACACGTTCCTGTAATTAAGGAGGTGGTAGGCCCATGCGTATCACACGAAACCCATTTACAAGGTTACATGTAATGTCCTAAAATTCCTAATAAGGCGTAGGGCCTTGATTAGGGTGTCGGGAGGGCATAAGTTGAATTATCTGTGAATTAATTGAATATTTATGTGATTATGTGAATTGCATGTGTGATATTATTATATGGCTGATATTGCATGTTTAAGTGTATTAAATATGCTTATAGGCCCGTTTCTGTTAACAAGGGAATTTTTGTAATTTTAACCCACTATGGGCATATCTATAATTATATGTGTTATACGTTTGAGCCCACATGGTTATGTAAGAATACTTGAGATATTCGACAGGAGTCGGTCCTTTTGAGCAAGATAGTGATTTAGTCACAAAGGAGACTTATACCTTGCTCGGGGTGAGCCAAGAGTTACTTCGATAATTCGGTGAGTTACCGGGACTCAATGGAATATGAGTCGTATTTTGGAAAAAAGAGTGATATTTTGGGTTTGGCGAAATTAATTGAGAATGATAAGTGTAATGTGAGGCGGGAGTGTAAAATGTCGATTTTGCCATTGGGGGCTTAAAAGCGAGGATTAAGTGTCAATGGGCATTCTGGTCTTTTTGAGACTAATATGTATAGGCTAAGGCTGAGTTATCAAATCAGAAAAAACAGAGCTCTCTCTCTCATGTTCTCTCTCCCTCTCTCTAAGTTTCTATGAAGTTTTGGAAGAGAAACCTTGAATCCTAAGTTGAGAAGTGATATTTGGGAAATTGGGAGCTGTTTAGGGTACCAACAACTAGAAGGATTCGAGATTGTTGCAAGGAATCAAGAGGTAAGCTCTGTTTTTCTATGGTTTGGTTTCTCTTTTTAGTGTTCATTAGAATAGGTTGATTTTGTGTTTTGATACATTTTAAACGTTGTTTATTCTATTTCTATACTATTGAGACCATTCCTATGGTCGATTCTGGTTAAAATCGTGTCTTGGGAAGATTTTGGGAGGAATTGCAATCTCTTAAATCGCAGGAAATTTGGGTCCGCAGGGGCGTGCTGTGGCCTTGTTCTTGGGGCGTCGCGACCCTCATGAACTCAGAGAGGCAGGGGTGTACCTCGAATTGCTTTGGCGCTAAGCAGGTTGCCCTACGGCGCCTGTCCAGTGAATTTGGGTTCGGAGCTCTCTGACTTGTCGAGCGCTGCAACCCTTAGTAGGGGATGCCGCAACTCTAATTGGGAAAAAATAGAAATTAGGTTTTTGGGTTATGGGAACCCAAACCTAAGGGAACGGGAATGAATCTACTACCCAGGCTAGTAGAATTCAGGATTCCGGAGGCTAGGACTCAGTTTGCAAGTCTTGATTAGTTCCTTTCTTGATAGTTATTCCTTATTATGTTTGTGACTAGGATGAACCGTTACAATTTAGAGGAAAGGACCGTACTCGGGGTCATCATACGCTATTCACTCAAGACCTGATGTAAGAAAATGTCACATGAAATATGGTTAGGGCTTGAGCCCTGGTTATCGAAAAATGTTGTATTCATGCTTAGAATGTTTTGTCAAACATGTTGAATGTGTTATGCATACCTGTGTTAAATGATGATTGTTCATCTGATATACCTGATTAAAAATCTTGGAGTATAAGTCGAGGATAACAATAACGTGCTGAACGCAGGGCGAACTGGCATGGCCAACAGAGAAACTCGACTTATAAGTCGAGGGCGGCAATAACGTGCTAAATGCAAGTCGAAATGGTAGGGCCAACATAGAAGCCTAACTTATATGTCGTGGATGGCACTAGCGTGTAAAACACATGTTGTTAAGGATGGGCTAACCCGAAAGCATGATATACCCTTGCATGACTCTATAGCCGCTCAGAACATGGAGTATGGTCTACGCTTGACTGACCCCATAGTCATTTTGAAGGAAAATGGTGCGATGGGTATCCATGTGGCTCAATGACAGCTTAGATGGACTAAATGCATGCCTGAGTATCAATTATAATTACTAAGCATGTTATTTATGATATGTAATATGTTGAATAACAATTTATGAATTTGTTTATATTTTCTTGCTGAACCTTGGCTCACGAGTACTAGTGGTGCAGGTAAGGGCAAGGAAATGTTGGACTAGCCATGAGTTGGATGGCTTCAGGGCTAGTGTGTACATATACGGCCTGCTCAACCACCGCGGTTGGGATTACTTGCTAGAACTAGGGTTGAACCCTAATTTTTCCACCTAGACCGACCTTTTTGTATCTATGTTGCTTATCTATCAGTTGATACACTCTTTTGGGATCCCGTGTTCAGAGTTAAACCTTTTTAATGATTACTATCTGACCAAAATTTTTAATACCTAATCCTTGAGTTATTTTTAATTATACGTTTTAAGTCCAAATAACCTGTTTAGTGAGTTAAGCATTATATTAATTACAAAGTGTAACGATCCTAATTAGTAGGGCATTACATTACAGCCCAAAACTTTTTGGGGTAACACGTCCCTGATAGAGTCAAGGGGTAGCTGCACCTATTCCCATGTCCCTGATAGAGACATACTGCTTGTCACCTGTACAGACTCGACATCATGAGTCGATGGAACAATAACATGTCATATAGTTGCATGTAGGGCTGTGCAAAAAATTTTACAACCCCCCCAAACCAACTCGAAAAAACTGCCAAAAAACGCAACCCGAATAAACTGACCAAAATTTAAACCGCCCAATTGTTACATTGGGCGGGTTGAAAATAATTATCAACCCGCCCAATATAACCCAACCCGCCCAATTAAGAATTTATTATTTTTAATATATTCAAATAAATATATAAATTAATTAAGTTTTCTTTTTATTTTTTTACTATAAATTTAAAATATTGTTTTAAGCTTAAAAAGATAAACTTCACACTATTAGTACTAGTATTTAAAAGAAAAAAATTACAAAAATGTAAAAAAAAAATACCACTCTTGTTTGGGGGGGTTGACCCGACCAACCCGCCAAAAAAAAATACCATTTCGGTTTGGGCGGGTTAACCCGACCAACCCGCCCAAATTATTGGACGGGTTAAAATTTGTTTTTTTCTTAATTGGGCAAGTTACGGGTCACTTTTTCTAACCCGATTATGACATTGGACCGGTAAAAATGCCTTGTAACCCGACCAACCCGCCCAATGATCAGCCCTAGTTGCTTGTAGTCTAGGGTCATTGTGCATGACACCTGACACTATATTCTAGGCCTCGAGGAAAACTCTCCAGACCTGGAGGGTTGGATTAGAAAAGTAGATGGAAAGACCCTAATGATAGTCCTTGAGGCGTAACTCACATGAGGACATTCTTCTCTGAAGGTGGATCACAACAGGTGGGGAATGGCTTATCTTCTGAGGAGCTCTGGGTGACCTCACCAGGACATCCTTTGTGGAGCTCAATTACTCTTTAATGATTGCCATGTGTTAGTTGGTGAAAACATGGAAAACATTTGCCCCCTAAGTCTTCACTTGTCCTCTGATAGTGGAGACTTAGCCTGAGAAGAGTAATTTCAAGGGACGTACTCTGGGGGAGACGTTTGGGCCCTTCGAGGCATCAAACCTACCAAAAGGTGACACCACATGTAAACTTTCCATTGCTGGGCCCATCAATCGGTGATATTAATGAGGAGTCTTTTCTGTGCCCAAGACGTCCAATCCGTACCCGATGTGTCATTTTGCCCTGTACCCGAGGCATCCTTTTCCCAATGTTATGATCACGATCCGTGCCTTGATATCCGTGACCATTGGATCAAGCTCAAGTGCGTACTCCGTAGGTTATCAACAGTTAGGGAGGAGTAGCTTCCACCTCAAGCTCTCAAATATAAAACTCAAATTTTTCCTCCCATTCTTTCTTACACCAAAATTTGAAATGTCCAAAAACCAGAGCACATTCGTCTGTGATCCTGGACACCTGTAAAGAAGCAAGCTATTTATGGGTCAACGATACAAATTACTTTCATGTTTGGACATGACACAACACGTATAGAAGTTCATCTCAAGTAAGCCTTTTTTCTTCTTTTTCTGTTTAGGTGTTCTTGATGCTTTGAAGTTGCATGCTTAGGCTTTTAGGATTTATGGAATCTAGAGGTCACTTTGACCTCTATTCGGTCCTTTTAGGTCCATTTTGTGCAAAAATTAGACGAAATTGACTGTTTAGCCTCCCCAACATTTTTTTGCATTCTAGACAGTCAACCGGATTCTGGAAAATTTCCAGATTCCGGCAAAATTCTTGAGTTCAGGTGGTGTTCCCCGAGACCCGACTTAGGGTTTTGAGGACACTCCAATCCCTTATACTTTTATCTCTCCTCCAGTCTCTGAGAAATTGTCTTAGGGGTTCTCGTGTTTTGACATATTTTCTTCTAGTTAAGATGCTAACTACCTAGTTTTGTTTAAGATGCCCAAGGAGATTTATCAACTCCACCAACAGGGATTTTGCGCGTTCGACCAAGAGAATATGGCCATAGCCCAAGATGGTGGCTAAATACTGGACAAGAGAAGACTGTCAGCCCTAGGGCAAAGCCAGGCACTAGCAATGAGATAAGAGCCTCTAGTGGCAGAGAGACCAGGCTATTGTGGCACCTCGGAGGAAGATGTCAACAAGGGCTCCATATATGTTACCCCGTACTATAAGGCAGATGGGTTCGAGGTGGAGAATCTCCCCAGTAAGTTAAAACACTGCAGGGTGCTGAACCAAATCATAACCCATTATGGGGTCAACAGGGACATCCTGGTTTGCCTGCCACAAGAGGCAAAGAGAGCGCACCGAAGTGTGATCGACCTCGAGGTCCATATTGCTTCACATCTCCAAGCAGGGGTGGCGCTACCCCTGCACCAATACAATGTCGAATTTCTTGAGTAAGTCAGCATAGCTCCATTCCACCTATCCCAGAACGGCTATCGGGTCCTGGCTGGACTATATGTCTTGTTCTAGAGGAGGAACTAGCCTGTGCCCTCTCCAGCCGAGATACTCTGTGTAAATAGTTTTCAAGCCTGCCCCCGGAAGACATAGTTTGATGGGTATTACACCCTGATGAAGTACACCCATCCATGCATGGTGTACAAGGCTCCCTGCCATAATGAAAGCCACGCGCGGGCCACATCCAGTACAACCAACGGTTGCAAGAGGAGCACTTCTAGAGCACTCTAGTTGTCTGAGCAACTGATGAAGCTCAGGAGGACCAGGAGCTTGAGGAGGAGCTCTAGGTGGGGGTGGAGTCGTGTCTTGACCAAGGTAAATCTCTGATCATCTTGTACCACGCTAAACAAGTAGGAGAGGGGGTAAGTCCTGAGCATGTGTGGGTCTTGCCTTTGCTACTCCGGTGTGGGAAGACCTCAGACCGACATTGGATAGTAGAGGAGTTTTAGGATTACTAGGACCTGATTAATGCATCCTCCACCACTCGACGAGAAGGATACACCGACAGGGTTTTGTACCACTAGATGACATGATGTACATGCACGCGAGATGGTTTTTCTAGTATGAGACGAACACAACCTAGGAGATGGGTAGACTTATGAGGGAACTTTCCCACTCCATCCTTCACCTGGAGGAGAAATCTAGTGATGGGCCTCCCGAGGAGCTCACATGATCCTGACTAGCCCTTTATCATTTTCACATGCATTATACTTGTCTTCTGTTTAATTTGCTAACGAAGACTAATGATTTTGTCGTCTTTTGTAGGTAAAATTGGTTTTGTATACTCCATCCGTGCCAAACATCCAGATCCAAGTCTCTGCAGAACCAACCTTGTTGCTTAAACTCTTGGCGGCTGCTCTTGTAGCTCTAGTGGTCCCTGGAACTCCAAAAGCTGCTCCCATGACTACTCCCCCAAGACCAGTGGCATAAGAGGAAGTCTTGATGACACTGGAACCACCAATCATCGAGCTCTGTGGTGGATCTCCTATCCCTAAGAAGGGGACATCAGGGATGGGAAATGAACTTCTGCCCCTCGAGTTGTCTAGCAGTCCTCCGACTAACACTCCCCGACTTGTCATCTTCCCTAAACACGACAAGGGGGAAGAACTGGAGAGGTTCAAGAGGGTGGTTGAACACTTCAACACCCGATTGGAGAAAGGGGATGAAGACTTTAAGGTAATGGCGGAGTACCTTCGTGAGGACAAGCCTTCCTAGAGTCAAACCCAATTGCCTCCCTTTGGACGAGTGGAGCTAGAGTCTCTCTTCGCATGGAGACTCGATGATAAGACTGCTCTATTGGCGGTGAAGCTTCTGTAGGGATTGAGCACCTCACTCTGTGAGATGCCCTATCACAGTTATGCCAGAGTTGGAGGGGATAACGAGGTGTCCCTCCTCTCCACCTGTCGTCATGCCACAGCCTAGGTAAGCCTTGGTCTTGGTCTTGGCCTTACTCTAGTTTTGATTTTGTAGTATGTTAGTATACTTTATACTAACTCTGATTCACCACACATGCCACCATTATGTGCCAACGGCTGGGGAACATCGTAACTATGAGGTCCTTTGAGCTGAAGGAGGCCCTGGAGGTGTCAGTTTCCCTCTAGGAGCACTCCCAGCTTCAAAAAGGCTATCGAGGATGAGAGGACCTCTACCTCAGAGCTGGAGAGCTGACTGGGTGAGGACTTGACCAAGCTCCAAGTGGTGGAGGACACTTCCTCCAAGCTGGTGAAGGAGGTAACGGACTACTCTAAGGTCACATAGGAGGCTGAGCTCAAAGCATTGGAAGATGTTAAGGTAGTGCGAGAGGAGCCTCAAGCTACCAGGGAGGAGGCTCGAGTAGCCTGATTGAAGGCCAAGGCTACCAAGGAGGAAGCTGCTAAGGCTTTGGAGGAGGCCTTGAAGCACACACACGCCTTCACCAAGGCATGGGGAGAAGCCAAGCAAGCGGCTTTGAGGGCACAAGCAGCCTTCTCGGAGATGGATGACTTAAAACGCCAAGTCCAGGAGCTCAACGACAAATTCTCTCCCCTTAACAAGGATGTTGACGTGATGGTGAAGGACACTCTCTACGTTGCATGGCAAAGCAACAGAGAAATGGACTTGGCCTTCACAGATGACACCAAGATGAAATTGGTCTTTGAAGAGTGACTTCGTGCGGATGAGCAGCAACTAATTATGCTTGGGCGGCCGTGGAGGTAGGTCAAGTCCCTGAGGTCGACCCCGTGATTGACATCATCGAGGAGGCACCGCCCGACAAGAGTTAGGCCTTTGTAATTTTTTTTTTTTATAAATAGGCCTGCGTGCCACTTTCCTTGGGGTATAAACAAATTAATGCTCGAGCCCTCGAGCACAATTGTATATAATTTTGAAAGTGCCTTTGCCCGCCTTATTTACCTGCCTTATTTTCCTTATCACTTAACACATTATCTAGCATTTAGTAATTCTGAAAATTGCTCTTAAATTTTACAAGGTTTTGCTTTCAACTTTTAACATAATTCTTCATCACAAAAAATATTGCTTTATTTAACCCTGATTTATCCACCATATGTGGGCCTTAGTTACGAGACTCAGCTCTTAATTGCCCTAGTTAGTGCGAATGGGGACTTGTGCTTGAGTCTTGATGACTCGGGCCCTGTCGAGCCCACAAGTTCTTTGTACCTTTTGACGCTTAATATTGCTTCACGGGAAATTAGTCCTTGGAAGTAAGTTTAGGATGCTACCAAGTGTGAGCACTTGATGCCTGTCCTCGAGTCCTAAGCGGCTCGGAGCTCGAGAGAAAAATTAGTTTAGGATTCGAGAACTTAATGCTACTTTGAAGGCACCTAGTCCTCGGGAAGTCGCACTAGGCTTTTGGGAGTCTAGTCTAGGGCACTTGGGTCTCTTTCGCTAAAGTCATGGAAACTCTTGATTTTCCCTGAGTACATGTTACTTGAGATTTTTATTCTTTACCCTTTGGAAACCGGGAACTCACTACCATTCCTTGGGTGCATGGTCCTCAAGACATAGGTCAAGTTCTCCGTCCTTAGGTGGCTTTGGGTTTTTATGATGCTCATGTTTTGGAAATTCGAGGCTTGTACCTGAGTACAGGTGACTCTAGGTTTTTATCCACCTGTTGGAAGTTGTGAAGTCATTATTTCTCCTCGGGCGCATAGTCCTTGGGAGATAAGTCGAGTTCTTGCACCTGTAGGCTACTTCGATTTTTATAATGCTAGGTTTACTCTGATCTTATTAGGCTTAGTTCCATAGGTTATTTCATTCTCGCAAGCGTTGACACTAGGTTTACCCCGCTCAAGGTAAGCTTGGATCCCTAGACTATGCTTCGGGAATGGATACCTTACGAGGTGACCCAGCTATGCCCCCTAAGTGATCAGAGACTACTCCGTGTTCGCTTGTCCAGGCCAGCGAGAGGGTACTCCTCGAGTAGTAAATGTAAATAAACAAATACTTAACTAAAATTAAAAATACAAGTAAATTCTCTGAATTTCATCTAGTGTGTTTTGTACACACAATTTCCATTAATGTGCTCGGAGACTACAAATGATAACAAAATTTAGAAAATACATTGGTCATATTACTGGTAATACCGGAGAAGATACTAAAAATTCCAGGCATAAGGCACTAGCTCCTCATTTAGTCGGGCCAGTTTGTCTGTCCCATGACACACGATGCTCTCGACTTGGTATGGGTCCTCTAAGTTAGGGACCAATACTCTGGCACCTAGATCTTGGGTTGCCAGAAAAATGCTTTGCAACACCAAGTCTCTAACCTTGAATTTCCCATCTTTCCCCTTGGAGTTGAAACATCTGGCCGCTTTTTGCTGGTAGGATGCTACACCAAGTTGTGAGGCTTCTCGGAGCTCATCCACAAGGTCAAGTGATTCTCGGAGTAAAGCATGGTTCATGGTCAGATCGTAAGTGTATCTTCGGTGCGTGGAGTTTTCTGCCTCAACTAGGAGGATGACTTCTGTTGATGCTCAAAATCTCATCAAGGGAAAACACGCAGTTTACAAGGTGTGGATGCTAAGATGTCATAGCCTTGCACGGCCCCGCTCAGATGCTTAGGCGCGAGGCGACATGGCCTCGCTTGGCCTCGCGAGTTGCCTAGGCCAAACCTCCCAAGTCGCCTCGCGAGAAGGTCTCGGCCACACCAACAAAGTGGCCTCGCGAGATGCCTAGGCCACGCCACCCAAAGGGCCTCGCGAGATGCCTAGGCCACACCTCCCAAGTGGCCTCGCGAGATGCCTAGGCCACACCTCCCAAGTGGCCTCGCGAGATGCCGAGGCCACGCCACCCAAGGGGCCTCGCGAGATGCCTAGGCCACACCTCTAAAGTGGCCTCGCGAGAAGGTCTCGACCACACCACCAAAGTGGCCTCGCGAGATGCCGAGGCCACGCCACCCAAAGGGCCTCGCGAGATGCCTAGGCCACACCTCCCAAGTGGCCTCGCGAGAAGGTCTCGGCCACACCACCAAAGTGGCCTCGCGAGATGCCTAGGCCACGCCACCCAAAGGGCCTCGCGAGATGCCTAGGCCACACCTCCCAAGTGGCCTCGCGAGATGCGTCCATAGTTTCGCCCATGGCCTCGCCCCTGGCCTCTCCCATGACTTCGCCCATGGCCTCGCTTATGGCCTCGCCCATGGCCTCGCCCATGGCCTCGCCCATGGCCTCGCCCATGGCCTCGCCCATGGCCTCGCCATGGCCTCGCCCACGGCCTCGCCATGGCCTCGCCCACGGCCTCGCCATGGCCTCGCCCACGGCCTCGCCCATGGCCTCGTCCACGGCCTCGCCCATGGCCTCGCCCATGGCCTCGCCCATGGCCTCGCCCATGGCCTCGCCCATGGCCTCGCCCATGGCCTCGTCCATGGCTTCGCCCATGGCCTCGCCCATGGCCTCGTCCATGGTCCCGTGCCCATGGCCTTGGAGGCGAGAATACTCACAAGGGGCACGGTACATGCATGAGTATGGAATGTGCCTACAAACCTAAAGAAGTCAGAGTACGGATATAGTACCCCTACCAGACAAGTAGTGGGAATGCCAGGAGTGGGTATGCAAGGATAGGAGTTATGGTCCGTACGTGTACGGCCATAGGTCAGAGCCGACACCACTACCCCCTGCGCCACTACGCCTGCCACCACGCGTTAGACATGGGTGCCGACAAGTAGTGGAGACATCCTCCTGACACCTACTTCTGTACGGGATGTACGACCACAACCTCTGAAGCCACTCTTCTGACATAGTACGTATGTACCACTTGGTCCCCTGGACCACTATGTATCTAAGGCCATTAGAGCCTACTATAAAATGGACCCTAAGACCACCTGAAAGGGGGTTGGAAATTTTACTGTAGCAGAACCTGAAGTGTGAATGAAAGATTGATTTCTCCATTATTGTGCCATCATTGTTCTCGAGTTTTTGTTCAAGTTTTTACTGTTTTCTAATCAGCAGTCTTGATTTGATAATTGTTTCCAACTTAACTTCGTTGACGAGTTCTCACCGTCAACAACTTCATAACTATAGGCCATGGAGAATAGATAATGGGAAGTAGAGGTCCTAGCAGTGGTGCAGTAGCTCCACAATGCTATAGGCAGCTCCTCGAGCCAAGCATCTTTTGCCTGATCTAGCCTTTTCTTCAAACTGGCCTTTAGCATCTTGTTGATTGCTTCCACTTGCCTTTTTTCCTAGGGGTCAGCTACAGAGGATAAGCTCTTCATGAATCCATGCCTTTGACGAAAGTCAATGAACAATTCATTGTCAAACTGTGGGCCATTGTCGGAGGCTATCTTCCTTGGGAGCCCATATTGGCAAACGATATTCTTGATGATGACGTCCAATGCCTTCTTGGAGGTGATCGTAGCGAGAGGTTCGGCCTCAACCCACCTCGTGAAGTAGTCAACTGCCACAATAGCGTACTTTACTCCTCATTTTCTAGAGGGTAAGAATCCAATTAAATCTTGACGTAATCCATCTAATCGCCTTTCATCATGGGTCAGAAGTACCATTGTCTCAAAATATTCTTGGCGAGGCTCTGCCCCTAGCGTGGTCAACCCTCGTGCACTTCTCAGAGGATGAGTTTGGCATCCTGCTAGGACACATACCAGAGTAGCGATAATGAATATCCTCGCCTGTATATCTTAATGTCAACAATCATGTACCGAGGTGCCTGGTAAAGTCGCTTTCGAGCCATTTTTTTGTTCTACGGTAACTCTTTGAAGACAAGGTACTTCACAATAGGTTCCATCCAACCGTACTAGGGTTGGACCACCTCTACCTCATCGGGAACCAAAATTCTCAGAGAGGCCAACTAGTCTATTGGACCACATTGATCAACTATGCATCCTTGGTGATAGCAAGCTTGGCCAGGGCATCGGCATTAGAATTATGTTCTCCTGAAACTTTCTGGATGGTAAACCTTTTGAAGATGTGTAGAATCTCTTGGGTCTTGGCTAAATAAGCGACCATCTTGGTCCCACAGGCCTGCTACTCTTCGAGGACCTGGTGCACGACGAGTTGAGAATCACTAAAAATCTCGAGGACCTCAGCCTTGAGCTCTAGGCTACTCGAATTCTAAAATAAGTGCTTCATACTTAGCTTCGACATTTGAGGCGTCAAAGCCAAACCTCAAAGCACTATGAACCATGTGCCCCTTGGGGGACACCAAGATGAGTCCTGCTCCGGCTCCATTCTCATTGGAGGTCCCATCAACAAAAAACTTCCACACGGGCTCGACCACTTGAGCCTCCTCGGGTCTCCCGTGTGTTCATGTGCATTCGACAATAAAATCTGCTAGTGCTTGTCCCTTTATGGTTGTCCTCGGATCGTAAGTGATGTCGAACTGCCTCAGTTCAAACACCCACTTGAGGAGTCTCTAGGAGGACTCATGCTTCTGGAGGACTTGCCGTAAGAGCTGGTTAGTGAGGACCTTGATAAAATGTGTCTAAAAGTAGGGTCTTAGCTTCCAAAAAGCTATCATCATGAAAAAATTCAGCTTCTCCATGAGCGGATACCTGGACTCTGCTATGAGGAGTCTTTACCTCACGTAATAGACAGGATGCTAGAAACGACCTTCCTCGCGGATGAAGGCAACACTTATGGCATTCTCGGAAAATAGACATGTAGAAGAGGATGGGTTCTCCTTCTAAAGGCATCGACAATATAAAAGGATTTTCTATGTGGGCCTTCAACTACTGGAATGCATGTTCGCACTCCTTCATTCATTCAAACATTTAACTTCCTCGGAGGGTGTTGAAGAAGGAAATGTACTTATCGGTTGCCTTAGAGGCAAGGCGGCTAAAAGCTGCAATTCGACTAGTCAGGCTTTGCACATCCTTGTGCTTTCTGGGGGATGACATCTCTATCAAGGCAATGATATTCTCAAGATTAGCCTCTATTCCTCAAGCGCTGACTATAAATCCCAAGAACTTCCCGGAGGCCACTCCAAAAGTGCATTTATGGGGATTCAACTTCATACCAAACTTGCAAAGGACTGAGAATGCTTCCGCCAAATCTTTCATGTGGTTGGGCACTGTCCTTGACTTCACCAGCATGTCGTTCACGCAAACCTCAATGTTCTGTCTAAGCTGGTTTTTGAACATTCGGTTTACTAGTCTTTGATATGAGCACCAACATTCTTGACACAGAAATGCATCACCTTATAGTAGCAGACGCCTTTGTCTGTTTGGAAACTAGTGTGCTCATGGTCTGCGACATGCATGGAGATTTTATTATACCCCGAGTAGGCATCCATGAAGGCAAAAGCTCATACCTAGAGGTTGCGTCGACCATCTGATAGATTTTTCACAAAGGAAATCAATCCTTTGGGTAGGCCTTGTTGAGGTTGGAAAAGTCGATACATGTCCTCTAGGTGCCATTAGGCTTAGGCACTAGGATTGGGTTTGACAACCATTTATGGTATTGAACTTCTCAAATGAAACCATTCTTGAGAACCTCGTCAACCTCCACCTTCAAGGCTTCCGTCCTAGTTAGGGAGAGGATGTCAAAGATGACTTCTTTAGCCTCTTCCATGGGCTTGATAACCCTTTCTTCTCCAACACTGGGGTCCAACTCATTGGACTCCCTCTCTTCCTGATCAGCTTGTACCTCCATCTCCTCGGGAGGAGGGTGCTCGGGGGCTACTTCTTCAACAAACAACACTGGATGTTTTAGTGACACATTGTAGCACTAGTGGGCCTCTTTCTAGTCCTTGTGAACAGTGCCTATTCCTGCCTCAATGGGAAAATTCATGCACAAGTGTTGAATGGAAGTGACTGCCCCAAACTCTACCAGGTCGGGATGTCCCAGGATGGTCTTGTAAGCAGAGGAGCAATCTACGACCATAAAGGTGCAGCACTTGAAGGCTTGTCGAGGCACTTATCCAAGTGTCACTGGCAGCTTAATTTGCCCTATCAGAATTAGACCTTCCCTTGAGAACCCGTAAAGAGTGGAAGTGCACGGGGACAAGTCACTTGTGGTCAGCCAAAATTTCTTGAAGGTTAACTTGAACAGGATGTTCACATAACTCCCATTTTCCACCAAGATCCGAGCAAAAATATTGTGGGAAAGCTAGCTCTCTATCACCAAAGGATCATGGTGGGGGAAGTGTACTCTTCGAGAATCGTCCTCGAGAAGGTAATGACATGATCCGTCATTCGAGGCATTTATGCTAGGAGTTGATCTAATGCCAACACTTCATCATCATGGTTAGGACGAGCACATAGCAATTTTGTGAAATCCTTGATGTGACCCCATGTGGGGTCCTCTAGAGATAGTCCCTACTCTCCCATTCACCAGGGGAAGTCCATAGGCTACTTGTTGCTATGGTGCCACATGCATTTGTCTTGGGGCTTGAGGGGGCACCACCTGCTTTAAAAGAGGCATGACCGTGGTAGGGTCTTGCGTAGGGCATGCTCTGGCCGTGGCATACTGGTGGAGATACCCCAGTTTTATGAGATTCTCAATCTCATCACGAAGTTGTCTACATTCGTTGGTGTGGTGCTCAATGTTATATTATTTTAAATAATATAATGTTAGATTAAATAATGTGACATAATGTGATTTGTCACACAAATTTGATTTGTCACACCTTGTAACATATTATTGAGAGTCACAAAATTGGACACATGTATGTGCCCAAATGTGACATATTTTAGAGTTACAAACTTGTAACTCCCAAATATTACCCAATAATGTGTAGATTTTATATTACACATTTTGATTTGAATTTCTTAAAGATATATGTGAAATATGGCTGTTAGAGATGTGATTTTAACTCCCATAATGTGTATGGAAGTTACAAAATCAAGTGGGAATGAATTTGGAACGTTTTGGCAAATTTGGAAAATTGGTTGCTGAAAAAACGACTTAGGCCGCTGCCTATGTTTTTCAAGCCGCGGCCTAAGAGGCAAAAATAGGCTAACTCACATCGTAGGCCGCGTCTTGTGTTTTTCAGGCCGCGGCCTGAGCGGCTGACAGCATTTTCCAGCTTCGATTTTTATCCAATTTTGAACGTTTCCAACAGCCAAGTAACTCCCAAATCTCTATTTTAATTCCATAAAACATCCAATTAATCATTGGTAACAGCCATGGGGGTTGGTGGAATTTGAAATTCAAAGGTTGTCTCAAAACTCTATAAATAGGAGCCTAATGCTCACTTGTAAGACACACCATTTTTCATCCACAAAGCACTTGGCTGAAAAATACACCAAAAGGCTTGATAATTCCAGAGAGCTATTTCCTAGAGAGATCCCTTAGTGCTTAGAGAATAGGGGGAAATAAGCTTTTGGACAAAGGTCTTGAACCTTGTTCAAGTTGGTGATCCCCACTACTCTACACTTTGGTTGTGTGAGAGTTTGTTTGTGTTTTTCATTCTTGTGTTCTTCTTATTTACTTGTATTGTTATAGTATTGAGTTTGTAATCTTCCTCTTCTACATTTTTTTATTTACTTGTATTTTGAGCAATTGAGTTGTAATACTTATTTAATCAATATTATCTAGTCCATTGTATTCTTGGCATAGAGTTGTATTTTTGGTTTTTCCATATTTCCATTGAGCAATAAAATATATTCTCTAACACTCAATGTCACTGTAAAATTGGGAGAACTTCGAGGAATCTTGTCTCTCCCGATCCCTCTGGATAGGTTAAGGCTTCTGGTAGTTGATCTGCTGCTTTGTGGCCAGGAAGATGTTTTTCCGAGTGTCCACCAAGTCGGTGTACTCAGAGTATTGAAGAGTGTACTTTTCATCGGGAGTACCAATTCTCTTGTGCTTCTTGCCCTTGCCTTTCCCCTCCGATTTTGCTATCGCTAGGGGTCTTGCTGGGTGTTGTTGATTGGGTTGGAGCCGTATTTCCAGCTCTAAATGCAGGCTAAAAAATATTGTATCCAGTGGGAGCTGCTCCATAGCCAGAAGGAGCGGCACTAAAACCACCCTATGGAACGGCTAGGCTGTACTGTGGTGCACTCATGACACTCATTTGCACGAGAGTGTATGGCAAGAACTGAGGTTTCGGAACCACAACATTCAGGACTGCTCGAGCAGGGAGGGAAATTGGTCTTCTGATCTGGGCATCTTCCCAGTTGATATACTCTTGGGCTCGACGTATGAATTTGTCGAGCCTTTGGCATTCTCTCCACTGGAGGTCATCCCATAGCGGAGAACCTACTTTGATGCCAACCTATAAGGCCATCAGCTATTGGCCATTGTCGACCCTCTTGGTCCTGTCTGCTTCCTCCTTAACGCACTTGATGTAAGATTTAAGGGTCTGGAGAGGTCCTTGCTTTATATTGGCCAAAGCATTGACCTCAAAATTCACCTTCCGAGCAGCTATGAATTGTCTTCGTAAGGAGGTCGAGAGTTGTTACCATGAATGGATGGACCATGGTCGATGCTTTTTAAGCCATTCATCTGCTGGTTCAGTTGATTTCAATGGGAAGATGTGGCATTTGGCGTCCTTAGAGACGCGGTGAATTGACATCAATTGGTTGAACTTCAAGAGATGGTCGGTGGGATCTGTTCCTCCGCTGTACAGAGTGATGTCTATCATCTTGAAGCCTCAAGGAAACAAAGCTTCTACAATGCAGGGAGCACAAGGTCCCCATCTTCATCCTCTGAGTCAGAGTCATGGCCTTGTCTTTGAGCCATTTTAAGCATTATCCTCTTCAAATTCTCCAACTCCATGCAGATGTTGAGATTGGTTAAATAAAATGGTTAAGATTCAAGTTGCTCTAAATTGAAGGTTGTATCTATCTAACCCTAACTTTGTTTTGTGTTACTCCATTGTGTTTTCATTGTTAGTATTGATGATTAAATGGTCATAAGTTCATCTTATCATCATTTAATTACTTAGATTCTTATAATCAAGATAGTCATTTATACTATGAAACATGTTTCTTTGATTATCAAGATTTACATTCATACTTTGAATAAGGTTCTTGTTTAGCATTTAGGGTTTCAAATATTAAACTATTCCCATTATTAATTGTTGATTTGCAAAGTAAAAATCCATATATTCAGAACAGTGGATATGGTCATAATCTTTGTTGGCTCTTTGTGCCAAGTTATCTCTCCTCCGAGCATTAAGATTGTCTCGAAAGTCTGGTTGCTATCGTCTCCTAGGTAGTCCTCATGAGCTACTTTATGCCCGCGAGCACTCAAATCATCTTGCAGGTCGGGTTGTGCGTGGTGGTGACCACCGTCCTAGGGGTATCCCACTTTTATTTCCCCCTAGGAATCTACATATTCATTACTAACCAAGACGTTAATTCCTTATTCTCATTCAGCAGAGACATTTCTCCTATTGGCCCCTTGTCCGGAGTTTTTGTGAGACTGGCTAGGTACTGGAGGGATACCGACTCTAGGCCTAACATGGTCTCCTCTGCGACTCTAGCATCCTGGCGGTGTCCTCGGACACCATGATAGCGTGGGTCGTTGGCCCTCTTCTAAGCATGAATGGGCTCGGAAGCCCAACGAGTCCTCTTTCTCTTTTGAGAGGGCTCCCCTTCAACTTTCCCTTTGCCACGATCTTGAGGTGCATGCGGGGCTCCTACTTCACCTGGGTGCCCAAGTGGCACATAGCTGACGAATCTTGTGCCATGTTAGTGGGATGCTCGGGAGGCACGACCATTGGCGGAATAGATGACACTCTAGCTGGGTGCATGGGCAGCACGCCAGCTGGCTGCGTAGGTGGTACTTCGCCACGAGGGTCCACTTGCAGAACTTTAGCCGCCAAAGTGGCATTAATGGCATTAACCACCTCGTGTAAGGCAACGGTATTCCCCTCCTAGGCCTCAATTTTTTGTTGGGAGGAGATTTGACCCTTGAGAGCCACCACTTCTGGTGCTCCTCCATGTAAAAGGACTGAGAGTAGTTACTATCATAATAATTGCCTCCGTCCTCGTTGTCGTACTCGGCATTTTTGTCGTAACCATCCTCCTGGGCCACCTCCGGGTTAGCTGGTGGAGGTGGTATGCTGGTTCTCCCCCCTCACCAACGGTGGGAGGAGAGACATTGTCTTTTCTTTTGGTAGTCAACATTGCTAAATCTTGAAAGCTTTCTTCAAGCTCTCAATGAAAGCACCAAAATTTTAACTACCTTTTTCGCTATCAACTAATTAAAATAAACATAAAGAAAATGCAAGGAGAACAAATTTTTTACATGGTTTAGGTTATTGATTAACCTTGGTCCACGAGTCTATTGTATTATGATTTGAGGAAGCTTGAATGTTTCAAGCTTTAATGGAGTTCAGGCAGTTCTTGGCAATGCTCTGAATACAAAAGTGTGGATCATTTACATTGTGTGCCCTAGCCCTATTTGTAGATGTTACGACAATTAATGTAACACCCCAATTTGCTAATAAGGTTTAGGACCATGATTAGCGTGCCTGGAGGGCAATAAGTGAATTAATATGATAATATGTGAATTTAAATGAATATGTGATTAGAATGCATGTGTTAGGTGGTATAAATGTGCATGTGAGAATTGTACCACGTGAGTGTGGTAATATTAGTGTGATGCACATGCCGAGACGGTCCTAAGGAGTTAGTTAGTTTAAAAGTCACAACGGGACTAAATACCCGGCTTGGGAGGAGCCTAGGGGTATTCTGGGGATTTTTTAATTGGGTTCTTGTGAGTTAATGGTAATTGGCAATTTGGTAACTTGTGTAACAGTTAGTAACCATTGAGAGTAACAAGTTTGGTTGAAAGAAGTGCTAGAATTGTAAGAAAGTAGGAATGACAAAAAGGCCCTTGAGGTTTAGCTAGAAAGGGAAATTTAAGGAAGGGTAGGATGGTCAATTGGCTGGGGATAGATAAGCTTGAGCTGAAGGGAAGGATGGTTGTGACGCCCCATGTCACTATGGCTGCTCTGGAATGACGACTGACCCTACAAACCAAGACAAGTCTTTCCAGCGTGCTTTGTCCTCACTCGCACACTTCCTGGGAAAACTTCCCAGGAGGTCACCCATCCCTAGATTACTCCAGGCCAAGCACGCTTAACCATGGAGTTCTCAAGTGATGGGCTACCGAAAAGAAGATGCATCTTCCTGATATAGGTAGTACCCATCAATCCATTTAAGCCCTCTTCAACTGTGTAGTCCCATACCTACACAGTCTTAGAATCATTACACTTGACCTTCCCCAGGCGGTGTGGGATTGCACAGCTTACCCGGTCTTTCCCCTTACGGATCACGGGATTCTGACTGTCACCATCACCCCCCCTTACGGGCCCGGCGTCCTCGTCGGCCACACTTCCGGCTGGGTCAAGGCTCTGATACCATTTGTGACACCCCACGTCACTATGGCTGCTTTCTGGAATGACGACTGACCCTACAAACCAAGACAAGTCTTTCCAGCGTGCTTTGTCCTCACTCGCACACTTCCTGGGAAAACTTCCCAGGAGGTCACCTATCCCTAGATTACTCCAGGCCAAGCACGCTTAACCATGGAGTTCTCAAGTGATGGGCTACCTAAAAGAAGATGCATCTTCCTGATATAGGTAGTACCCATCAATCCATTTAAGCCCTCTTCAACTATGTAGTCCCATACCTACACAGTCTTAGAATCATTACACTTAACCTTCCCCAGGCGGTGTGGGATTGCACAGCTTACCCGGTCTTTCCCCTTACGGATCACGGGATTCTGACTGTCACAATTTGTAACGCCCTACTTCCTTAGAGCCGTTACTAAGTGAGTTTTAAGACAAAACAGTGTGCAATGAACTCGCTAACCGAGGTTTTGAAACAAAAGTGTGACTAATTAAAAGTTAAGGCTGTAATCTTAGAAAAACGCGTTGTTTCAATAAAAATTCTAGTATTAAACATTTGGGTTCCCAAAATAAGGTTTGAAAACTATTTACTTCTTTAAATAAGTTTACAATTGATCAGTTATAAAAATCATAGATTATTACAGCCATTTTCGAATAAACCCCCAACCAAAGCAGTCGGGCAGGCCAAACATGTACGCGTCGCTTCACGCTCTCCGTACTCATGGTTGGTTGACTCAGTCTTTGCCCTTACCTGAAACACGGAGCACCCGTGAGCCGAAGCCCAGCAAGAAAACTCATGCAGTTCATAACATATGCAAAATATACAGTTAATCATATCAGATAATCCACAAATAAACGAGTCAACCAGTAGACTAAGCAAACACGGTCATGCCGCCCCAGAAACCTTACCGAAGCCTGGGGTCTCGGTCCTTACCGTATGGATATCACACGTATCCCCTAGGTCCTACCCTGACCATAAGCATCCCATGTGCTAAGTGTTACTTCCGGCCCAGCTGCCGTTCTCGGCCTTGCCGCCCTCGGCCATAGCCGTTCATTTCACTATAATCACATATAGCATAAATCAAACAACATTCAAACAAATATCAATTCATTTAAATCTACACCCTAACATGTAATGCAATATAGGGCCGTGCCCTACAATCATCTCATCATGCAATATAGGGCCGTGCCCCGCAATCACACTATGGGCCCACGCCCTATCCTACGGGTGTTATAGTTTTCTTACCTTTCCATTCAATAGCTTAGATCACCTGACTCCTTAAGCACAATCCCACTCGAGCCTTAGCGCACACCTAGGCACAAACATAGGTCAAAGTAAACACTGAACCCCAAGTCCGAATACCTAGCCTTGGGACCAATCCCGAGCCCCCGGGAAGTCCTAAATCCCCAAAACAAAGTGGCGGAATCGAGCCCCGAACCCTAGGTCAAAATCCCTCATCAAAAACCCAAAAATCCACCTCTGTGAACAGTGCAGCACTACAGTGCTCAAAAGAGGGCGCTGTAGCGCTACAAGAAGAACACACCCCCCAGAACAGGGGCTAGCGCTACAGCGCCCACTGACTAGCGCTGTAGTGCTAGTTGCAGCCCAGTAGAACCCGAAAATCGTATCTTGTGATTTCCTTCAACCAATTCAACCCCAAACTTGCCCAAACCTTTTACAAACCCAAAATCAAGCTTATAAACACCTCACACACATTCCAAGCTTCCCAAGAACTCAAAACCCAAGCACAATCAACCCAAATCTCAAAATTCACCATGAACAACCCTAAACCCAGAAATTCAGTCAACAACAAAGTTAAAGGCTTAGAATTCTTACCATTGATGCAAATTTCGACCTTGATTCAACCCTAGACCTCCTTAGCTTGTTCATCATCAAAGCTTGCCCAGAAATTCCCTAAAATTCCCATCAACTCAGCTCAAAACACAGCTCAAACCATCAAAACCCTTAAAACTGAAATCTCTAAAACTTACCTCAAAAGTTGATGTGTTCTTGCCAAATCTTCAAGTCTAACCCAAGATCCTTGATGCTCAGCCTACCATTGCTCTCCACTAAGCTTTGCTCCAAGAAAAATGGAGAGGAATGGTGCAAAAATGCACAAACCGATCCTTTGGAGAACCCCTCTGTTTTTCTCTCTTTTCTTTCTTTCCTTTTTCTTTCTTTTCTTTCTTTCTCTCCACAGCCAACACTCTCTATAAATCCCACTAAGTGTATAAAGCCTCATAAATCAACCTTCTAAAAGCCAATTGACCAAAATGCCCTTCCTATTAACTCTAAATCCTTTTGTCCAAATAGGGCCATTTTAGTCATTTTACCCAATTCCCGCTAATCCTCAAGTGTCTCTAATATTTTCCCGGTGCTTTCCAACACCTGATAAACCACCAAATAAATATTCCTCGATATCAAAAATAAACGCCAATAAACTCAACAGATCCTATTTATACCCTAGGCTCGCCCCGAGTCGGGTACAAATTCCCGCCATGACTTTCCGCTAGCCTGTTCACTGGGATCGCCTCGAGTCACAAATCACAGATACGCCCACATACCACTGTGGTCTCAACAATCATCACATATCAATACAGTTATGCCCAACATGGCCAAATTACAATTATGCCCTTCTAACACGATCCGGGCCTACATGCATACTAATATACATAGTCATGCATCTCAGATAAACAACTAGTCATATAACATGCTTTAAATCATAATCATGCATTTAACTCATCAAAGTCACACATAAATCCCATCATGCCCTCCTGGCACGCTAATCAAGGCCCTTAAGCCTTATTAGCTAAATTGGGTCGTTACAATGGTTCACGTTACTCTTATTTGGGCAACTTAGTTTTACTGGAAATTGGAGGAAAATCAGAAGGAAAGGGGAAAAAGAAGAAGGGGCTGAAGTTTTGAGACCTAGGAGGAGATTCAAAGGGATTTGAGGCAACCAAAACCAGATTTAAGCTAGGACTACTCAGAGGTAAGATTTATGTTCTGTTATTGCTTGAGTTCAAGGTTGATTTCTCAAAGATTGAGTGTGGAATTTAAAGATAGGATGGCTAGTTTTTTTATTGAAATCCAGTTAGGACAATCAAGAGGAAAGAGGTTGGAGGCTGGAATTGAGAAGGGTTCAAGCCAGATTCTTGATTGAGGTAAGAGTTTGAACATGTTTATATTCTAGTTTCTGATGTGGTCTAAGATTTTAGAAGCAAGGTTTATAGTTTTCAAGCCATGGTTTAAGTTTTAGGAATTTGAAACTCAAGATGGGATTTTGGGTGTGATTGGGGTTGTTTGTAATGTTTATAGGTTGATAAAGGGTTTATTTGGGGTTTTGAAATGATTTTGGGACTTAGGTGCTTGCTTGGAATGATTTGGAATAGTTTTAGCTCGGGAAAAACGCAGGGAGAAACCTAGAAATCTGGGTTTCGCGAAGGAGCGCCGCGGCCCTGTTCTTGTGCACCGTGGCGCGATGCTGTTTCTTGGAAGGGGAAATGCTCTCTGACTTGCTGGGCGCCGCGGCCCTCTAGGGCAGCGCCACGACGCTAGGCTATTTTCAGGACATGGAATTTTGCAATTTTGATCTTTTGCTCCGGGGGTTCGAGGGATGTTTCCGATGTATTGTTTTAGAAATTTGGGGATTCTGAGCGTGTGGGATTGGTCCCGGGAAGTGGTTTTGGATTGGTTAGCATTAAAGGGTGTTTATATGTGTTGCGACTAGGTCCTTGGAGAGGCTCGAGTTAGAGGACTGTGCTCGCGGCCTTGGTGCATCGGGAAGCTCGGGATACATGTAAGAAAACCACTATTCCCACAGAGCTTGTATGCAGGGTTGAGCCCAATATGTTTGAATTGCAGGGCATAGCCCTTTGATTGAATTTGTTAGTACTCAGTATATGTTTGTTATGCTATGAATACGATTATGTGAATGTTCGGCGAGAGCCAGGAACGGCATAGGTCGTGATCGGCAAGGGCCGGGAACGGCGTTCGGCACGTTGAGTGCAAGGCCAAGTACGGCAAGGGGCCGGGAGCAGCGTTGAGCACGTGGAGTGCGAGTTTCCACAGTGAGACCCTAAAGGATACCTGGGATATCCTCATGGTGTGGACCGCGAACCCAGGGCCTGGTATAGCGCCTGGGACGGCATGGCCGTATGTGTTTATCCTATTGGTGGCCTAATTATATGCTAAGTGTTTGTTGTGTATATGTTATCTGCGTGTGAGGGTTTTCTTGCTGGGCTTCGGCTCACGGCTGCTCTGTGGTGCAGGTAAGGGCGAGAGGAAAGTCAACCAACCATGAGTATGGAGAGCGTGAAGCGGCGTGTACATGTTTGGCCTGCCTGGCTGCCACGACCAGTGGTTTTGGGAGATGGTTTTATTAAAACGTAGATTTTGTCGTCTAGTCGACTCAAACTTGTAAACTATATGTTATAAATATTTCTAAACACTATCTTGGGATCCCAAGTGTCAAATACTCAACGATTTGTTGTAAATGGAATTATTTTCAAAGTTTATTTCACTGCTATGATTTAATTACACTTTTGACCTAAAAACCTCGATTAGCGAGTTAACTGCACGTTTAAAACTCACTTTGTAATGGCTCTAAGGGAGTAAGGCGTTACAACTTGGTATTAGAGCGAGCCAAGGTTTATTGGTTCTGGAGATTGACCGAACATGTACGCTCGCTGTCAGTGACAAGCTCGACTCAGGGTTGGTTGGTATGAATGATTGATATGCTTGAATATGTGTTTAAATGCCCTGTTTGCCTGCTTGTTGTTATGGAACATGATGAATGAGTTGACATATGCATGAGATACTGATAGGGCCTGGCCCTTGACTATTGCATGATGAGATTAAAGCGTGCTGAATAGCATTGTTGTTGCATGTGGATGAATATTGGGATAATGGTTTGCATGCTGAGTGTATGTGGTTAACTGCCTAGATTGAATCTATATGTTATATCTGTTTATTGGCTTGTATGAAGAATGATGAGTGTGGATATACTTAGTTGTGATAAAATTTGGTAGCTGAATGCATGGCATTGTGGATTTGGCCTAATATGCTTTGTGTGTACATGATAACTGTGATTATTTGGATTTAGTTGTGGATTGGTTCAGAGTGGGAACCCCGGGGTTGAGGAGGTTGGTCGGCAGTGGCAGATGAATTCAAGTTGTTTATGCCTAGGATGGTTAAGTGGACTTGGTGTTGTTTTGTAGGGGGATTCTAGATAATAGTTGGAGATAGAGACCTCCATCTATCCCTGAAAGTCGCAGCAGTTGATCGCTAGTGTGTGAGCGAGTTGTGGAGTTTAATAGCTGAGACGGGATAGAGGAACAGTGGACTTCTCTGGGAAAGAGCTGCTTTGTGTGATTTGATAGTAAGGTTACCACTGTTGGTTTGTTGTGAGGATATGGACAGACAAGAGTATTATGTGGAAGGCCTAAAGGGTGTTGTTCTCTGATTTTGAGGGAAATATAAGTTGACAAAGAATTGGACAGTGGATGGGAAAAGTTAATTCCACCCTTGGTTAAGAGGGTGAGGGATCATGATTAAAGGGTTGTGTTAAATGTTGTGACAGAGGGATGCCTGGAAATGGTACTCGGGCTGAGATATTGGCATGATGGGTTGGAAAGAACTCAGATGGTGAATTGATAGAGGAGGTTATAAAGACATGGTTTGAACTGTGGAGACTGGTGGGCTTACGAGCTTGGTTTGGAATGATAGGGTAACAACAGTGTAAATCAATGGGTTTTGTGAATTGGGTAATTCATTTTGGGAAATTGATGTAAACGAATGTGGTTGGAAATGATGATGACCCATTTAGGGATTGAACTCTGGAATAGTCCAAAGTGTTCGGGCCGCTCCGATGTAAGAACTTATCGTCTGTATGTGGGTGGCGGAGAGGGCCATGTTGTTCAAAGATTCGAGGAGAGATGTATAGAGCATGAGTGCTAGAGCTGCAAATGGCAGTGCTTCCTTTGATGGAGTTTAGTGAGGATAGATTCTTGGTAATCGAGGCAGAAGAACCCTGGATGGTTCTGTGGCTCCTGGTGTTGCCAGAAAGGGGGGAAAATCTGATTGATAAGATAGTCGTCAGGATAGTGATGGAAACCAGTGAAGTTGTTTACTATGCACCAGAGGCAGGAGATGTCACCTGGGGGAATGTTGGGTGAGAGCATGGCTCCTACATAGAAGGTTTGGTATGTTAGGATGGATTTTCCATGCTAGGGGATGGAAGACTGGAATGCCTTGTTACATTTAAAGTTGAGGCTGGTTTTTCAGAATTGACTGGTTAACTGGAAGTTCACGTTTTTGGATATATAACAGGCTGGAAGGGTTCGGTACTGAGAGTGTCAAGACAGAATTGGACATAGAGAATATGTTTCAAGATACTTTGTGAGGGGCTGAGGAATATTAAGAGGAATTAGGAATTCCTGGAAGAGGAATTGAGGGCACAAGTAATAAGGGAGCTCGTGGGGAGAGTGATAGAGGTCGTCATATGAAAGTCTTGGCATGAGGCAGAATGGGAATAAATTCGTTAGGAAACAACTATGGATAGTGGAGAAAATCGATTGGAATACTTTAGTTGGACAGAATAAAAAACTAAGCTGACTAGTAGCGATTCAGATAGGTGTAGTAGGGAGGACTAGGCACGCTCCATAACTCGGCTACAGATAGATTCGGTATCAGGGGCATTATGAAAGATGATAGTGGTTTGACAAGGAAAAAAAAGACTACTGAGGCAGTTGAAGAAGTTTGACCTTGGGGTGAATCAGTTAGAGTATCGCACTATGGAAATTGTTAGCAGCATTTGATATGGATAAAGAGATTAGATGCCCGGATACTAGACAAGAAAATGACTCCGGGAGTTGATCTATGGTCTGGTTATCACCAGCTGGGGGTCAAGGAGTGAGACATTTCAGAAATCACAACTTATATTGGGTAGGGTGTGATGGATTGGTAACAAAGGTTCTTTTTAATTGGTTTAAGCGTTAGCGACTCAGGTGAGCTCTACAGATAGAAGTAATAGGAACTGTACGGGTGAATCTCCTTCGAGGTTTATGGATGGTATTAGGGACTGCTCCAAGTCGGAAGTAGAAAGCGAATGACTGCGCCGAAGATGTTAGCATTAAAGAAGCAGGGTCACAGGTAAAGCTCCATGAAGTGTCAGTTTGGTCTTGTCAGGGGTATTCAGAGTAATGCTACAAGAAGAAGGGAGGACATGCATGTAGAGGTTTGGTCTGAAGCCATAGAGAAGCTACTAAAGAACGTCTGAAGGATAGAGAGCAACAAGATTGGCAAACGCATTATCCACAACACAAATGTCTTTGCAGAAATCTACTCCAGAGATTGGGGGAAAACATCAGAACTTGAAGACAGACTGGATGGATAGTGTTAGATCAGGAGTTTAAAGGACAGAGTAAGAATTGATTAGCGCTTGGTAAAGCGGGGATATGCGTGTTTTGGGTTGGATAAACTGTTACAGTGCGAAGAAGCTAACTTTTGGTGAAAGTAGGAAACTGTGAGGGGTGCATCACAGGTTGGGGCACGCCCAGACCTAGACTGATGAGAGGAGGGATTAAAGCCTCGTGGAAGGTAAAGTGAGAACATGGTAAATTTATCTGATTAAATGGGTAGGCAGAGTACGCACCATAAACGGTAACGAGTATTTGGTCATTCGTAAGAAAGGTAACGCTGAGACCCAGACTTAGTGAAAAGTAACAGATGGGTGATTGGTGTTTGAAATCCTCGACTGAGGGGAATTTAATTGGAGGCAGAACTCCTAATTGAGAGACGTGTGTCAGTCAAAGAACAATGCCACGGATTGTAATGGAATGGACAAGGCAGTGACTGAGATTGGTGTTGCGTTAGTATGTAATGATAAGCGGGTGAGTATCTTTGGACTACGGAGTCGAAAGTGTTGGCTTTGGTTGAAACAAGGAAGAAGCCTGTCAAGGTAGTACAAGTTGGGATACCAGGATCGGATGAAAGATCCAATGAGAACTTGGCGTAGAAATGAGAATCCTGAATGGATAACACTCCACCTCCTAGGGTATGTTGTATCGGGAGGGCTGAGCAGGTGACAGAATTTAGTATCTTCCTTTGGACACAGGAGGGTAAAGTGATGTGGTGGTGTATCACAGGAGTAGACCACGTTAGACTATAAGCAAGATGTTTGGACATGAAACGTTTTAACTCAGCTGAATGAGTTAAGGTAGTTGGTTCAGGTGAACTGGTAATAGGGTAGAACGTCGATGGTATTGAATCGAGACCCTATGATATTTTAAGTCCTGGAAAGGAACTAAAGAACAAAGAAAATAGAGTAGGAACCTAGAATTATTGGTGGAATGCAAATGGAATAACAGTATGAAAGCTTAACAGATATCTTAAGGAGTTAAGCGTTGAGTATGCGAATACTTGAGATGTTAAGGAAGTGTAATCCTTGATTAGTGATTCCTGGTGACAAATACTGGCGTCTAGTTAAGGTAACCCGAATATAGGACTTGGTAAGAGGTGAAAGATAGTGAATACTACAATTTAGTATTGGTTCAGAGGGAAAGCCAAAGAGGATGATGGAATTCTTAAGGCAGGAGTGTCTGCCTATCTAGAAGAATAAAATAACTTGTACATTGTTAAATTTTGGGAAATAAAGTTCCGGGATAAGAGATTTGAGTCTCTCTAAGTAAGAGCAGACAAGAAATAGAATGGTGTTTAAAGAAAGAAAGGGGAGTTCTGAAATTTATGTGGAATCAGGAGTAAGACAATGAGGTGGTCATTGTGAGCTAAGCAGACCCTAAAGTTTCAGCAGGGTTGTGGTGTAAGCAGAGGGCTTACGAAGGTATAGCTATTAGACAAGATCTTGTGGAACAACATTGTTACTCTTGTAAGAGTATGGTCGAGGAGTAGAGTAAAAGCGGTGGACTTTGAAAATTATAGTCAGAGGTACGGGGTGTACTGTCTTGCGGAGCAAGACCATTGCCTTGGTTAAAGTACTGCAGAGGAACAGCAAGGTTGAAGAGGTGACGTGGGAGCTTGAGTCCGATATGCGGGAGCGGCATCCCGAGTTGTTCAGGTAATTTCGAGGACGAAATTCTTGTAAGGAGGGGATAATTGTAACACCCCAATTTTCTAATAAGGTTTAGGACCTTGATTAGCGTGCCTGGAGGGCAATAAGTGAATTAATATGATAATATGTGAAATTAAATGAATATGTGATTAGAATGCATGTTTAGGTGGTATAAATGTGCATGTGAGAATTGTACCACATGAGTGTGGTAATATTAGTTTGATGCACGTGCCGAGACAGTCCTAAGGAGTTAGTTAGTTTAAAAGTCACAACGGGACTAAATACCCGGCTCGAGAGGAGCCTAGGGGTATTCTGGGGATTTTATAATTGGGTTCTTGTGAGTTAATGGTAATTGGCAATTTGGTAACTTGTGTAACAGTTAGTAACTGTTGTGAGTAACAAGTTTGGTTGAAAGAAGTGGTAGAATTGTAAGAAAGTAGGAATGACAAAAAGGCCCTTGAGGTTTAGCTAGAAAGGGAAATTTAAGGAAGGGTAGGATGGTCAATTGACTGGGGATAGATAAGCTTGAGCTGAAGGGAAGGATGGTTCATGTTACTCTTATTTGGGCAACTTAGTTTTACTGGAAATTGGAGGAAAATCAGAAGGAAAGGGGAAAAAGAAGAAGGGGCTGAAGTTTTGAGACCTAGGAGGAGATTCAAAGGGATTTGAGGCAACCAAAACCAGATTTAAGCTAGGACTACTCAGAGGTAAGATTTATGTTCTGTTATTGCTTGAGTTCAAGGTTGATTTCTCAAAGATTGAGTGTGGAATTTAAAGATAGGATGGCTGGTTTTTTATTGAAATTCAGTTAGGACAATCAAGAGGAAAGAGGTTGGAGGCTGGAATTGAGAAGGGTTCAAGCCAGATTCTTGATTGAGGTAAGAGTTTGAACATGTTTATATTCTAGTTTCTGATGTGGTCTAAGATTTTAGAAGCAAGGTTTATAGTTTTCAAGCCATGGTTTAAGTTTTAGGAATTTGAAACTCAAGATGGGATTTTGGGTGTGATTGGGGTTGTTTGTAATGTTTATAGGTTGATAAAGGGTTTATTTGGGGTTTTGAAATGATTTTGGGACTTAGGTGCTTGCTTGGAATGATTTGGAATAGTTTTAGCTCGGGAAAAACGCAGGGAGAAACCCAGAAATCTGGGTTTCGCGAAGGAGCGCCGCGGCCCTGTTCTTGGGCGCCGCGATGCGAGGCTGTTTCTGGGAAGGAGAAATGCTCTCTGACTTGCTGGGCGCCGCGACCCTCTAGGGCAGCGCCGCGGCGCTAGGCTATTTTGCAATTTTGAGCTTTTGCTCCGGGGGTTCGGGGGATGTTTCCGATGTATTGTTTTTGGAATTTGGGGATTCCAAGCGTGTGGGATTGGTCCCGGGAAGTGGTTTTGGATTGGTTAGCATTAAAGGGTGTTTATATGTGTTGCGACTAGGTCCTTGGAGAGGCTCGAGTTAGAGGACCGTGCTCGCGGCCTTGGTGCATCGGGAAGCTCGGGATACAGGTAAGACCGCTGTTCCCACAGAGCTTGTATGCAGGGCTGAGCCCAATATGTTTGAATTGCAGGGCATAGCCCTTTGATTGAATTTTTTAGTACTCAGTATATGTTTGTTATGCTATGAATACAATTATGTGAATGTTCGGCGAGAGCCGGGAACGGCATAGGCCGTGATCGGCAAGGGCCGGGAACGGCGTTACGGCACGTTGAGTGCAAGGCCGAGTACGGCAAGGGGCCGGGAGCAGCGTTGAGCACGTGGAGTGCGAGTTTCCACAGTGAGACCCTAAAGGATACTTGGGATATCCTCACGGTGTGGACCGCGAACCCAGGGCCTGGTACAGCACCTGGGACGGCATGGCTGTATGTGTTTAGCCTATTGGTGGCCTGATTATATGCTAAGTGTTTGTTGTGTATATGTTATCTGCGTGTGAGGGTTTTCTTGTTGGGCTTCGGCTCACGGCTGCTCTGTGGTGCAGGTAAGGGCGAGAGGAAAGTCAACCAACCATGAGTATGGAGAGCGTGAAGCGGCGTGTACATGTTTGGCCTGCCTGGCTGCCACGGCCAGTGGTTTTGGGAGATGGTTGTATTAAAACTTAGATTTTGTCGTTAGTCGACTCAAACTTGTAAACTATATGTTGTAAATATTTCTAAATACTATCTTGGGATCCCAAGTGTCAAATACTCAACGATTTGTCGTAAATGGAATTATTTTCAAAGTTTATTTCACTGTTATGATTTAATTACACTTTTGACCTAAAAACCTCGATTAGCGAGTTAACTGCACGTTTAAAACTCACTTAGTAACGGATCTAAGGGAGTAGGGCTTTACAATTAACTCCCTTAATGGAGATTTATCACAAAAAAATCACACTTAATTAGGGCATAAAAGCTAATAAATACACATTCACGTAATTAAGAAGGTGGTGGGCCCGTGCGTATCACACTGGGCCCATTTATGAGTTTACAGCCCACAATGTTTTGGGGGTAACACGTCCCTGATAGTGTCAGGGGGAGCTGCACGTTTTCCCATGTCAGGTGAAGTAGTGAGACATACTGCTTCTCGCATGTACGGACTCAACATCAAGACTTGAGAGAACAAAAATGTCGTACAGTTGTTTGTGGTTCATGGTTGATGTGCATGACACCTGTCACTTTATTCCTGGCCCCGAGGACAACTCTCCAGACTTGAAGGGCTGGATCAGAAAAGGAGATGGGAAGAACTTGATGACAGTCCTCGAGACGTAACTAACATGAGGACATTCTTATCCGGAGGCGGATCACAACAGGTGGGGAATGGCTTACTTCCTTAGCATTCATGGAGCTCAATTACTCTCTAATGATTTCCAGGTGTCAGTTGCTGGAAACACGGACAACCTTCTTATTATAAGATATTTATTTAAAACTGATAGTTTTTAAGATAAAGTTAATTTTGAATTAACTCATGTTTATTTTGGCGTAAATATATTGTCTTAAAATTAATTAAATAAGCAAATGAGAAAATTAGGGATATACCCTTGTGGCTCGCACCACTCACTGAGCCAGACAGTGAGTGGCACCACATGTAGATATTTCCTGTCCCTGGGATAGATCTCATGTGATAAGTACATCTAGAGAGCCTAAAATAAACTTGTGAATCTGACGTGGCCACACATGTCCTTGTGTGTTAGAGGATCGGCTTGGAAGGCTAAGGTGTGAGATTTTATAAGGACAGGAAGATCGTTGATTTTACTAAAAGACTCAAGGACACTTGATAGGCTACGATAGGTAATCTCTATTCCTTGTATGTGTTATTTAATATATCTATATATGTATGATCCTGACTGGTATTAACAATTTTTTAAAAATCTCTCCCTAAACATTCCACTTCATATATTGATATTTTTCTTATTTAATACCAACATGCAGTTGTAGCAGAGTTTCATGCCAACTCTTCATTTCACCTATTGGCCTTGGCAAGTTGTTCCCAAAGTACGATTTTCAAGTTCTACCATGGATACATACCTTGTTGGGTCATAGTACCATTGTTGTGGTTGTCGAGAAGACATTCCCAAGTCTTGAGGAGGTGTCAAAGAGCTTCCTTCATCATTTTTAGTTAGATCTTTGTTTTGAGGCCTTTTATTGCTTGCTGGGGAAATTCTTCTTCAACCTAAGGATTGGGTTCGAATTCTTCTGGTACAATCAAAAGAGTGTTGTTCCTACAAGGTACTTATGTGGGTTTGGTATTGGCAGCCATTATTTCTAAAAAAAAAAATTTTAAGGAGGAAAAATCTATCGCTTAACATATGTGGGTCTGGTATTGGTGTCCATTGTTTCTAAAAAGAATTTTTTTTTTGAGGAAATATGAATTACTTAACACTCTCACTGAAAGCACCAAACCATTGATGCAATTTTAAAATTTACTTACATCCACAAGTCACTTTTATTGATATATTCCGTGTTAAAGCTGAGAAGCAATTTCTACAGAGTTTGAGTGCCAAAAGTGAGCATGAAAAAATAAATGGCTAACAACCAGCTCTATTTATAGGAATGACCTCGAATTCTCCTCCCATGATTTTAGAGAAATGTTACAAGATATTTCTTTTTGAATTCACATTACACATAACAATGATCAAATAAATGTAAATTCCTATTTGTTTCCTTAAAAAGAAAAACCTTCGTTTAAATTTAAATCCTCATATTTTTAGGCTATAACGTCCTTTCGAGCAAACGCATGCACATATGAATTCTATGAGCTGAAGCAGTGAACTTCTACCCAACCTGACCCTCTCGACCTTTATAAAAGTTTTTCGATTCTATCACGAGTCATTGTGTGTTGTAATCTACTCCTTAGCCGTTTAAATGCTATGCTTAAAAGATTGTGGTATTCTTCTGTCCAAGCTTACTTTAAATATTTTCCGAGCTGATTTAATTGTTCTAAAAAATTGGGTATGACAACAAATGTATAATAAATGATGTTAAGTTGGTGTCTAGTAAGACTAACTTTTTCTCCCAATATTTACTTCTATAATAAGATTTTTATAATTTATGAAATGTTGTAAAAAGTTTTAGTTTCAATTTTTAAAAGTTTTGTTCTGTGTTAAATTTATTTTATCAATATTACATAAAGTTAAAGAATTCAATTATCACCATTTTTAATTCTATTTCCCAAGCTTTTTTTCATTCTAAATGTGTATTCTTCATATATACATCTTATTTGGTCGAATTCTGTGCAAGTATATATTATGATTTTTTTACATTTTACTACATTTGTTATTAAATCTTACAATCCTTTTTCTTATTACACTATAGTAAAATAAGTCTACAGCGATGAATTTTTTCGTCGCTGTAGGATCGTATGTGTAGCGACCTACATCGACGAAAAAATGCAGACGTCGTAGTAGGGTTTTGCTGCAGCGACGACATGTCGGTCGCAGTAGGAAATCCATTTTTTTGGTTGAACTAAGATATTACGACAACATGTCGTCTCTGTAGGAGGTTGTAAATTTTGAAATTTTGAATTTCATAACCTCCTACAACGACCACATGTCATTGCTTTAGGTCCATGGACCGCCAACATCTACAGCAACATCATGTCGTCACTGTAGAGTGTTTGAGTTTATATACCTACAGCGACGACATGTCATCACTGTAGGTTCACATAATCTTAGATTTTTGTGTTCAGTGAGCACCCTACTGCGACAACATGTCGTCACTGTAGGTATATAATTTTTTTAAAATTTAATTAATTATATTAATTAAAATTTATTTAATAAAATATTAAATATTAGTTAAATAATAAAACCAATTTATTATTAATAAAATAATATTTAATATTAATATGATATCAAGATAAAAATAATTTTGTTCAACTTAGTACAAACATAAGTAGTATAGTCTCCAAAATGTAAAAAACAACACAAATATTAAAAAATGTAAAAAAACAACAGAAAATATTAATAAAATTAAAAGAATAATATTACCAAATTAAATGTTATCTAAATTAATCACAAAGTCATCATCATCGCCGGGCTCCTGTGGTGGTTGTGGCTAATGTGGCTCTTGTGGTGGAAATTGGACCGAGCCTGGAAAGTTCGCCATCATGGACTGCATCATATTCATGTCTAAGTTTACAAGCTAAAATTGTGGAGCTTGGATGTTCGGATTTGTACCTTGCATAAATTTTTGCATTTGTTGGAAGTTGTTCTTCTGGGTCAAAATGGCTTGACTGAAGTGTTGAACCATGGACTGGAAAACCTCAATTGGTACCATTGGAGGGCCGACTGTGGTGGACGTAAATGGTGATGCCTCTAACTGTGAAAAGGATCTGGTGGCACCAGAGGCAAAGGTACTAGTGCCCTTCAACTTGCGTCCAATACCTCGGTTGTGGCCACGACATTGACCAAGTACCTTTGAGACGACTTGTGTCTAATCGACAGAGGCACTTCCTTCTGAAGATTCAGATTGAATTGAGACTAAGTATGGACTTCTTGCTACAAGGCACCCTCCAGTTTAGAAACAAGACAATTAAAACATAATATAATTAAATAATAAACATATATATAAAACTTAGAAAGTTACTTACATATGCATCCTTATCATACGTGTTCACCCATCCACATATTGGATGATTATGCATGCATGAAATGTAACGACCCAAAATTATTAATAGGGCTTAAGGGCCTTGATTTGTGTGCAGGGAGGGCATAACTGGATTATGTGTGATTTAAATGATTAAATGCATGATTATGTGATAAGCATGCTTATATGATTATTTGGATATATGAGTTGCATGATTATGTGTATTAGTATGCATGTAGGCCCTAATTAGATTATAAGGGCATATTCGTAATTTTGGCACATTGAGGGCATAAATGTATTATTTGTGATAAATTGTTGAGACCACATTATTATGTGAATATATTTGCAGCTTGTGAGCAGTTTAGCGGAAAAGTCACTGAGGGGATTTATACTCAGCTCGGGGGAGCCTGGGGGTATTTATCGGAATTTGGGAAATATATTGGAGGCTATTTGATATTGAGGAAACTAATTGGTGATTAGTTAGGTGTCAGGATGTAAGCGGTAATTATTAGGGACACTCGAGGAATTAGCGGGAATTGGGAACAAATGACTAAATTGCCCTTGGAGTGCTTTAGGGATAGATTTTAATGGGAGGGAAAAATTGTCATTTTGTTGGTTAAGAGGTGATAAGGGTGTTTTCCTGCCTTTATGACTTAGTGGGAAGTGTAGAAACAAGTTGAAGCTGAAAGAAAAGAAAAGAAGAAGGAAAGAAAGAAGGAAGAAAAACAGAGACACTCTTTTTCCTCTCTTATCGATACATTGTTCTCTTCCTCACCTTGAGGATTTTTGAGGCTGTAACTTAGGGGAAACTCAGGCTAGAGCTTGGGGCTAGGGACCTTGGTGAAGTTAGAGGATTTAGCATGGATTAGCCACTTAATCAAGGGAACTAAGCTTTGGGAACTGAGGAGTTAAAAGCTGGAAAGGTTTGGAGGATAACCTAGGGTCGATTTCCCCATCAAAGGTGTACGCTAGGGTTCGGACAGGATCGTGCTTGAAGGTCGATTTCACTATTCAAAGCCATTGGAATCAAAGGTAAGAAACTGCACCCAGTTATGTGGTTATGTGGGGACTAAGAGTTCCCTTTACTTGTATATGATGTCATAGGTGCTATTATGCCATGGAGACATGTGATAAACGTCATGGCCACTGGTAGCTGAGGTTAATAAAACAATCACTGAGCTTGGCCTAAGCGAGCCAGAGTCAGTGGGTTGAACACTGCGCTCGGCCTAAGTGAGCCGAAGACAGTGACTTATATAGAGGGTGCGACCTAAGGGCGTCGACCCTAGATATTGTGTGAAATGTTTATTGATGTTGGCTTGTAAATTGATATCACTGTTTACCTGAGCAATATGAACTATTTGTATCTGATTGATTATTCATGAAATATCTAACTGTTGTTTATCGTACTATGTATTATAGTTTTCTTCCTGGGCCTTGGCTCACGAGTGCTACGTGGTGCAGGTAAAGGCAAGGGCAAGGTGGACCAGTTCTAAGTTGGAGAGCTTTGAGGCTGAATGTACATAGTCAGCTTATCGGCCGCCACGGCCGAGGAGTGGTACAGGACGGGAGAAGCCTAAATGTATGTTTTGCCCTTAGAGTGGCCAGTAGTTGTACATATATCCTGGAATTTTGTAAACTATCCTTTAAAATTTATTTCTTTTGGAATCCCATGTATAAAATGTTTATTTAAATGAAATGCGTCTTTTATGACCAAAATCTTTTAACCCTAGTTCAATTATGTAACACGTTTCTAACTAAACAACTTGGTTAGCAAGTCTTGCACCTTTATAAACACACAGTGTAACGGTCTTGGCTACCCAGGGCATTACATGGAACGTATCAATAATGTTGGGCAGTTCCTTAGTCTGAAGATTCATCTTTAGAAAACAAAATGTAACAAGATATCGGTTGAATATTGAAATTATTATTAAGATAACTGAAAATATTTCAAATTATCTACATATTTTTATTTACCTTATTAAATCGAGCAGAAGCATAAGAGGTCAATCCATGGAGACTTGAATACTTCTGTTTTTCTCGGTTTGCACATTTGCCTTTGAGCGTGCCATGTACTGTGGAGTGGTGAAAATGTCAACCAACTTCTGCCAACTCTCGTTGTTTTCCTTCGGTGGATTCTTTCTGGCTATCTCGATATCATCATACCCTTCATTTTCATCGAAGTATTTTTTTCTTGCGACCTTTTCTATCCTTGTAGCGATCCTGAAACTCTCGCTCAATGCCAGTCTCTATCAGTCGCCACTCAGGGAGAGCTGGGGGAAGAATGAAAAATTCCTTAAAAAAATTAAATCTTGTTAGAATTTCAAAATTATACCAAACATTACGTGTGAATAAGTTGATAAATTTACCTCTATCTTTTGCATCAATCCTATCTTTTGTTCATTCGGAACACTCTGTCACGAATCATAATATAATGGCAAATGGTAACCAATAAGGTTACCAATAAGTCTCATGAACAATGTCCCAAAATCACCAAATGCTTTGTAGGTTCCCTCATTCAGATCAAATTCTAGAGTCGACGGACCTTTATTGTCCTCAATGAGCTGCTGCAACTTTTTTGAACGAGACCGATCTCTTATTTCCGCGGGAGCCGTTGCACATTCTAATTAAACAATAAAATTAAATTGAATAAAATAATAACAAATTTTCATTTGTTGATAAATCATAGAATAATTATAGTATATTACCTGTCTCACAGGAAGTAGGCACCCACGTAGGATCTAGAGGAGGATCACCCGTTCCATCACCCCCATGAGAACGAGCAACAGTAGCAGACATATCTTTATAGTTTATATAATTATTAACTTTAAATCAATTATAAAATAATAGTAATAAAATATAGGGCATCCACATTAAAATTTTGGTATTGCATTGGAAATTATTTAAAAACAAACATTGTTGAGAAAAGTCATATATTGATTGAAAAATCTTGAAATTAAAACATACACATTAGCATACAATAATAATATTGACAAGAAAATATTATTCCTCATCAATGTCAATTCCTACATCATCATCTGTACGTTGTACATCATCTTCACTAATATCGTCATCCTCATCGTCATTGATGAAATAATCATCCACATCCAGAACAGATCGAGATGTTTCCTTAATTATGCTAGTGTTACCAGGTCGGTCCAAAGGCATAACCTCCAACTCTCATAATTCCACAATGAGTACAAAAATTTGATGAAGTACTATCATGCATGGCATCGACCTCTTTATCATCATCGATACTTGGATGATCCCAAATCTTTCGATGATTAAATTCTTCTACTACTCTCCAATTTTGTTTCTTGAAGGATCTTCCAAGTAGAAAAACTGCTCATTCTTGTACAATTAAGAATTAATCATGATACTAGCGATGTTATTCTTAGTCACATTTCAGCCCTTGCTTACATCGGTGTCGAACCATTTGCATCAAAATAATACTACCAAGTAACCATGGGAATAGCATAACTCCACATTCTCCTCAAGTTGGCCATAGAAAGTGAAACCATCGGTTCCTGGCACCTAAACTCCAATATTTTGAGTGGTACGTCTTTCATCACGACTATGTACCAAAAATTTCACATTGTTAACAATGCAAGAAGTGTAGGAGTATGATTATGATTGGACCCATTTGCTAAAGAAAATAATTCATCTGTATACTCAGTTGACTCTACTTGATGTAGATGACACATTTATAGAGTATGACAAAAAAAACACAATGGGATGAGTATTAATCGATTGGAGTTTCATAACAAGTCTACAGTTTTGATAATTTACCTTCAATTTAAATTAGCTACGGAAATATTTTTGAAGATTTATCCTTGGATTTTATCGAAGTCATTCACTGCAGAGCACATGGATTAAGGTAAGATGATACTTGGAGTTTATTTTAATGAATTCATCTACAACAACTGGGCTACTTACTCCATATATGCTTGGATTTCAGGGCAATTGCTGAGTACAAATCACTCTGCCTCTTTTCAATGAAGATAGTCAGGGATATGACTTTATTTTTTCTACTTGGACGACATTGTGATTCAAAAACTTATAAGTTCCTTTTAGGAATAAAACTATTTGCATTTCTTTCTGGACGATTAAATTTAGTCTCTACGCCTTGAATATATTGCGAACAAAAAGCCAAAGCCTCATCAGCAATATAACCCTCTGCTATAGAACCTTCAGGGCGCTCCTTATTCCTGACATAATTTTTCAAATTCTCCATATATCGCTCAAACGGATATATCCACCTCATGTAAATTGTTCCACTTAGGATATCTTCTTGTGGTAAATGAAGAATTAAATGAATCATTATGTTAAAAAATCTAAAGGAAAAATTAACTCCAACTTGCACAAAATTTGTATCACTTGATCTTTTGTGTTCTCCATGTCCTTAACAACCAATGTACGAGCACAAATTTGCTAAAAGAAATTGCAAAGTTCAACGATTGTGTTTGAAATAGACTTATCCAAGTAGCCTTGACCTCCTACTTGCAACAAAAATTGCATAAGGGTGTGACAATCATGCAATTTCAACCCAACAATGTTGCCATCATTGTCAGTTACTTTCTTAGAGAAATTTGAACCGAAGGCATCAGGAAGTCTAGCTCCTTTTATGAATTGACAAAAAAACTGTTTATCATCTGGTGTTAAGGAGTACATAGGATGTGGTTTGATCAACTTTGTACCATCTTCCTTGAGGTGAAAATCTTCTTGAATACCCCAATTCCTCAAGTCTACTCATGCGTTGGTGGTGTCTTTAGATTTGTCATTCATAAGAAAAGTACCGAGTAAATTGTCGCAAATTTTTTTCTCTATATACATCACATCTAAATGATGCTTCAGTTCAAGTTCTGTCCAGTTATCAAGTTCAAAGAAAATACTCTTTTGACTCCAATTAAGCTCTTTTGGATCTCATTTTCTTTTCACAACTCCAAAACTGACATGTTTACCCGACAAACGATTTGGAACATGCGCTAATTGTTCGAGTATATTTTCACTACTGAATTTTCTTAGAGGACGCCCTTTTTCATAATTCCCACATTAATAAGTGACTCTTCCTCCACTTATGCGTAGAAGATAAGAATCTTCTATGACCAACATAAGTCGTCTTCCCAATTACTCAACATGAACGATTGTCTTCGTTGCATGAAGGGCATGCCATATATCCTCGGCCACTCTAACCAGATAAACTACTACAGTCCAAAAAAATCATTGATAGTCCATAATAGTGCTGCACATATTCTGAATACATTGTTCATTGCGGCGTCTCTGTTTTGAACTCCTTCATCCCACAACTCCTTCGATTCATCTACCACATGCCTCAAAAAGACATACATGTCCTTCCTAGATGATTTCAGTCCGGGAATCAATAAGGTCAACAGGAATGATGACTCTTTCATGCACAACAAAGGAGGCATATTGTATGTGCAGAATATTACCGACCACATGCTGTAAGACAGACTCATGTTACCAAATGGAATAAAACCATTAGCAACCAAACCCAATCGAATGTTTCTGGGTTCTTTGGTAAAATCTGGATTTCTGGAATCAAATTGTTTCCAAGCACCCCCATCAATAGGATGGTGAATCACACCATCTTCTTTTGATCATCCCATACTATGCCAGGTCATATCGTTTGCTGTATGCCTTGAACCATAAAGACGCTTTAGCCTAGGAGTCAAAGGGAAGTACTACAACACTTTATGAGTGACGTTTTTCCTCTTTCTATCTTTGTCAACCCACCTGCTCTCAGCACATACAGGACAACTCTGTTTTTGGGAATTCTTCTTCCAAAACAAACAACAATCATACTTGTAAGCATGAATTGAATGATAACCTAACCCTAACTTCCTCATTTTTTTCTTAGACTCATAGTATGAAGCCGAAATGTTATTCTCCTTCGGGAATGAAAATTTCATAAACTTGAAAAGTTCATCAAACAAACTATTTGTCCATTTCATAACATTCATGTGCAACATCTTCGCCAAGAAGTTCAAGGAAGTTAACCAAGTGCAACTAGGGTATAACTCAGCTTCAACCACTTAAAATAGGTCGTCAAATTGATTCTTAGCACTACTGGCACCACCATCTAAAATTCCTTCATTTACGTCTTCTTCGTTAGTGTCTTGTTCACCAATAACATCATTGATGATGTCAATCATCTCATCAGTCACTGGAGCTCCGTCGTCCACAACTGGAGCCATATCAATTTCAACGTGGTAGGTGCACTTCACGTATCACTGTAGAAACCCATATCTCTGTATGTGAGCTTCCACCACATCCAGTTTCTGACTCAACATATTGACACACTGAATGCATGGGCACCTCACCTCTCCCGAAGCATTCACATGATTCTTGGCCATTTGTATAAATGTTTGAAGGCCATTCCAAAACTCATCATAGTTACGACGTTTATTAGTTATCCAACTCTTGCCAATCGTCATAACTGATTCAAGTGGAAAATAAATTATCATAATGTGATAATCATAAAAAAAATCACTTTTATTTGGTAATTTTTTTTTTATCACCAAATGACTAATTTTTTTTAAGTAAATTATGATATCTTATTGAATATTATGAATAAATTATAAAACTTTATGAATATATATTATCAAATTTAATAATTTATTATAAAATTAATTAAATATACAAATATTTAATTATAAATTTATAAAGTCATTATTAATGATTATTATTGATTTTCACTTTTTCATTCTTAGAGATAACAATAGAGTTTTATACTTGTAAAAAAAATTTTTTAAGGGTTTATACATTTTTTAACCCTGTATTTTTTCTGATTACCTGTTTGAACCCTGTGTTTTAAAAAATTCATATTTGGACCCTATATTTTGTAAAATTGTTCAAATAGACCCCTAAACTCAATTTTGATAAAGAAAAAATTGAACATAACAACACAATTTTTAAGCAGAATGATTTTATTTTTGTTCTGAATTGTTAGTTTGGTGAATTATTTGTGATTTCAGTTGAGAAAACTGTAACCAAAATCGGGTTTAGGGTTCTATTTGAAAGTTTTTAGAAAACATAGGGTCCAAAAAATAATTTGTCAAAACACAGGGTCCAAATAGGTAATGGGACAAAACACAAGGTCCAAAAAGGAATAAACCCTTAATTTAATTTTCACTTTATAATTTAATGAATATTTATTATCAAATTAATTAAATATACAAATATTTAATAATAAATTTATAAAGTTGCTATTAATGATTATTATTCATTTCCACTTTTTAATTTTTAAAAATAATAATAGAGTTTTAAACTTATAAAATTATTATTTTAATTTCAACTTTATAATTTTATGAATATATATTATCAAATTTTATGAATATATTATAAAATTAATTAAATATACAAATATTTAATTATAAATTTATTAATTTACATTTAATGATTATTATTAATTTCCATTTTTTAATTTTTAAAATAACAATAGAGTTTTATACTTGTAAAATTATTATTTTAATTTCCACTTTATAATTTTATGAATATATGATAACTCCATTTTAGTGTCGTTTTAGGATGTATTTTTGTGGTAATCTTGAGTATTTATGTTTGTTTTGTGCAAGATTACGTTTTTGTTTGTCTTTGTTGTAGGACGGTGCGTTGAATCACGAGTTAAATGCTAAAAGAAGAGAAAATGGTGAGGAAATAGAGCTTTTGGTGGTTTTTAAACTCGAACTGGTGATAAGGAGGAGTTAAAATAAGTTTTTGATGAATGAATGATGTTGAAAGGCTAAAATTTAAAAATAATGGAATTAGAGTCGCGACAAGGGCTTAAGGGTCGCGACTCTAGTCAAGTCAGAGGCCGAAGATTGCTGAAGGGAGTTAGAGTCGCGACTTGCTCTTATAAGTCGCGACGCTAGTGGAAGTCAGAAGCAAACTCAGGTGGTGCATCTACACGTGGGTCGCGACTGGGGTTAAGAGGATCGCGACGCCTAAAGACTGAATCGGACTTTGAATGGACTTAAAAATGACACAAACCGCAACCTAGGAATCGCCAAGTTGTGGCCCACCTATGTGAAAAAAAGAGATTTCAGTGTTTTCTTTAGTATAAATTCATACTTTAAGGTTTAATTAGGGGAATGTCACATTTTAATTACGAGTTTAGAGATTAAATTTGATTATGAGATTAGTTTTTTCTGCATTTTCATATTTTTTATTTATTCTTCAAGTCTTTGAATTTTATGTTTATAAATAATTATTTTGTTGTTTTAGTCATGTCTGATATGAACTAAACACTTCTATCTAGGGTTTAATGTAGTCACTTGGATTTCTATTTAATCTTATTATGATGTTCTATTGAGTCTTCTTCTTTATTCTAATCTATATAATGTTTGCTTAATGCTAGTAAATACTTGATCAATATTTGCTTGATTTATGATTTTGATTCAAAATTCGAAAAATGAGAATTGAATATGCTATCGTTATATAGACATAGGTTACATATTGGACGAAAGTACTTGTATGGCTTGTGTAGTAATTAGGTTTCTATGCTTAATGTCTGCTATATGTTTAAGTTTATCACAGAGATGTAGAAAACCTGCATATAGGTTGAGATCTTATATCTTGAAAAAGAATAGGAATCGTTTTTTTCTTAACCTGCTATTAGAATAGGAATAATGAAATTTAGAACTGATTAATAAAATTAATAGAATGAAAAGTTGATGAAGTTAACACCCTAGATTTTTTAATTATTGAATCAATCTTCATTCTTGCAAAGTTTATTTTAATTTTAAGTCTTAGTTTAAAAATCACTTTATTTTCGACAGCTATATAGAAATTTAAAAGCATTTATTGGTAATTGATTGATAGTCCTTGAGAGAATGATACTTTATTTACTGTCTATATTACTTGAATCGAT